>NC_079341.1:975814-1301086 GCF_029582105.1 Oenanthe melanoleuca | reverse complement strand
AGACCCAGGCCCCATGGAAGCCATTGAACAGCTCTTTTAGGACAGTTTCCAGATTAAGAAGACACAGAAGATGGAAGGATGATGCCAGGTTTCACATGTTACAGGACATGTGACTCACATCAAGAAGGAAACACATCCAGTGCCCAAGACCTGCCTCAGGGCATGCAAGGGTTGGCTTTGTGAGCTGGGAGGTTTGAGCAGAGATTTATGAGCACTTTTGTGAGGGACTTTCCAGAGAACAATTCAGAGCCTAATTTTGGCTTTGTTTTTGTCCCTGACAAAGCACCAATGCTGTCTTAGCAGTGGTGGAGTTGTGTGAATGCTCACATGGCCAATCCCAGTGTACATGGAGATGTCTGTAAGCTGTCACAGCCACCTCCACACTTGGGGATGGGTGGAATTGTCACGCATTGGGCTTTGTGATCCTACCTTACACCACAGAAATAATAAAGAATATGAGTGAACAGAAAGCCAGAGTATCAAGAGACCTCACCCAACTTCCCAGGCTCACCAGTGGAGCAGCAGACGAGGCTCTCCAGGAGGAACACTGCACAGGGCTCTTGTCAGCAGCCCAAGGAACCCAAGCACACGGCGCATTGGAGCGAGTGGTGCACGCACAAGGCTGCACCCAAACACTGAGCGCCAGTCCAGCTGTGCTGGATGAGTCACATCAGAGCTGCTCCAGGCATCAGGGATGGGCTTTGGAACCAGCAAAATATTTTTAGGATCTTCTGGGAGATCCCATTAGAACCAATCATTATACAAATCCAAAACTTTGTCCTACTATCCACAAATTCTCACAATCCCATTTGGCTTGCAGAATCAGCATGCCATCACAGATCCTCAGTACAGGGTCATTAGAAGATCCTGGTGTTTCCTTATAACAGAGAACCCCTTAAATGACAGAACAACATGCTTCCTACACAGGAAATGGAAAGTCATGAAAAAAATGAGAGAAAACCAGTTCCTTTCATGAGCATGCAACTCACTCACTGGAAATGGGAACTAGATTCCTATCACAACACAGAATTCCACCCTCCTGAAGACAGATATCAATCAAGGCATGGATTTAAAACAGACCCACCTGAGGCAGCTCCTTGTGCTTCTTCTGAGCACAGTTTAGTCCTCCAATTGGAATGATGTTTGGCATCAAGGGTCTTGGATAGTCGAGCACAAAATCTAACCTGTAGAGCCAAAGAGAGCCCTTCCGTAAGAGATCCAGCACAGTCACCTCCCGCTGCAGGACCTCGGAAGCCAGTTTTGAGTAGGGTTTAACAGTAAAATCACAGAGAAAAATATCTGGGATGTCATAGAGCAGATTCATCACTCGCTGGAAAAAGGTCATGTGGTCTGCATTGTCTGAAAATGCCCTGGGCACATAGGAAGGAGGATTGGGACACTGAGTGGCTGCAAATTCTAACTCACACGGGACTAATCGGTAGAAAAATATGGCAGGAATTGAAAGACGCTCAGCCAGGATTGCGCCACAGGGTAGGAAAGGGTCTGTAAGGACAGCATCAAACTTGGTTTCCTCAAGGTACCTCATGAGCTCTTTGCTTTTTAAGAGATGTTCACAGCTGGAGACCCAATAATCAGTGACTCTTCTCGTCATTTCATATACTTTAAAAAATCTTTCAATAAAAGATCCTTCTTCAAATACAATATGAAAATACGCACTGAAATCTTTCTCAAACTCTTCCTGTGTGAATGGGACTGAGTGCATTTTCATCACAAAGTTCTTGGATGGCTTGACGTGCACGGAGACTTCAGGGGCCACCACGACCACCTCGTGCCCCTTCTGCTTCAGCGTCTCCAGCACTTCCTGCACACTGAACCAGGGGCTCCCGTCCACGTGCACCACCAGGAGCTTCCCAGCAGCAGCCAGACCCAGCAGGGACAGGAGCAGGACTACAACTGATGGAGAAGCACTGAGCCCTGGGGCCATTCCTGCACAGATCAGGCGAGTGCCTCCAGGGAAGGAAACCCACAGCAGCACAGCAGCACTGGCGTCCACTCCACACCTTCAAATGATCTGTGCCACTGCCTAAATTTGAATCCTTATTTAATGTGCTGGGTGGTAAATGTGTAATCCCTGATGTGATAAAAGGCTGTATAACAGGCATGGAATTCCTGCCAAGTAAATAGAACCAGCAGATAAGTCTACCTGTCTCTATCAGAAGAATAGTCCAGAGTACCCTTAGAGGGAGGCAGAGGTTGCTGTTGGGACTGCACTTTGGATTCAATTTCCTCTGGCTGGACTTCTGCACATGTGGGAGATATGTCACATGTAGGGGATGTGTGACATGCACATCTCCATTCAGCCCAGCAGAGGCTTCTCCTTCCCCCAGGTATGGCCTGTCCCCTCTCCTGCTCTCATGGAACACTCATGTCTGGGTGACCAAGAGTCCACAGCAGTTGTGGAACAGCTCTTTAAGATGGTTTATAGAATAAGAAGACAGAAGAGATGGAAGGATGATGCCAAGATTCTGAGCAGACATTTATGTGCCCTCTGTGAGCGAGACTTTCCACAGAACAGTTCAGGGCCTAATTCTGGCTTCTTTATGTCACTGACAAAGCTCCAATGGTGTCCAGCAGTGGTGGAGTTGTGTGAATGCTCATGTTGCCAACCCCAGTGTGCACAGGGATGTCTGTAAGGTGTCATTGTCTCCTCCACACTTAGAGATGGGTGGAATTGCCACATATTGGGCATTGTGATCCCACCCAGCAGCCCACCAATCCTAAGGAGCAGGACTGAAGAGAAAGCCAGGGCACCAAAAGAACTCATCCAAGTCTTCAGGCTCCCCCCTGGAGGAGCAGAGGTGACTCTCCAGGAGGAACACTGCACAAGGCTCTTGCCAAGAGCCCAGGCAAGCCAAAGCTTGGCATCATCACCAAGGCTGCACCCAAACCCTCAATGTCAGTCAAACTGTGCTGGATGTGTCAAATCAGACCTGCTCCAGGCATGAGGGCTGGGCATATCCATCAAAAAGGAATTGTTAAACCATTCTAGGACTCCTCATGGGATCTCTCTGTTAAAGGAACTCAGCACTTTTTCTTACTATCCACAAATTCTCACAATCTCTTGCCTGGTGCAATCTGTCCTACCACAAACTCTTGCTAGAAGATCCTGGTGTGTACCTACAACTGAGCACCATCAGAATGTGTAAAATCAGTAAAAAATGAGAGAAAAACAGTTCCTTTCATGAGGATTCACCTAACTCACCAGACTAGATTCCTATCAGAACCCAGAACTCCACCCTCCTGAAGACAGAAATAATCAAGGCATGGATTACAAGGAGACGCACCTGAGGCAGGTCCTTGTGAGCACAGTTTACTCCTCCAATTGGAATGATATTTGGCATCAAGGGTCTTGGATAGTCTAGAACAAAATCTAACTTCATGAGCCAAAGAGAGCCCTTCCGTAAGAGATCCAGCACAGTCACTTCCCGCTGCAGGAACTTGGAAGCCAGTTTTGAGTAAGGTTCAAAAGCAAAATCACAGAGAAAAAGACCTGGGATGTCATAGAGCAGATTCTTCACTCGCTGGAGAAAGGTCATGCGGTCTGTATTGTCTGTATGTATCCTGGGGACATAGGAAGGCGGCTTGGGACACTGAGTGGCTTCAAAATCTAAACCACACGGGATTCCTCGTAAGAAATACACAGAAGGAAGTGAAAGATGCTCAGCCAGGATCGCCCCACAGGGTAGGAAAGGGTCTGTAAAGACAGCATCAAACTTGCTCTCCTCAAGGTTCCTGATGAGCTCTTTGTTTTGCAGGAGCTGTTCACAGCTGGAGAACTCTAAGTCACTCATTCTTTTCATACTCCTGTACACTTTAAGAAATCTTTCAAAAAAAGATCCCTCTTCAAAGGAAACCTGAAATAATGCATTGAAAACTTTCTCCTTTTCATCCTTTGTATAGGGCACTGAGTACATTTTCATCACAAAGTTCTTGGATGGCTTGATGTGCAAAGAGACTTCAGGTGCCACCACAACCACCTCATGTCCCTTCTGCTGGAGCATGTCCACCACCTCCCGCATGCTGAGCCAGTGGCTCCCGTCCACTGGCACCACCAGGAGCTTCCCAGCAGCAGCCAGACCCAGCAGGGACAGGAGCAGAACCACAAATGGTGGAGAAGCACTGAGCCCTGAGGCCATTCCTGCACAGATCATGTGAGTGCCTCCAGGGAAGGAAACCCACAGCAGCACAGCAGCACTGGCGTCCACTCCACACCTTCAAATGATCTGTGCCACTGCCTGAATTTGATTCCTTATTTAATGTGCTGGTTGGTAAATGTGTAATCCCTGATGTGATAAAAGGCTGGATAACAAGTATGAAATTCCTGCCAAGTCCATAGAATCAACAGATAACTCCTCCTGTCTCTATCAGAACAGTCCAGAGTACCCTTAGAGGGAGGCAGAGGGTGCACTGGGACTGCACTTTGGATTTTTTCCCTCTGACTGGACCCTCTGCATGTTATGGAGATGTGTCACATATAGGGGATGTGTCACATGCACATCACCATTCAGCCCAGCAGAGATTCTCCTTCCCTCCAGGCAAGGCATGTCCCCTCTCTCTTGCAAAACTCATCTCTAGGAGACCCAGGCCCCATGGAAGCCATTGAACAGCTCTTTTAGGACAGTTTCCAGATTAAGAAGACACAGAAGATGGAAGGATGATGCCAGGTTTCACATGTTACAGGACATGTGACTCACATCAAGAAGGAAACACATCCAGTGCCCAAGACCTGCCTCAGGGCATGCAAGGGTTGGCTTTGTGAGCTGGGAGGTTTGAGCAGAGATTTATGAGCACTTTTGTGAGGGACTTTCCAGAGAACAATTCAGAGCCTAATTTTGGCTTTGTTTTTGTCCCTGACAAAGCACCAATGCTGTCTTAGCAGTGGTGGAGTTGTGTGAATGCTCACATGGCCAATCCCAGTGTACATGGAGATGTCTGTAAGCTGTCACAGCCACCTCCACACTTGGGGATGGGTGGAATTGTCACGCATTGGGCTTTGTGATCCTACCTTACACCACAGAAATAATAAAGAATATGAGTGAACAGAAAGCCAGAGTACCAAGAGACCTCACCCAACTTCCCAGGCTCACCAGTGGAGCAGCAGACGAGGCTCTCCAGGAGGAACACTGCACAGGGCTCTTGTCAGCAGCCCAAGGAACCCAAGCACACGGCGCATTGGAGCGAGTGGTGCACGCACAAGGCTGCACCCAAACACTGAGCGCCAGTCCAGCTGTGCTGGATGAGTCACATCAGAGCTGCTCCAGGCATCAGGGATGGGCTTTGGAACCAGCAAAATATTTTTAGGATCTTCTGGGAGATCCCATTAGAACCAATCATTATACAAATCCAAAACTTTGTCCTACTATCCACAAATTCTCACAATCCCATTTGGCTTGCAGAATCAGCATGCCATCACAGATCCTCAGTACAGGGTCATTTCCTTATAACAGAGAACCCCTTAAAAGACAGAACAACATGCTTCCTACACAGGAAATGGAAAGTCATGAAAAAAATGAGAGAAAAACAGTTCCTTTCAAGAGCATGCACCTCACTCACCGGAAATGGGAACTAGATTCCTATCACAACACAGAATTCCACCCTCCTGAAGACAGAAATCAATCAAGGCATGGATTTAAACCAGACCCACCTGAGGCAGCTCCTTGTGCTTCTTCTGAGCACAGTTTAGTCCTCCAATTGGAATGATGTTTGGCATCAAGGGTCTTGGATAGTCGAGCACAAAATCTAACCTGTAGAGCCAAAGAGAGCCCTTCCGTAAGAGATCCAGCACAGTCACCTCTCGCTGCAGGACCTCGGAAGCCAGTTTTGAGTAGGGATTAACTGTAAAACCACAGAGAAAAATATCTGGGATGTCATAGAGCAGATTCTTCACTCGCTGGAAAAAGGTCATGTGGTCTGCATTGTCTGAAAATGCCCTGGGCACATAGGAAGGAGGATTGGGACACTGAGTGGCTGCAAATTCTAACTCACACGGGACTAATCGGTAGAAAAATATGGCAGGAAGTGAAAGACGCTCAGCCAGAATTGTGCCACAGGGTAGGAAAGGGTCTGTAAGGACAGCATCAAACTTGGTTTCCTCAAGGTCCTTGATGAGTTCTTTGTTTTTAAAGAGCTGTTCACAGCTGGAGACCCAATAATCAGTGACTCTTCTCGTCATATCAAATACTTTAAAAAATCGTTCAATAAAAGATCCTTCTTCAAATACAACATGAAAATACGCCCTGAATTCTTTATCGAACTCTTCCTGTGTGTAGGGAACTGGGTACATTTTCATCTCAAACTTCTTTGAGGGCTTGACATGCAGGGAGACTTCAGGGGCCACCACGACCACCTCGTGCCCCTTCTGCTTCAGCGTCTCCAGCACTTCCTGCACACTGAACCAGGGGCTCCCGTCCACGTGCACCACCAGGAGCTTCCCAGCAGCAGCCAGACCCAGCAGGGACAGGAGCAGAACTACAACTGATGGAGAAGCACTGAGCCCTGGGGCCATTCCTGCACAGATCAGGCGAGTGCCTCCAGGGAAGGAAACCCACAGCAGCACAGCAGCACTGGCGTCCACTCCACACCTTCAAATGATCTGTGCCACTGCTTAAATTTGAATCCTTATTTAATGTGCTGGGTGGTAAATGTGTAATTCCTTGATATGATAAAAGGCTGCATAACAGGGATGGAATTCCTGCCAAGTCCATAGAAACAACTGATAACTCTACCTGTCTCTATCAGAAGAATAGTCCAGAGTACCCTTAGAAGGAGGCAGAGGTTGCTGTTGGGATTGCACTTTGAATTCATTTCCTCTGGCTGGACTTCTGCACATGTGGGAGATATGTCACATGTAGGGGATGTGTGACATGCACATCTCCATTCAGCCCAGCAGAGGCTTCTCCTTCCCCCCCACGGTATGGCCTGTCCCCTCTCCTGCTCTCATGGAACACTCATGTCTGGGTGACCAAGAGTCCACAGCAGTTGTGGAACAGCTCTTTAAGATGGTTTATAGAATAAGAAGACAGAAGAGATGGAAGGATGATGCCAAGATTCTGAGCAGACATTTATGTGCCCTCTGTGAGCGAGACTTTCCACAGAACAGTTCAGGGCCTAATTCTGGCTTCTTTATGTCACTGACAAAGCTCCAATGGTGTCCAGCAGTGGTGGAGTTGTGTGAATGCTCATGTTGCCAACCCCAGTGTGCACAGGGATGTCTGTAAGGTGTCATCATCTCCTCCACACTTAGAGATGGGTGGAATTGCCACGTATTGGGCATTGTGATCCCACCCAGCAGCAAACCAATCCTAAGGAGCAGGACTGAAGAGAAAGCCAGGGTACCAAAAGAACTCATCCAAGTCTTCAGGCTCCCCCCTGGAGGAGCAGAGGTGACTCTCCAGGAGGAACACTGCACAGGGCTCTTGCCAAGAGCCCAGGCAAGCCAAAGCTTGGCATCATCACCAAGGCTGCACCCAAACCTTCAGTGACAGTCAAACTGTGCTGGATGTGTCAAATCAGACCTGCTCCTGAGCTGGGCACCTTGCGGCTGGCATCAATGTCCCGTCATAGACCTTCCCCAGAAAACCCTGATGATTCCTTTCCACTGAGCACCCTTTAAAAGCAAGAAGGAACTGCTGCCTACGCAGGAAGTGGAAAGTCATGAAAAAGAGAGAAAAACAGTACCTTTCACAGGGATTCAGCTCACTAATTAGAAACGGAAACTCAGTGCCTGTTGCATGAAAAAATTTCCTCTTCTGATCACAGAAATCAATCAAGGCATGAATTAAAATCAGACCTACCTGAGACAGCTCCTTGTGAGCACAGTTTACTCCTCCAATTGGAATGATGTTGGGCATCAAAGGCCTTGGATACTCTAAAACAAATTCTGACCTTAGGAGCCACACTGAACCCTGGCGTAAGAGATCCTGCACTGTCACGTCCTGCTGGAGGAACTCGGAAGCCAGTTTTGAGTAGGGTTCAAAAGCAAAATCACAGAGGAAAGTATCTGGGATATCATGAAGCAGATTCTTCATCCGTTGGAAAAAGGTCATCCGGTCTGTAAGTTGTGTAAATCCCCTGGGGACATAGGAAGGTGGCTTGGGACACTGAGTGGCTTCAAAATCGAAACCACACGGGATTCCTCGTAAGAAATACACGGCAGGAAGTGAAAGATGCTTTGCCAGGATCGCCCCACACAGTAGGACAGGATCTGTAAGGACAGCATCAAACTTGCTCTCCTCAAGGTTCCTGATGAGCTCTTTGTTTTGCAGGAGATGTCCACAGCTGGAGACCCCAAAATTAGTGATTCTTTTAATACCTTGGTAGGCTTTAACAAATCTTTCCAGAAAAGATCCTTGTTCAAATGAAAAATGAAAAAATGCCTGGAATTCTTTCTTCAAATCATCCTGTGTGTAAGGGACTGAGTACATTTTCATCACAAAGTTCTTGGATGGCTTGATGCGCATAGTGACTTCAGGTGCCAGCACTACCACTTCATGTCCCTTCTGCTGGAGCATGTCCACCACCTCCCGCATGCTGAGCCAGTGGCTCCCGTCCACTGGCACCACCAGGAGCTTCCCAGCAGCAGCCAGACCCAGCAAGGACAGGAGCAGAACCACAAGTGGTGGAGAAGCACTGAGCCCTGGGGCCATTCCTGCAGGGATCAGATGAGTGCCTCCAGGGAAGGAGATGCCCAGCTTAGTGATTGTAATCTATCTGATCTCTGTTTTTTATGGACAATCTTTAGACTTATTTGCATTTGGTAAATATTTAAACAGGGAGAACATTGCAAAGGTGGCAGAAGAGCTGTTAATGTTCATCCTATTCGGCAGAGGAAAATCAGGGCAGGAGTTACTCTGGGAAACACCCCCTCTCTGTATTGGAGGGACACTGGGTTTGGAGGAAACCTGCCTGGTTATGTAGGGAGGAGTTCAGATAGTCCAAGGTGCAGCTGGAGCTGAGCTTGGCCAGGTGTGAAAATAACAAGGGCCACTAAGGGTCTGTCAGCCACAATAGGAAGGTCAAAGTCAGTGCTTCTCCCCCAGTAAGCAAGTCTAGGAAGCTGGTAACAATGGAAAAGGTGAAGACTGAGGGACTCAAGAACTGTTCTTGCCTCAGCCTTCACAGAAACCTCTCTTCCCACACCTCTTGAGTGGATGGATGGCAAGAAAGGGCTGGGGGAGCAAAATTCCACCCAATATAAGAGAAGATCACCTTGGTGACCACTTGAGGAACCCAAACATAAGGGCACCTGATGACCCAAACACATGAAACCCTGTGAGATGCATCCAAGAGTCCTCAGGAAATTGGTTGATGGAGTTGCCAAATCACTCTCCATGATATTCTAATAGTCCTGGCAGTTAGGTGAAGTCACAGTGACTGGGAAAAGGAAAGCTTTGCACCCACATTTAAAAAGGACAGAAAGGAATCCCCTGGGAACTACCAACCTGTCAGCCTCAACTCTGTGCCACAGAACAGACCCTCTTAGGAGACATTCTGTGATTGAAGCAAATGAGGAATCCTTCAACAAGTGGTCTGCTCAAAAGAGCTAATTAACAGATCATTAATTTTCCAAACAAGAATTTTCAGTATAAGATAATTTCTCCCCTCCTGCCATTCCATATAGTTTTCTGTTTGCAAAAGATTAGAAAAAATATTAAAGCTTCACATGGGAAACAGTTCTTCACCAGTTTTGTATTGTGACACTGCGAGGAAAATGGAAATTTGGCTATCAAAGTTCATTTCCCTGCAACGCCTCTTTTTGGAAGGATGAAGTAGCGGCTGGAAGGAAAAAGGACACGGCCATGGTTTTTGCCAGCTGTACTTAAAATGAATTAGCAACTCAGAAATAGCATTTTAGATCAGTCTGGGGAGAGTTTGCCCCCAGGCCATGAAAGTGAACAATATTAATGCAGAGACATGATTTGCAGACAAGCCCTAATCATGAAAATTGTTGTACTTTTGACAATAGAATCATTTAGTATTGAGGTTGATAACCTACACCAGAATATTTTTAAGGACATTTATGAAACTACTGTGGCTTTGGGCACATCCTTTGTATGGAAACTTTAGGGAAGGCAGCATAAAGATCTTGCAGATGCAAATGCTGTCAGAGCAACCAGAACATTGTCTACTACTTGGCGCATTATGGTGCTTCATTTCTAAATTATGAAAGGGTGGGTCTATCAACCAAAAAGATTCCCTGTTTTTAAAAATCAATTGTGACAGTACAACCAATGCATGGACATCGTTATAGACACACAAAGCATTTGCAAACAGCATTAAACATTCAAATATTTTACCATGGCAATCACTGACCTGAGATAATGTTTTTTTCTTCCTGCAGTTTATACCTTCAATAAAAACTATGTTTGGCATCACTGGCATGGGATACTCAAACCCAAAATCTGTTGTTTCAAGCCAAATGGATACATGGCTTAAGAGCTCCTCCACTGTTACTTGTCTGCGAAGAACATCTAAGGCCAAAAGTTTAAACGGAAAATAGGCAAAATGGCAAAGAAAGGAATCTATGAACTTGAGAACTGAGTTTTCCACATGCTGGATTAACACCATGTGGTCTAAGCTGTCCATAAATGTTCTTGGGATGCAGGAAGGCAGGTCTGGGCACTGAGTAACCTGCAAATACAAACTTCAGGGAAATACCTGGAAAGAGAAAACAGACGGGACCGAGAGATGCAGAGCCAGGATTTGTCCACATGGTACAAGAGGATCCATGAGAACAGGGTTGAATTTACTGCTTTGGAGATACTGCATCAGATCTTTGTTGCGCAGCAGCCTGCCGCAGGAGGAGGTGCAGAGGTTGGAGATGAACCGGACTTTTTCAAGAAGAGCAGTAATTCTTTGATGAAAAGGTTTTCTTTCAAGAAGATAATTCCCAAGGGAACGCAAGCATGCTCTCAGCTCATCCCTTCATAACGGCACTGGATATCTTTTGAGGGTGTAATGTGCACACGCCTCCAGACTCGAGTTCGCTTCTGGTGCCATGGTGACAATCTGGTGGCCTTTCTGGTTCAGGGCCACCAGCAGTGAGAGCAGGCTAAGCCAGTCACTCTCATCCATGGGGATCACCAGCAGCTTCCCACCACCTGCCGAGCACAGCAGGGATAGGAAAAGCAGAATCCCCACCGGAGGTGAGTAGCTGTATTTATCCATGGTCCCAGAAATCCAAATTCTGCTCATCTGCCCCAACCTAGCAGCTTTTAAATACAGCCACAGGTCCCTGCCAAATTCCCACATTCCCCTTTAACAACTGCGCTTTTCCAGCAGAACCATTCACATGTAGCCATTGAAAGCATTGATGAACTGACAAATGAATTTGGGTTGGGCAGAATTTGGGCTTGGTAAGTGAGACTCCATTCGGCCTCAATCTGTGCTGATTGATACTAGATTGAAAATAAAATCAAGTTTTGACAAAATAAAACCCCGAGAATAGTGCTGGCACTTGGAAGTAACCAGGCTTGCTGAAAGCAGGTATTAAAAATGCTTTATTTCTTTCCTTCTTTTTGAGAAGCATTTTTCAGCTGTGCTGTAATGCTTGGCAAATTTATGTTTAAAATTATAAAAATGTGGCACTATACAGCAGAAGAGGCTCTGGGATTTACATATGGCTCAGCACTGGTGCCAGGAACACCACCAGGTATGAATTTAATCCACTGGAGAAACAGAGGTGTTTGCATCAGTGAAGGAAAGCCACTGGGTTGATGCTGTCATGCACACCACTCCTTGTTCTTACTCTGACCTGTCTCCATCATTTTTTTCCTTCCAGAAATGATAGGAAGAAATGAGAAGTGAATAATTAATATTTCTGCAATAAATATTGCTGCTGGGCTATGACGTAAGAGCTCATCCCGTTCCACCCCCTGCCATGGGCAGGGAAACATTTCATTATCTCAGATTGCTTCAAGCCCCATCCAACCCAGCCTTCAATACTTCCAGGGGTTTGGGCAGCCACAACTTCTTTGGGAAACCTGTGAGGTCCTTGACATCATCACAAGAAAGACTTCATCCCAATATCCCATTTGATCCTTTCCTCTGGCAGCTTAAAGCCATTCCATTTGTGTCATCACTTCAGGCTCTTGTAAATAGTCTCCCTCCAAGAGAGAGATAAGATACATCCTCATCAAATAGCTCCTGTGGATCAGGCAGGTGTGTGATTACCACACCCTCTCCCAGCCAGCCACTCACCTGAGATAATGGCTTCTTCTTCTCTCCACAGTGGATGCCTCCAATGAAAACCATGTTGGGCATGACAGGCGTGGGATACTCAAAGACAAAGTCAATTCTCCTCAGCCAGACGGATCCATGACTTAAAAGATCTGTCATTGTCATTGGTTTTTGGAGGAACTCTGAGGCCAGCTCTTCAAACTGAGAATAGGCAATATTGCAGCTGAAGGACTCAGAAAGAGCAATCAGGAAGTTCCTCACCCTCTCGGAGAAGGTCATGTGGTCCGTGTTTCCCGAGAACATGCGTGGGACATAGGACGGCGGGTCCGGGCCCTGAGCTGCGTGAACATCTAAGGCACACGGGACCATTCGCAGAAAGAAAACACTGGGGATGGAGAAGTGCAGGGCAATGATCTGCCCACAAGGTGACACGGGATCCGTGAGTAGGGCATCGAAGTGACTGTCTCCGATGTACTTCATCAGCTCTTGGTTGTACAGCAAGGACTTGCAGGAAGCATGAAACATAGTCCCGCTCTTCCGATAATCTCCCAAAAGCTTCCAGAATCTCACCAAGAAAGGCTCTTGGCTGAAAGCTCTTGCACTAGCAGAGTGTATGTGTTCTTCCATGTCCTCTTTCGTGAATGGCACAGGGTAGGTTTTCAGTTCATAGACATCTGCGGAATCGATCAGGATTTTGTTGTCCGGTGCGACAACCACGATTTCGTGCCCTCTCTTGCTCAGCTCCACCAGAACTTTTTTCATGCTGAGCCAGTGGCTGCCCTCCATGGGGATCACCAGCAGCTTCCCAGCAGCAGCCGGGCTCAGGAGGCACAGGAAGGGGAGAAGCAGTGTCACCAGCATGCTGTGGGCTGTGCAGAGAGGAATCCTCACACCTGAGAGGCCAGGGCTGCTTTGCCAGCTTTTTACCCTTCCTCTGCCCCTGCCCTTTTGACTCTCCTCCCATTTCAGGTCATCAGATCTTTGTGACAAAGTCACGGACAGCAATAAATGATTAGGATCGATTCAGGGCCGGTTTTGACTCCAAAGGTGGCTTTGTGAGAGTCAAGAAAGGAGTGTCACCGTCACACACCATGATAAGATTATTGGCTCAATGCTACCTTTTTCCTCCAGCAGGGCCCCAGCTTTGTGGAACTTCTTGCCACCAGCCCAGGGTCTGATGACAAAATACAGGGAAAATCCATGAAGAAAAATGCAGCCAAAGAGTGAATGCTCAGAAACACTGCTGACCCCCCATGGGAGAACTGTGCCTATCAAGGGAGCACTGAAAGGACGGTTTTCCATCAGTTCCACTGTCATAGACTGAGGTAATATAGCCCTTTTTAAAAGCATTTTCCTCTCTAATAAAACAGATGCAAGTAATACAGTGAAACATAACTTACAGTAAAGATTAATAAGAGAAATCAGTAATATTGCAGTACCTGGGGTTTGAGTTTTGCTTTTTTTTCAATAGTCAAAACCCTGAGCAAAAATAATTTCCCTTAATGCACACTTGCATTTTGTTGGAAGATAAGCAGTCAGCAGAAAATGTTTCCTCATTTCTCCATATAACTTTAACCTAACCTAACCCCTTATCATATCAGGTATAAAATGAAGTTGCAAAAAAGCATTTCACCCTTGTACAACAGATAACAAAGACAAACAACACCTCTCCCACTACAAATCATGAACATTCATGGCCAATGAGGGCTCTGTTCATGACCAATGTCGGGTCAGTTCATGACCTCAACCCTGTGTCCAGATCCTTCTTGATTATAAATGGCTGAGGGTTTAATGCTGGTGATAACGTCTTAAAAAAGTTTATAAGTAGGTGAATATGGGAAACCATTTCCTTCTCTGGGGCATTCTGGAGCTTTTAGATTGAAATCCTTGCTGGATCTTTTTTTTTCCCCATTTCATTTCTGCATGGTTCTTTCCAAGCCTGGTAGGAAATCTTGGACTTTGCTGAGAACCTGCTCTCCAAAAGGAGCAGCAGCTCCATCACCCACACTGATCCCATATTGGTAGTTTGCAACATGGATTAGGTTAATGGGAATATTCAAACTGCTCAGAGGCAGGCAATGCACAGAAGATGGGCCATAACCTCAGACAAGGCTGCCAAATGAACACAGGAAGGTTGGCACACAAAAGCCCAAAAGGAAATTTCCAGCAGATAGCCATACCCAGAAAAGATTAAAGCCTAATTCAATGATATACAAAAGAAGAGGAGGATGAAACTGGAAAAGGATTTCTTTTGGGCCTTAGTTATTGACACCATGACCATGAAGGCAGGTGGAAAGAAATAAATGTAGTGGATGGCTGTGATAGAAAACAGGTAAGATCTTCAGTCCTATAACCTTAACTCTGGATGACAGGAGAGGGGATATATGGAAGTAGGGAGAGATAGTCCATGAGACAGCTGGGAAAGGAGGATATTCAAATTCTTCAGTTCAGCAAAAGAGATTATCATTTGCATAAAAGCTACATGTCACTTAAATTGTCCTAATTAAGTCTGATAAGGTTTTAGGTCTGGCAGGAATGCTGGTGTGGAGCAAGCAGGGCCCCCTGCAAGACCTCCTTGGAGAGCTATCCCCTAGGTAAGAATTGTTCAGTCATGGTGACTAGGCTAAGAAACCCTTCTCCCCTCTTCAGACCCCTGCTTTATCTCCTTATAAAACTATTGCTCATATTCTCTCAACCCCAAACCACTGATTCTTTTGCCAAGCCATACCAGCCATATAAAAACTCCTGCTTGTACCCAGTTGGGCAGAATGCTGCTGTCACTGGACTCCCCATAGCAGAAGAAGACAATAAAGAACTCTGTGGAACCTCTACACAGCGCTTCCCAGTCTCTTTTCTCTGTGCCAGCCGATTCACCTTGCAAGACAAGCTGAAAACACTTAGAGCTGAAATCACCATTAGAGCTGATCGCCTGAACTCCAGGCATTGCTTGCACACTGGTACCTTCGTGGCTGAGACTGCCTTAGCCTCCAGGAAGGGCTGTTGTTGGAGTCAGTGAGTCAGGGGTCTCTCTGAGTTGTTCAGAGAGAAGTCAGAGTGCAGGGATTGAATTACAGCTTTTGGATGGATTGAAGTATATTAAGCCATTCACACATAAAGTAGACATTTAAGTAGAAGTAAGTCAGTAATTTTAGGGTGAGTTCTAATGCTTTCAGTAAGTGAAATGTTTCAAATGCCAGAGTAGCAGAGCGAGTTCTAGTGAAGGTTGAAACATACTGATATCTTTAGCTCCAGGCCCACAGTTGTAGATGGGATTTAGACATAATAGAGCTCTAGTAACAATATTGCTTACATTTTTCAGATAGAGCAAGATAGATTGTATGCGTAGTTCTATACGTGCCCTGGTGTGCTAGGAAACCAGAATTCTAATAAATTAAGGGGTGGTGGTCCGAGTTTGCATCTTAGCTTGTTGGAAAAATCCTATATAAGGGTACGTACTGGGGAGAGTTATTGCTTTTAGGCATTTTAGCTTCTAGCCATTCGCTTATTGCCACTGCATTTGCCGTCGCTTATTGCTTTGCCATTGCTGCCTGCTTGCCTGTTGAGAGAGATGTTCTTTGTAATAAGATGTGCTTTGTAATAAATAACCTTTTTGACTATTAGCTGCTTTGCTTATTTAAGTTAACTCGACAAAGTAAGAGCCAAGAGCTCGGAGTAGGAGCCTAAGAGCTCCAGAGGTAGTGCCTTAAGAGCACTGGAGGGCAAGGAACCTCACAGGCTGTTCTTGCGGGACCCTCTATCCAACCGACGCCAGGCACTGGCTGCTACTTAATGAGTATTAGGAAATAATATTTCTGCATCATGCAGGATTTTTATCTTTAAACACCAAGCTGTTGCCAGTTAGCATTTGATGTAAGGATTTGAGTGACATCGCTTGCCCAGGATGGCAAGATGTAGGAAAGAGATAAGCTTTAAGGTCCATTTCAACCCAAACCATTCTGATACTCTATGACACATTTATATTTTTGCCTTTTCAATTAAAAGAAACAAACAGAATTTTGTACCTGAGACAGTCTTTTCTTCTGAACACTGTTAATCCCTCCGATAAAAGCCGTGTTTGGCACCATTGGTCTGGGGAACTCAAACACAAAATCGTATCTCATCAGCCAGAAGGATCCTCGGCTCAGGATTTTGGTCGCTGTCACTTTCTTTTTGAAAAGCTCATATGCAAATTCTTCAAAATTATCCTAGATAGGATTTGCCTTGGCTTGCAAAGTAGTATGTAACCAAAAGTATGGATTCTGTCACCATCTGTTAAAACCAGGAGGGGAAGTGTTCTTTATCTTTTCCACAACACATCCTTCCTCCAGGGAGACATCTTCTGTTAATGGGCCATTGAGTCCCACTGCATGACTGGTAAAATTACATCATCCCATTGAGAGATGCCCCACCCAGCATTTCCTACCTAGATAAAATCTGAGATTTGGAAGATGAGAGCAGTCCTTTTCCACTAGATTCCAGAGAAAAACCAGTCCCTTCTACAGCATCACTGAACCTTTGGAGGAAAACTGCACCCATCTACAGGACCACTGCTTCAACTGAGCCACATCTGTCACTCTGGGAAAACTATAGCCACTATTTAATCAGACAGCTGCCAACACCCTGACTGACAGGGTGTCAGGTTGTATTCTGACTCTGTCAGTGTTTTGTTTTTTGTATTACTGTATTTTTTTTATTTTATTTTCTCTTTTAATTTTCCTAGTAAAGAACTGTTATTCCTATTCCATATCTTTGCCTAAGAGCCCCTTAATTTCAAAATTATAATAATTTGGAGGGAGGGGGTTTACATTTTCCATTTCAAGAGAGGCTCCTGCCTTTCTTAGCAGACACTTGTCTTTCAAACCATGACAGATTTTGGCGCCCAATGTGAAGCACGAGGGCATCAAGTGAAAAAGGAATAACAGTTCTTGAGTAACGTAATTTTTGTGTGCTGGATATTGAAACCTCATTAGGTGGCACCATGAGGTCTAGCTTTCCCTGGTTCTGGTGGCACGTGGTCACAACTATATTTCTCCCATTTTCAGGCACTTATCTAAACATGGGCTCTATAACTAAAGCTACTGTGGCTGTTATCCAGTTTGCTTTATGGTTAATAAGGTGATTTTTATTTTCTCTGGAAGGTGGGCACATGGATTCTGGACTATTACACACTAAGCATATATTTTTGGGGTTACTTTAATAATGGTACCTACTGTGACAAAATGATACCAGGGGAAATTTTCTCCCAATCCTTCACCCAGTTTTTTGGATCTACCCCACCAGTTTTCAAAGGGTTCAAATCTTCTCTAAATGCTAATAATATCATACAGTGGCTGGTGTTGCTGATAGGCATCTTTTATCTTTTATCTAGCATTCAGAGATAAGGGCAGATTGGTTTGGATAACCACACTGATACCTACCCCAGGAAATAGGGATGCTGCCCCAGAGCCTGACCCTGCCCTACAGCCCACCTCAGAAAGGAACCACCCAGGTTGGGTAGGGGTTCTAGTGAAGGAGATGTGCGAGATGTGCCAGATGCTGAAGGAGTACTTTTCCCTAGCTGGTTAGAAACCCTCCACCTGCCTAAAAGAGGGACAGTCTGATGGTGCTACAGTGGAACCCACAGATCTTACAACCATCCAGGTTCCAGCTGAACTGCAAGAGCAATCACAGCCAACAGCAGTCACCCCTGAGGCAATAAAGAAGTCTAGGATAAAAGCAGAGCACCCCATCAACAAGGACAAGCAGGAAGGGCCCTCAAAACCAGCAGAGAAACCAGAGGTTTAGATCATCACTGAGTCCCTGTCATATGATAGTCTCCATAATCTACGATGGGGCCGTGAGGCTTATACAACCTGGCTGCTTTGGGTCTGGGACCTTATGGGTACAGGCGTGCAGCTGGATGGCACTGAGGCAAGGAATTTGGAACCTTTAACCCAAGACTCAGGGGTAGATTAGATATTCATATAGGAGCAAGGGGCCCTTTCCCTCTGGGAGCGGATTTTAATGAGTGTAAGAGAAAGGTTTGCCCACAGAGAAAGAATGCAATAGCACCATCACAGAATGCGCTGGAAGACCCGTGAGGAAGTGGTCCAACAGCTGAGAGAAGTGGCAGTATTGGATGTACTCTTTGTGAGGGATGGACAACATGATAATGACAGACTGTTCAATAGAATGGGCATTAACAAATGTCTTGAGCATTTCACCCAAGTATTTATCGGTGTAAAGTATTGGATACACTTCCACTGTGCAATTCTGAGGCTCCTTTGACTTCATATACAGACTGGTAGCAGGTACAACCACAACAACTTCGTGTCCCTTCTGCTGCAGTTTCTCCACCACTGGGCGCATACTGAGCCAATGACTTCCATCCTGAGGTACCACCAGGATCTTTCCACCTTCAGCCAGGATTAAAGACAGAGTAAGGAGGAGAAATAACCAGGTGCCTTTGTAAAAAAGAGCCATTTTGGTGGGAGTGAACCAGAGGGTTCTGCTCCAGAGGGATCCATGCAGTTGTTTATAGAATGGTCCATGCAGAGTAAGCAGGGAATTTATTGCCTAAGCAAATTAATATTTAACTTCCCTATATAGTTGGGATTCGCCTGTGACTTTGCCTATGTTTGTGGAAGGGAAGGGAAGCCGAGTCCTCAGGAAAATACTTGCACTTTCTGTTAATGTTTAAGCTTTGAACTCCGTTAGCACTAAGACACTGTCAGCACTAAATCTGTGACACCAAGAGTGGAGGTGTAATGGTTTAACAATCATCACGGTTAAAATCATTGACCTGCTAAAAACACAGCAAGAAAAGAATAGGAATGGATGCCACTTCGTTCCTTAGGACACAAGGCTGATGTTGAATTCCCACTCCTGCAAGCAGCCAAACCTGCACCTCTTACAAAGATGTCACAAGAACCAGGATATACCATGCAATCTCAAATCTGAAAAGAAGAAACTTGATTGGCTTTTATTCACCTGGAACTGCAGTAAAAGAGTGAACTAATGAATGGGTTCAAGGCAAACAAAGGGAGTGGAGGCCAGCACAGGGACACAAAGAAGGAGATTTGCTCTTTGGCTGCTGTCTTTAAAACCCTTTTCATGTCTTGTGAGCAAGAAAAAATCTAAGTGAAGGTGTAACACCTTCCACTAATCCCACTGATTAAATATTTTGTCTTTGTGCAAGGAAAAGCAATGCCAGAGCAAAGCCTTTCGGACAGTGCTAAGGAAGATGTCCTCTTGATGAAAAACTCAAGTTTTTCTGTTCTGATCATAAATCGTGGCGAGACTCCCAGCATTGTCAGACAGGAGAAAAAAATCCATACAGCCTGAGGCATAGGGATTTGTCTCATGACATCCAAATGATGCTGGGACTGCCCTGAGTAGCACCACTCTGTTACAGTGGACATGCAGAAACTACCCTTAGACATGGAAATACAATTTCTGGAGACAGCCAAAGCAGGAGAGGTGGAAGATGGCACAGACTGAAAGCAGGAGACTGTACAGATTCACAAATAATTCTCATGAGATTCAGGAAATCTGGACTCAAAGAGTTTATTGCAAGTGCTGTGACAAGAGCTGACCAAATGAACTCGGAAATTGCTGCTTGGTTTGTTTTCTAATCTGAACTCGATCGGACTTTCAATGGCAAAACCAGATGGCTGAAAACTGCGAGTACAAATTCATTTTCCATGAGTAGAACAGAAAAAGCGTCTTGATAGGATGGCCACACTTTGTTATGGACTCCACAGATTCCCTACTTTTTGTACCAGACCATCAGTGCAACAACTATGGGGAAATTGAGGCAACAAGATGAAAGGCAAGAGAAATTAGAGATAAAGGGAGGACATAGAAAGAGTGCAAGGAGTTCTTAGATCAGCACAGGATCAGCTGAGGTCAGGTCTAAGATGGATATTCAGAATGAAATAGGAGAAATTCCTCTGCTGTCGGTAGAAAAGAGACTGAAGAAAGGAGAAACACAGAAGATTTATCCAGCTGTGGAACATGTGATTTTCACCTATCAGGAATCTTAAGACAGGAGCTGGCAGGGATAAAATGAGGGCAGGATGTCTATATTTTTGTAGCAAAATTACAAATTCTTTGCATCTTTGAGACATTCAGGATATAAATATAAAGACTTATTTTGTGTAATCACCAAGAATTTACTTCTTAAATCTCAAACTAGCACCACTCTCGTGAGGCCTAACACGACAGAATGCCTTAGATATAATTTTATCAGTTTATTCTAGTTAATAGAATAATCCATGACTTGTTTATCAGTCTAGAGGGCTCTTCATAAGGCTGTCAAAGAGCGAAAAAGAAATCTAAGAGAAGAAAGAAAACCTCCAACCCTGCAGCTCAAAGATACCATTCAAAAATACCACATGAATTGCATTCAGAAATGCAGGAGCAATTTCCTAGGAAACGGCTTTGTGTCCTGCTTTGTGCCTGGAATGAAATGTCCAGTCATACTGTTTTTGAGATTACATGGTATCTATCAAAATAGACTCAGATTCCTAGATTAGTTTTAGCAACCCTGCAGAAGAATTCTGGTAAAAGCAGATGTCAAGGAGTAGGTCTGAAAACTTTTCTGAGTTCTGCATTCAAGTGTCTTTCTCTAAATCCATGATTGTAAGATTATTCCTTGCCATTTCAACGCGACATTCATATTTCATCCAAACAATAAGGCATAACTTAACACAGACAGCCAGTTTCCAAATAATTTCTCATGAAAATGCAACTAAAGTGATGAAACTGTTGCTGATGAGCCTGGAGTTAAAAACAAAAGATGACTCTTGGATTTCAGATAAAAGAAATATATGTCCAACGTCATTAAAATGAAATCAAAACTGGATCTGGTTGGTGCTTAATACACATTCATAGAGGACAGAAATTTCCATCTGGTAGATGAATTTCCTTTTTTGTTTGGCTTCTTACAAAATCCTCATTAACTTAAAGAAGTGTCTATCAAGCTTATTTGATTCCAGTCTGTGGAAAACAACTACCCAAACCTACTTGAATCGAATCATTATCAGAAATAATAATTAAAATGTCAATAGCAATAGACTTCTTCTAATAATATAATTACTTTTAATGAGGAAATGTAGAATTTGAAGGCAAAGGAACATTACCTGAGGCAGTGGTTTCTTCTTAGCACAATTGATCCCTCCAACAAAGACCATGTTGGGCATCACTGGCCTGACGTACTCGAACACAAAGTCAAACCTCAGGATCCAAATGGCAGCGGGGCTCACGAGGTCCGTGAGGGACATGTCCCTCTGAAGAACTTCTGAGGAAAGCTTAAGTGCTTCTGCATAGAGACCGTTGCAGTAGTCAAGTTCCAGGAGGGAAATCAGTGCATTTTCCACTCGCTGGAAAAAAGTCATGCGGTCCGAGTTGAAGCTGAAGAGTCTCGGGACATAGGACATAGGGCTCGGGCTCTGTGGGGCTGAAAAGTGCAGGTTGCAACCAAATCCCCTCATGAAGAACACAAAAGGAAGGGAGAGATGATGCGCTAGGATGGTTCCGCACATTAAGAATGGATCTGTCAGGATGGCATCAAAGCCGCTTTGGTTGAGGAACTTCAGGGTCTCCTGGCTGCGGAACAGGTCCTTGCATTGACCAAGGAAGGTATCGAAAAACTTCACCGAGACTTTGTACACCTCTAAAGCATTGAGGGGGAAAGGCTTCTTCGTCAGGTATACTGTGACACATTCCCAGAAGGCATTATCCAGCTCTTCCAGGGTCTGTCTCACCGGGTACGTGACCACCTTGTAGGCCTGCGTCGTCTCCATCTGCCAGCTCACCTCGGGAACCAGCACCACCACCTCGTGTCCTCTCCGGCTCAGCTCCTCCACCACCTCCTGCATGCTCAGCCAGTGGCTTCCCATCATAGGCACCACCAGGAGCTTCCCTCCATCCGAGAGGCTGGGCAGGAGGAGGAGGAGGATGGAAATCCAGGCACAGCAAAGCCTCAAAGCCATATTGCTGTGGTCACATTAGGGGCCGTGGAAGAGATTTCTCCTGCAGGTTGTAGCCTGAAGGTGCTTTGGAAAGCAAATGATGGGAGAATTTGTTGCGTCGTGCTATGTAGTAACACTATAGTTAATGATTCACAGTTTTGAAATTTGAGTGGTTTATCTTGCTTTTTCCATCCTTTCATCGAAAGCCAAGTTTAGCCAAGTTTGTTCACCCTTCCACTGCTGAGTCATCAAATTCCTTATGAAACTGATCCATGTAATACAGTGAAACATAACTTAGTAACGATTAATATGAGAAATCAGTAATATTGCAGTACCTGGGGTTTGAGTTTTGCTTTTTTTTAATAGTCAAAACCCTGAGAAAATATAATTTGCAAGACTTGCATTTTGTTGGAAGATAAGTAGCCAGCAGAAAATGTTTCCTCATTTCTCCATACAACTTTAACTTAACCCCTTATCCTATCAGGCATAAAATGATGTTGCAAAAGAGCACTTCACCCTTGTACACCAGATAACAAAGACAAACAACACCTCTCTCACTACAAATCATGAACATTCATGGCCAATGAGGGCTCTGTTCATGACCAATGTCGGGTCAGTTCATGACCTCAACCCTGTGTCCAGATCCTTCTTGATTATAAATGGCTGAGGGTTTAATGCTGGTGATAACGTCTTAAAAAAGTTTATAAGTAGGTGAATATGGGAAACCATTTCCTTCTCTGGGGCATTCTGGAGCTTTTAGATTGAAATCCTTGCTGGATCTTTTTTTTTTCCCCATTTCATTTCTGCATGGTTCTTTCCAAGCCTGGTGGGAAATCTTGCACTTTGCTGAGAACCTGCTCTCCAAAAGGAGCAGCAGCTCCATCACCTACACTGATCCCATATTGGTAGTTTACAACATGGATTAGGTTAATGGGAACATTCAAACTCCTCAGAGGAAGGAGATCGACAGAAGATGGGCCATAACCTCAGACAAGGCTGCCAAATGAACACAGGAAGATTGTCACACAAAAGCCCAAAAGGAAATTTCCAGCAGATAGCCATACCCAGAAAAGATTAAAGCCTAATTCAATGATGTACAAAAGAAGGAGAGGATGGAACTGTAAAAGGATTTCTTTTGGGGCTTAGCTATTGACACCTTGACCATGAAGGCAGGTGGAAAGAAATAAATGTAGTGGATGGCTGTGATAGAAAACAGGTAAAATCTTCAGTCCTATAAGCTTAATTCTGGGTGACAGGAGAGGGGCTATATGGAAGTAGGGAGAGACAGTCCATGAGACAGCTGGGAAAGGAGGATATTCAAATTCTTCAGTTCAGCGAAAGAGATTATCATTTGACAAAAGCTACATGTCACTTAAATTGTCCTAATAAAGCCTGATAAAGCCTGGTCTGTCAGGATGTAATATAATCTGAATGCCATGTATTAGGAAATAATATTTCTGCATCATGCAGGATTTCTATTTTTAAACACCAAGCTGTTGCCAGTTAGGATCTGACGTAAGGATGTGAGTGACATCCCTTGCCCTGCATGGCAGGATGTGGGAAAGAGATAAGCTTTAAAGTCCCTTTCAACCCAAACCATTCTGATACTCCATGACACATTTATATTTTTGCCTTTTCAATTAAAAGAAACAAACAGAATTTTGTATCTGAGACAGTCTTTTCTTCTGAACACTGTTAATCCCTCCGATAAAAGCCGTGTTTGGCACCACTGGTCTGGGGAACTCAAACACAAAATCGTATCTCATCAGCCAGAAGGATCCACAGCTCAGGATTTCTGTTGCTGTCACTTTCTTTTTGAAAAGCTCATATGCAAATTCTTCAAAGTTATCCTAGATAGAATTTGTCTTGGCTTGCAAAGCAGTATGTAACCAAAAGTATGGATTCTGTCACCATCTGTTAAAACCAGGAGGGGAAAGTGTTCTTTATCTTTTCCACAACCCATCCTTCCTCCAGGGAGACATCGTCTGTTAATGGGCCATTGAGTCCCACTGCATGACTGGTAAAATTACATCATCCCATTGAGAGATGCCCCACCCAGCATTTCCTGCCTAGATAAAATCTGAGATTTGGAAGATGAGAGCAGTCCTTTTCCACTAGATTCCAGAGAAAAACCAGTCCCTTCTACAGCATCACTGAACCTTTGGAGGAAAACTGCACCCATCTACAGGACCACTGCTTCAACTGAGCCACATCTGTCACTCTGGGAAAACTACAGCCACTATTTAATCAGACAGCTGCCAACACCCTGACTGACAGGGTGTCAGGTTGTATTCTGACTCTGTCAGTGTTTTGTTTTTTGTATTACTGTATTTTTTTTATTTTATTTTCTCTTTTAATTTTCCTAGTAAAGAACTGTTATTCCTATTCCATATCTTTGCCTAAGAGCCCCTTAATTTCAAAATTATAATAATTTGGAGGGAGGGGGTTTACATTTTCCATTTCAAGAGAGGCTCCTGCCTTTCTTAGCAGACACTTGTCTTTCAAACCATGACAGATTTTGGCGCCCAATGTGAAGCACGAGGGCATCAAGTGAAAAAGGAATAACAGTTCTTGAGTAACGTAATTTTTGTGTGCTGGATATTGAAACCTCATTAGGTGGCACCATGAGGTCTAGCTTTCCCTGGTTCTGGTGGCACGTGGTCACAACTATATTTCTCCCATTTTCAGGCACTTATCTAAACATGGGCTCTATAACTAAAGCTACTGTGGCTGTTATCCAGTTTGCTTTATGGTTAATAAGGTGATTTTTATTTTCTCTGGAAGGTGGGCACATGGATTCTGGACTATTACACACTAAGCATATATTTTTGGGGTTACTTTAATAATGGTACCTACTGTGACAAAATGATACCAGGGGAAATTTTCTCCCAATCCTTCACCCAGTTTTTTGGATCTACCCCACCAGTTTTCAAAGGGTTCAAATCTTCTCTAAATGCTAATAATATCATACAGTGGCTGGTGTTGCTGATAGGCATCTTTTATCTTTTATCTAGCATTCAGAGATAAGGGCAGATTGGTTTGGATAACCACACTGATACCTACCCCAGGAAATAGGGATGCTGCCCCAGAGCCTGACCCTGCCCTACAGCCCACCTCAGAAAGGAACCACCCAGGTTGGGTAGGGGTTCTAGTGAAGGAGATGTGCGAGATGTGCCAGATGCTGAAGGAGTACCTTTCCCTAGCTGGTTAGAAACCCTCCACCTGCCTAAAAGAGGGACAGTCTGATGGTGCTACAGTGGAACCCACAGATCTTACAACCATCCAGGTTCCAGCTGAACTGCAAGAGCAATCACAGCCAACAGCAGTCACCCCTGAGGCAATAAAGAAGTCTAGGATAAAAGCAGAGCACCCCATCAACAAGGACAAGCAGGAAGGGCCCTCAAAACCAGCAGAGAAACCAGAGGTTTAGATCATCACTGAGTCCCTGTCATATGATAGTCTCCATAATCTACGATGGGGCCGTGAGGCTTATACAACCTGGCTGCTTTGGGTCTGGGACCTTATGGGTACAGGCGTGCAGCTGGATGGCACTGAGGCAAGGAATTTGGAACCTTTAACCCAAGACTCAGGGGTAGATTAGATATTCATATAGGAGCAAGGGGCCCTTTCCCTCTGGGAGCGGATTTTAATGAGTGTAAGAGAAAGGTTTGCCCACAGAGAAAGAATGCAATAGCACCATCACAGAATGCGCTGGAAGACCCGTGAGGAAGTGGTCCAACAGCTGAGAGAAGTGGCAGTATTGGATGTACTCTTTGTGAGGGATGGACAACATGATAATGACAGACTGTTCAATAGAATGGGCATTAACAAATGTCTTGAGCATTTCACCCAAGTATTTATCGGTGTAAAGTATTGGATACACTTCCACTGTGCAATTCTGAGGCTCCTTTGACTTCATATACAGACTGGTAGCAGGTACAACCACAACAACTTCGTGTCCCTTCTGCTGCAGTTTCTCCACCACTGGGCGCATACTGAGCCAATGACTTCCATCCTGAGGTACCACCAGGATCTTTCCACCTTCAGCCAGGATTAAAGACAGAGTAAGGAGGAGAAATAACCAGGTGCCTTTGTAAAAAAGAGCCATTTTGGTGGGAGTGAACCAGAGGGTTCTGCTCCAGAGGGATCCATGCAGTTGTTTATAGAATGGTCCATGCAGAGTAAGCAGGGAATTTATTGCCTAAGCAAATTAATATTTAACTTCCCTATATAGTTGGGATTCGCCTGTGACTTTGCCTATGTTTGTGGAAGGGAAGGGAAGCCGAGTCCTCAGGAAAATACTTGCACTTTCTGTTAATGTTTAAGCTTTGAACTCCGTTAGCACTAAGACACTGTCAGCACTAAATCTGTGACACCAAGAGTGGAGGTGTAATGGTTTAACAATCATCACGGTTAAAATCATTGACCTGCTAAAAACACAGCAAGAAAAGAATAGGAATGGATGCCACTTTGTTCCTTAGGACACAAGGCTGATGTTGAATTCCCACTCCTGCAAGCAGCCAAACCTGCACCTCTTACAAAGATGTCACAAGAACCAGGATATACCATGCAATCTCAAATCTGAAAAGAAGAAACTTGATTGGCTTTTATTCACCTGGAACTGCAGTAAAAGAGTGAACTAATGAATGGGTTCAAGGCAAACAAAGGGAGTGGAGGCCAGCACAGGGACACAAAGAAGGAGATTTGCTCTTTGGCTGCTGTCTTTATAACCCTTTTCATGTCTTGTGAGCAAGAAAAAATCTAAGTGAAGGTGTAACACCTTCCACTAATCCCACTGATTAAATATTTTGTCTTTGTGCAAGGAAAAGCAATGCCAGAGCAAAGCCTTTCAGACAGTGCTAAGGAAGATGTCCTCTTGATGAAAAACTCCTCAACACAAAGTTTTTCTGTTCTGATCATAAATCGTGGCGAGACTCCCAGCATTGTCAGACAGGAGAAAAAAATCCATACAGCTTGAGGCATAGGGATTTGTCTCATGACATCCAAATGATGCTGGGACTGCCCTGAGTAGCACCACTCTGTTACAGTGGACATGCAGGAACTATCTCTAGATATGCAAAAGCAATTTCTTGAGATGGCCGACACAGGACAGGTGGGAGACTGTAGAGGCTGAAAGCAGGAGATTGCACAGATTCACAAATAATTCTCATGAGATGCAAGAAATCTAGACTCAGAGTTTATTGCAAGTGCTGTGACAAGAGCTGACCAAATGAACTTGGAAACTACTGCTTGATTTGTTTTCTACTCTGAACTCGATTAGACTTTCAACGGCAAAACCAGATGGCTGAAAACAGCCACTACAAGTTAATTTTCCTTGACTAGAACAGAAAAAGCGTCTTGATAGGATGGCCACACTTTGTTATGGACTCCACAGATTCCCTACTTTTTGTGCCAGACCATCACAGCTACAAATGGGGAAAAGTGAGGCAACAAGATGAAATTAGAGATAAAGTGAGAAGAGATAAAGAAAGCGTGACGTTTTAGATTAGCACAGGATCAGCTGAGGTCAGATTCAAACTGGGTAATTATTGCTGAGAGAATTAACAGCCAGACTCATTTTCCAAAGCAACAGATAAGTTTCAGTGTGTTTGTTTTTTACAATGAGTTCCAAAGGGCACCTGGACCCCTGTCAGCCCTGAAGGGTGTGGTGCTCCTTACCAGCTCCTGTTTTAAGTGCAAACAAGATGCTGCGGAACATCAGATTCCAAATGTGAGAGAGCCAGGTGCATGCTTAGAGGAAAGCCTTCCCCATTGCATGCCAAAGGCCATCAAAGCTTGCGTGAGCCAGGACTGCAGATTTGTTTTCCTCTCAGAATCAATAAAGGTTGTGAGGGTTATTCCAGGGAAGCTCTTGGAGCTGACAGGGAGTGATGGAGCAGCTCTGCAGGATTTGGGCTCCTCACTCTATGACTGTTTCAGCTCCAAAAGGTTCTAAAACTTTCTCAAACTTTTCACCTGTGAGTGGTACTGGGTGCCATGTGTGGATTTCTGTGTGGCTGTGGCAGTAAGGAAAAAGAGGACCAAACAGCTACCTCAGCACCGCTAAAACTACAGCAAGAACACCCAATATTTGTTGTGGAAAACCATGGGAGTGGTGTAAGAAAAAGGCCTGTGGATTCCTTGTCTGAGAAAGAAACTGCATTTTGAATCTCTTGTTCTCTCTCCCTCTCCCAGTAATCCCTTTTTCTTTTCTTACCTGTTGAGCAATGGGTTCAATAAGCCTTGGAGAACTATTTATTCTTCCCACAGAATTATGTGTCTCAAAAGTTATGACAGGCCAGGTCTTCACCACTGTGTATGTGAACAGGCAAATGTAATTTCTAACCCATGACTCACATTAGTTTTGTTTACACAGAGCTCCTCGGCACTGTTGAAAGTGAAATAGAAGAAATTCCTCGGGTGAGGGTAGAAAATGTAGCTAGAAAAGAGACTGAAGAAAGGAGAAACACAGAAGAATTTTCCAGGTGTGGAATGTGGTTTTCAACTAACAGGAGTGTGAAGAGAGGAGCTGAGAGGGACATAATGAGGGCAGGATGTCCCTATACTTGTAGCAAAGATAGAAACTTTTTACAGCTCTGAGACCCTCAGGATATAAAAACAAAGACCTAGGTTGTGTAACCAGCAAGAATTTGCCTCTTAAATCTCAAACTAGCTCCACTCTCATGAGCCCTAACATGACAGAATCCCTTAGATATAATTTTATCCTAATATTCCAGTTAATAGCATTATTCTTTGCCCTGTTTATCAGTCTAGAGGTCTCTTCTTAAGTGTGTCAAAGAGCATAAAGGAAATCTGGAAGAAGAAGGAAAAACCCCACCCCTGCAGCTCAAAGACACCGTGCAGAAATATTGCGCAAACACAATTCAGAAATGCAGGAGCAGTTTCATAGGAGAGGGATTTCTGTCCTGCTTTGTGCCTGGAATGAAATGTCCAGTGCTACCATTTTTGAGATTACATGGTTTATATCAAAATATATTCAGAAGTCAAGATTAGCTTTAAGAAACCTGCAGGAGAATTCTGGTGAAAGCAGATGTCAAGGAGTAGGTCTGAAAACTTATCTGAGTTCTGCATTCAAGTGTCTTTCACCAAATTCACGATTGTAAGATTATTTCTTGTCATTTCAATATGACATTTATATTTCACCCTCACAAAGAGGATTTACTTAACACAGACAGCCGGTTTCCAAATAGTTTTTCACAAAAATAAACAAAAGTGAAGAAACTGATGCTGATGAGCCTGGATTTAAAAACAAAAGATGACTTTTGGGGTTTTGACAAGATAAAATAAATATATATTCAACGTCGTTAAAATGAAGTCAAAACTGGATCCAATTGGTGTTTAATACACATTCACTGAGGACAGTAATTTCCATCTGGTAGATGAAATCCCTTTTAGGTTTGGTTTGTTACAAAACCCTCATTAATTCAAAGAAGTCCCTATAAAGGTTATTCAATTTCAGCTTGCGGAAAACAACTACCCAAACCTGGTTGATTTAATCACTACCAGAAGTTAAAAACCAAAACAAAACAAAAAACCAAACAAAAAAACCCCAAAAACAAACAAACAACAACAACAACAACAACAACAAATAAAATCAATAGCGATAAATTTCTTCCAATAATATAATTAGTTTTCATGGGGAAATGTAGAATTTTAAGGCGAAAGAACATTACCTTAGGCAGTGGTTTCTTCTTAGCACAGTTGATCCCTCCAACAAAGACCATGTTGGGCATCACTGGCCTGACATAGTCAAACACAAAGTCAAACCTCAGGATCCAAATGGCAGTGGGGCTCACGAGATCTGTGAGAGACAAATCCCTCTGAAGAACTTCTGAGGAAAGCTTAAGTGCTTCTTCATAAAAACCGTTGCAGTAGTCAAGCTCCAGGAGGGAAATCAGGGCGTTTTCCACTCGCTGGAAAAAAGTCATGCGGTCCGAGTTGAAGCTGAAGAGTCTCGGGACATAGGACATAGGGCTCGGGCTCTGTGGGGCTGAAAAGTGCAGGTTGCAACCGAATCCCCTCATGAAGAATGCAAAGGGAAGGGAGAGATGGTGGGCGAGAATGGCCCCACACATGAAGGCCGGATCTGTCAGGATGGCATCAAAGCCACTTTGGTTGAGGAACTTCAGGGTCTCCTGGCTGCGGAACAGGTCCTTGCATTGACCAAAGAAGGTGCTGAACACGTGCACTGAGGCTTTGTACATTGCCAGGGCATTGAGGGGGAAAGGCTTCTTTGTCAGGTGCACGGCAACATATTCTTGGAACGCATTATCCAGCTCTTCCAGGGTCTGTCTCACCGGGTACGTGACCACCTTGTAGGCCTGCGTCGTCTCCATCTGCCAGCTCACCTCAGGAACCAGCACCACCACCTCGTGTCCTCTCTGGCTCAGCTCCTCCACCACCTCCTGCATGCTCAGCCAGTGGCTTCCCACCATGGGCACCACCAGGAGCTTCCCTCCATCTGAGAGGCTGGGCAGGAGGAGGAGGATGGAAATCCAGGTACAGAAAAGCCTCAAAGCCATGTTGGTGCGGTCACAGAATATGGGCTGTGAAAGAGACTTCTCCTGAAGGTGACTGAGCCTTAAGGTACTTTGGAAAGCAACTGATGTGTGGATTTATTGCATTGTGCTATGTGGTAATCCTGTAGTTAATGATTCACAGTTTTGGGTTGTGGGTGGTTTATTTTGTGTTTTACCCTCCTTTCTTGGAAAGCCAAGTTTAGCCAAGTTTGGTGACCCTTCCACTGCTCCTAAGTGACCAGAGTTCCTCAGTGTGCAGTGAGCTCCTCAAGCTGTTACTCAGATCCCTCTGGACTCCCCATCATTGTTGTGTCTTGTGTTACTCCTTGGCCAGGACCCAGGGAGCCAACCTTGGTCTGACCAACTCCCAACACATAGTAACAAATGAAAAGAGCCTCTTCATGTTGGAGACACAGATCCTCAGGGATGGAGCAGGAGACCATCAGGAAATGGCTCAGAACTCTTCTGAGCTGCCAGTAATCTCCTCGGTGCCAGCAACACCCCAAAGAGGTGCTGAGAGAGGCTAACCTCTCTCTGCAGCTCAAGTTCTCACTTTACAGAGTTGTTTCCCCACCTGGGAAGTTGCCCTCAGGTAGCTGAAAACACCTGCCCCCCAGGAATCAGACCAGCACTAAATCTGTTTTACCAGCCACTGGAGCCTCAGGTTTCAGACCTGACTCAGCAAAGAAGCAGGTTCAGCCCAGACATGATTTCCCCAACCTCACAGCATTGCCACGGACGCCAAAATTAAAAATAATGCACTCCAGGATATTCAGAGCCATGCAGCCTCCGTCCCTCAGGCACACAACTTCTCTCATCTCCTTTGATACCATGGTCAATGCAGAAAAATGACCTGCATATTGTTTTCCTCAGATCAGCCTGATTTATTATTTCTGTTTTACCAATGCCTTTAATTACTTCTACTGGGAAGGTGGCAGAGAGCCCTTTTGTGTCAGGATGGCTTTTCAGAAAACAAAGTTTTTGAGTGTCAGAGTAGGGGGGAGAAGCTCTGAGGTGAAAGACACTAAAATCCCCTCTAAGTCTTTTATTATAAACTGAAAAGAAAAAACATCAAAAATACAGAAAAAAACTACTAAATATGTTCAGATTTTTATAAAGCACACTTGGAACTGGGCATTGGGAATCTGACCAGTTTAGCAAACAGCATTTTCTCACAAATAAAGGTTAATTTATGTATTTTGTGATGGCACCTCAGCTGTTTGCTGAAGTTGGATAAGGAGAGAGCTGCCAGGGAAATGTCCTGCCCTCCCCTCCCTCCTGCTGCACGATGAATTTTCCATCTAAACCTTCAGCATGGGGAGTGGGTGCAAAGGCCATCCCAGGACGGGTGAAGTTAATCAGTGCCTCAGTGTTTGTGAACTTGTCAAAGGCTCCCTTGGTTGGCCTGGTTATCCCAGGTTATCCCAGCCAGGAATTCTGGAATTTGCTGGGTTCAAGGCAGGGCGAGATCAAAGTCGCTCCCTGCTTGTATGTGACCAAAGGGACAGTAGCAAGGGTGGATTTGGGTGAAAAGTCACAAATTTGGGGGCAGGCCTGTCCAGAGCTGGGGCAGGGGTTAAAAAATCTTCAGAGCTGAGGGAACTGTGGGTGCTTATGGAGAAAAGGAGGCCCAGGGGGCCCCTCTGGTCGCTCTCTGTGACTCCCTGGCAGGAGGTAGGGTGGGATCGGGCTGTCTTGTTGTGTCCCAAGGGAAAGGATGAGAGGAAATGGCCTCAAGTTGCACCAGGAAAGGTTCAGAGCAGCTATTAGAGAAAAAAAATAATTCTCTGGAAAAATGGTTAAGCACTGGAATAATTTGCACGGGGAGGTCGTGGTGTTGCCATCTCTGGAAGTGTCCAAGAGGAGCCTGGATGTGGCACTTGGGGACGTGGTTTAGGGGTGATGCTGGCAGTGCTGGCGTGAGGCTGGGACTGGGTGATCCTGGAGATCTTTTCCAAGCTTGATGGTTCTGTCAGGTGCAGGCTGGGCCATTCCAGGCTCAGGAGGGAATTATTAGGGGAGCTACATCACACTAGCCAAGGCTGGAATAATTCCATGACTAGATATCCCAAAATTCCTCTTCTAAATTAATGTAAAGAGATTCCCAAACCCCTCTAATAAACCCACAGAGGAGATGCCAAACTCCTCCAAAAAATCAAGAGATCCTTATACCCTTCTATTGAATTCATGACAATAGATACCCAACCCCCCCTAACAGGTCCATGAAAGCGGTCTCCAAACACCTCAAATAAATCCACAACAAGAGGTCCCAAAATGCTTTAATAAATCCATGGCAGGAGATTCCAAAACCCATCTAAAAAAGCCATGGCTAGATATTCGAAATCACTGTAATAAATCCAGGACACAATACCACTGATTGTTTGAAAGACGAAGCTGGTTTTCATAGAATCCCAGGATGGTTTGTGTTGGATGGGATCCTAAAGCTCATCCTGTTCCACCCTGTGCCATGGGCAGGGAAACCTCCCACAATCTCAGATTACTTCAACCCCCAGCAAACCCAGCCTTGTATACTTCCAGGGGTTGGGCATCCACAGTTTCTCTGGGAAACCTGTGTAAGGACATTGTCATTATCACAGGGAAGATTTCTTCCCAATATCCTGCCTGACCCTTTCCACTGTCAGCTCAAAGCCATTTCCTTTGTGCCATTACTTCAGGCTCTTGTATAAAGTCTCCCTCCAAGAGAGATAAGATACATCCCTATCAAATACCTCATTTGGATGATTCACACCCTCTCCCAGCCAGCCACTCACCTGAGATAATGGCTTCTTCTTCTCTCAACAATGGATGCCTCCAATGAAAACCATGTTGGGCATGACAGGCATGGGATACTCAAAGACAAAGTCAATTCTCTTCAGCCAGATGGATCCATGACTTAAAAGATCTGTCACTGTCATTGGTTTTTGGAGGAACTCTGAGGCCAGCTCTTCAAACTGAGAATAGGCAATATTGCAGCTGAAGGACTCAGAAAGAGCAATCAGGAAGTTCCTCACCCTCTCGGAGAAGGTCATGTGGTCCGTGTTTCCCGAGAACATGCGTGGGACATAGGACGGCGGGTCCGGGCCCTGAGCTGCGTGAACATCTAAGGCACACGGGACCATTCGCAGAAAGAAAACACTGGGGATGGAGAAGTGCAGGGCAATGATCTGCCCACAAGGTGACACGGGATCCGTGAGCAGGGCATCGAAGTGACTGTCTCCGATGTACTTCATCAGCTCTTGGTTGTACAGCAAGGACTTGCAGGAAGCATGAAACATAGTCCCGCTCTTCCGATAATCTCCCAAAAGCTTCCAGAATCTCACCAAGAAAGGCTCTTGGCTGAAAGCTCTTGCACTAGCAGAGTGTATGTGTTCTTCCATGTCCTCTTTCGTGAATGGCACAGGGTAGGTTTTCAGTTCATAGACATCTGCGGAATCGATCAGGATTTTGTTGTCCGGTGCGACAACCACGATTTCGTGCCCTCTCTTGCTCAGCTCCACCAGAACTTTTTTCATGCTGAGCCAGTGGCTGCCCTCCATGGGGATCACCAGCAGCTTCCCAGCAGCAGCCGGGCTCAGGAGGCACAGGAAGGGGAGAAGCAGTGTCACCAGCATGCTGTGGGCTGTGCAGAGAGGAATCCTCACACCTGAGAGGCCAGGGCTGCTTTGCCAGCTTTTTACCCTTCCTCTGCCCCTGCCCTTTTGACTCTCCTCCCATTTCAGGTCATCAGATCTTTGTGACAAAGTCACGGACAGCAATAAATGATTAGGATCGATTCAGGGCCGGTTTTGACTCCAAAGGTGGCTTTGTGAGAGTCAAGAAAGGAGTGTCACCGTCACACACCATGATAAGATTATTGGCTCAATGCTACCTTTTTCCTCCAGCAGGGCCCCAGCTTTGTTGAACTTCTTGCCACCAGCCCAGGGTCTGATGACAAAATACAGGGAAAATCCATGAAGAAAAATGCAGCCAAATGAGTGAATGCTCAGAAACACTACTGACCCCACATGGGAGAACTGTGCCTATCAAGGGAGCACTGAAAGGATGGTTTTCCATCAGTTCCACTGGAGGCTGACAGAGTTGTCATAGACTGAGGTAATACAGCTCTTTTTAAAAGCATTTTCTTCCTTAATGAAACTGATGCAAGTAATACAGTGAAATATAACTTAGAGTAAAGATTAATACGAGAAATCAGTGTTATTACGGTATCCTGGATTTGGGTTTTGCTTTTATTTTCAATAATCAAAAACCTGAGAAAAATTAATTTTCCTTAATTCAAACTTGCATTTTGTTGGACCATCGGCAGCCAGCAGAAAATCTTCCATCATCTCTCCATAAAACTTCAACCTAAACTCTTATTCTACAAGATCTTTCCACCTTCAGCCAGGATTAAATACAGTGTCAGGAGGAGAAATATCCAGGTACCTCCAAAAAAAGAGCCATTTTGGTGGGAGTGAAAAAGAGAGTTTGGCTTCATAGAGATCCACGCAATCCTTCACAGGGTGGTTCAGGCAGAGTAAGCAAGGAATTTATTTGCTATAGAAATTTGTATTTAACTTCCCCATATGGTTGTGATTCGCCTGTGACTTTGCCTATGTTTGTGGAAGGGAAGGGAAGCCAAGTCCTCAGGAAAATACTTGCACTTTCTGTTAATGTTTAAGCTTTGAACTCCGTTAGCACTAAGACACTGTCAGCACTAAATCCGTGACACCAAGGGCAAGGGTATCATATTGTAACAATCATTGTGGTTAAAATAATTGACCTGCTAAATACACAGATAGAAAATAATGCAGAATGCATGCAACTCCGTTCCTTAAGACACAAGGATGATGTCGAATTTCCATCCCCTGGAAGTAGCCAAACCTGCACCTCTTATGAAGATGTTACAGCCACCAGGATGTACCATGCAATCCCAAATCTGAGGAGAACAATCCTGATTGGCTTTATTCACCTGGTACTACACCAAAAAAGTGAACTAATGGATGGGTTCAAGGCAAACAAAGGAGAGGAGGCCAGCACAGGGACACAAAGAAGGAGTTTTGGTCTTTGGATGCTGTCTTGAAAACCTTTCTCATGTATTGTGAGCCAGATAAAATCCAGAAGAAGGTATAATACCTGGCACTAATCCCATTGCAGGAATGTGTTGTCTTTATGGAAGGAAAACCAATGCCAGAGCAAAGCCTTTTAGGCAGTGTCAGGGAAGAAGTCCTCATGATGAAAAACTATCATCAGCACAAAGTCTTTCCATTCTGGTGATAAATGGGGGTGGAACATCCATCATGCTCAGTTGGGAAAAGCAAATCCTCACAGCCTGAGGCAAAGGGATTTGTCTCATGACACCCAAAGGGTGCTGGGACTGCCCTGAGTAGCTCCACTCTGTCACACTGCACATGGAGGAACCAGCCTTAGACATGCAAAACCAATTTCTGGAGCAGGCCACCTCAGGAGAGCTGGGGGACGGCACAGACTGAATGTAGGAGACTACAGATTCACGAATAATTTTCATGAAATGCGGAAATCTAAACGCAAAGTGTTTATTGCAAGTGCTGAGACAAGAGCTGGCCAAATGAACTTGGAAACTGCTGCTTGTTTTTTTTTCTACTCTGGACTCAATTGGATTTTCAATGGCAAAACCAGTTGGCTGAAAACTGCCAAATCAAGTTAATTTTCCTTGACTAGAACAGAAAAAACTCTGGATAGGGTGGCCACACTTTGTTATGGACTCCACAGACTCCCTACCTTTTGTTCCAGACCATCAGATCAACAACTGCGGAAAAAGTGAGGCGATAACAGGAAGGGCAAGAGAAATTAGAGATGAAAGGAAAGCTGACAAAGAGTGGATGAAGTGCTTAGATTAGCAGAGGATCAGCTGAGTTCTGAACTAAGCTGGGTATTTAGAGTGAAACAGAAGAAATTCCTCTGCTGTCTGTAGAAACTGTAGCTAGAGAAGAGATGGAAAAAAGAAGAAACACAGAAGATTTTCCCAGTGTGGAACATGTGATTTCCAACCCACAGAAATATTATGATAGGAGCTGGCCGGGAAAAAATGAAGACAGGATATCTCTAACCTTGTAGCAAATTTAGAAACTCTTTGGAGCACTGAGATCTTCCGGTTATAAAAGTAAAAACTTATGTTGTGTAATCACCAGGAATTTGCCTCTTAAATCTCAAACTAGCGCCACTCTCGTGAGCCCTAACATGACAGAATGCCTGAGATATAATTTTATCCTAATATTCTACTTAATAGTATTACTCTTTGCCTTGTTTATCAATCTAGAGGGCTTTTCATAAGCCTGTCAAAGAGAATAAAAGAACTCTGAGAGAAAAAAGAAAAACCCTACCCCTTCAACTCAAAGATACCGTGCAGAGATATTGTGTCAACACAACTCAGAAGTGTGGGAGCAATTTCCTAGGAAAGGGATTTGTGTCCTGCTTTGTTATAGGAAAGAAAGGTCCAGGGCTACTGTTTTAGAGGCTACATGGTGTCTATAAATCTGGAATCAGATGTCAAGATTAGTTTTAACAACCCTGCAGATGAATTCTGGAAAAAGCAGATGTCAAGGAGTAGGTCTGAAAACTTCTCTGAGTTCTGCATTCAAGTGTCTTTCTCCAAATCCACGGCAGTAAGATTATTTCTTGCCATTTCAACATGACATTTATATTTCACCCCCACAAAGAGGATTAACTTAACACAGACAGCCAGTTTGTAAATGATTTCTCATGAAAATACAGCTAAAGTGAAAAAAATGATGCTGATGAGCCTGGCGTAAAAAAGATTGAGTTTTGATTTGGTTTCTGATCAGATAAAAGAAATATATGTCCGATGATGTTAAAATGAATAATTGGATCCGGCGGGTGCTTAATACACATTCACTGAGGACAGTAATATCTACCTGGTAGATGAATTTCCTTTTTTGTTTGGTTTGTTACAAAATCCTCATTAATTCAAAGAAGTCCCTATCAAGGTTATTTGATTTCAACCTGTGGAAAACAACTACCCAAACCTACTTGAAACAAATAAAAAAAATTTAAAAAATAAATAGCGAGAAACTTCCTGCAACAACAGAATTACTTTTCATGAGGAAATGTACAGTTTGAAGGTGAAGGAACATTACCTTAGGCAGTGGTTTCTTCTTAGCACAGTTGATCCCTCCAACAAAGACCATGTTGGGCATCACTGGCCTGACGTACTCGAACACAAAGTCAAACCTCAGGATCCAAATGGCAGCGGGGCTCACAAGGTCCGTGAGGGACATGTCCCTCTGAAGAACTTCTGAGGAAAGCTTAAGTGCTTCTGCATAGTAACCATTGCAGTAGTCAAGCTCCAGGAGGGAAATCAGTGCATTTTCCACTCGCTGGAAAAAAGTCATGCGGTCCGAGTTGAAGCTGAAGAGTCTCGGGATGTAGGACATAGGGCTCGGGCTCTGAGGGGCTGAAAAGTGCAAGTCACAAGGGAATCCCCTCATGAAGAATGCAAAGGGAAGGGAGAGATGGTGGGCGAGAATGGTCCCACACATGAAGATCGGATCTGTCAGGATGGCATCAAAGCCGCTTTGGTTGAGGAACTTCAGGGTCTCCGGGCTGCGGAACAGGTCCTTGCACTGACCAAAGAAGACATTGAAAGCATGCACTGTGACGTTGTACATCGCCAGGACATTGAGGGGGAAAGGCTTCTTCGTCAGGTACACATCGACACATTCCCAGAAGGCATTATCCAGCTCTTCCAGGGTCTGTCTCACTGGGTACGTGACCACCTTGTAGGCCTGCGTCGTCTCCATCTGCCAGCTCACCTCGGGAACCAGCACCACCACCTCGTGTCCTCTCCGGCTCAGCTCCTCCACCACCTCCTGCATGCTCAGCCAGTGGCTTCCCATCATAGGCACCACCAGGAGCTTCCCTCCATCCGAGAGGCTGGGCAGGAGGAGGAGGAGGATGGAAACCCAGGCACAGCAAAGCCTCAAAGCCATATTGCTGTGGTCACATTAGGGGCCGTGGAAGAGATTTCTCCTGCAGGTTGTAGTCTGAAGGTGCTTTGGTAAGCAACTGATGTGTGGATTTATTGCATTGTGCTATGTGGTAATCCTGTAGTTAATGATTCACAGTTTTGGGTTGTGGCTGGTTTATTTTGCCTTTTCCCTCCTTATTTCTAAAGCCAAGTTTGGTGACCCTTCCACTGCTGAGTCACTGGAGTTGCGAATGAAACTCATGCAAGTAGTAAAACATAACTTAAGGTACAGATTCATATGAGAAATCAGTAATATTGCAGTACCTAGTGTTTGGGTTTTGCTTTTTTTTCAATAGTCAAAAAGCAGCTGGCACCCCTGAGAAAAATCAGTCTTCCTTAATGCAAACTTGTATTTTTTTGGAAGACCAGCAGCCAGCAGAAAATGTTTCCTCATCTCTCCATATACCTTTAACCTAACCCCTTATCCTATCAAGAAAAAATGAAGTTGCAAAAGAGCATTTCACCCATGTAAACTAGATAACAAAGACCAACAACACCTCTCTCACTACAAATCCTGAATCATTCATGGCCAATGAGGGCTCCGTTCATGACCAATGATGTGTCAGTTCATGACCTCAACCCTGTGTCCAGATCCTTCTTGATTATAAATGGCTGAGGGTTTATTGCTGGTGATAACCTCTCAAAAGTTTATAAGTAGGTGAATATGGGAAACCATTTCCTTCTCTGGGGCATTCTGGAGCTTTTAGATTGAAATCTTTGCTGGAGCTTTTTTTTCTTAAAGGAGTTTCTGCATGGTTCTTCCCATGCCAGGTGGGAAATCTTGCACTTTACTGAGAACCTGCCATCCAAGAGAAGCGTCAGCTCCATCACCGATGCTGATCTCATGTTGGTAGTTTACGACATGGATTATCTTAACGTGAATTGTCAAACTGCTCAGAGGCAGGTGATGCACAGAAGATGGGCCATAACCTCAGACAAGGCTGCCAAATGAACACAGGAAGGTTGGCACACAAAAGCCCAAAAGGAAATTTCCAGCAGATAGCCATACCCAGAAAAGATTAAGGCCTAATTCAATGATGTACAAAAGAAGGAGAGGATGTAACTGGAAAAGGATTTCTTTCGGGCCTTAGATATTGACACCTTGACCATAAAGGCAGATGGAAAGTAATCAATGTAGTGGATGGCTGTGATAGAAAACAGGAAAAATCTTCAGTCCTTAAACCTTCACTGTAGAAGAAAGGAGAAGGGATATACAGATGATGTCACAGCCAATAGGATGTACCACGCAATCCCAAATCTGAGATTAACAATCCCAATTGGCTTTTTCCCTCCTGGCACTACACCAAAGAAGTGAACTAATGGATGGATTCAGGGCAAACAAAGAGAGAGGAATGCTGGCACAGGGACACAAAGTAGGAGTTTTGGTCTTTGGTCGCTGTCTTGAAAACTCTTTTCATGTACTGTGAGCAAGACAAAATCTATGAGCCGGTGTGACACCTTGTTTTTGCTCTGTTCTCTTATTGTCCATGTTAATACTTTGGTCCAAATTATACCCTCCCACGCACCTAGTCAACCTATTTTGAATTCCCTATCCATCCTACCTTCTATCAACCCCCTGCTTTGAATTCCGCCTTGGAAATGCCCTACTCTTCCCACCTCACATTAGTCCATGTGACCCAATTTCCCCCGCTACCTCCTTCACTGGACGATGCTTATTTTAACGCTGTCTTTTACCCCTGCCCAGAATTTCTCCAATTTTCTGATGATTTGTACCCTGTCCTTGAACCTCTCCCATATTTCAGATGTTGCACAATCGCATTCTTGTCTTTGGCCCCCAAATTCCCCAGAGTAATAAATCCTGTTTTGTCCTATGCAAAAAGCCTATCCCTCCTCCTTGCCTCCTCACATCACAGACTGACGGCCAAAGAGAAATTGCTGTAGCCACACCTCAGTTCCTCCTGCTCCTGGGCTGTGACTCACTCTCAGCAAGAAGCCGTAGTGGCAAAGTGAGTGCAGTTACACCTGATGCATCAGCTAGCATCCACCATAAGGGTCCCAGTAAGCAAATCCCATGGACGAATGGTGGATTATAATACAAGAAAGTTCTGACCATCAGCTGCCTCCGATTGCAGCTGAAAGGAAAGCTTTTTCCGACAGCTCCTTTGGGGGGAGGAAGTGATAAACCTCTAGCCGATGAGGAACACTGCATTGAAGGAGAACTTATATTCAACCCAGTCCAGTGGACTGAAAGAACTGTGAGTATCCCCAAAATTAGGCTGAGGGTGCTCCAAGTAGATGGAAAGGTGCATTGCCCCCTGGGGATGGAGGGGGGGGGCCAAGAACCTACAAACCACGATAGTTGGCTGCAGACAGTGCCCTGTCCCTGGGCTCTTATCCTTAGTTTGTTACGTTGTTCCTTTTTGCTGCAGTGGAGGGAGGATTTTGTTGTGCTGACATTGCTTAAGATCAAGGAATATGGATGCTAAATTGCCAGTTCAGCAGCGGGGGATTTATTTCCTAATTGTGGGTACCTTGCAGGGTGGGAAAGGAAAGTTTTCCAAGTGATTGTTAAAACAATTTTTTCAATGGATTTTCCTCTGCTTTCCAAGGGTATCCCCCAAGGAAATACCAACCATTCCCTTTTGGGATGCAGCTGGGAGCAAACTAGCACAGTTGACAAATAAAGAGGATGCCTTGATTGTTAAAGTCTTCTCATTATTTGTGTTAATTCAGTCAGTGTTAGTTGAGGAAAGGAAAGTGGAAGAAGAGCTTGAACTAACCCCCCCAGCTCCCCTGTCCCCTGATCCAAAACCCTTGTCCTCTGCACGCGGAGGTTTGCGAGGCAAACAGGAATGCAGCGCAGAAGAGCTACCAACTCCCTGGTGTCCCAGAGCCTTCTCAGTACCCTTGCCTTGATAGTGATGGCCCGGCTGTCAAGGACCCTTTCTGAAACCGTTCCTTCTCGGCTGTTAATCCTCCAGTTCAAATTGATGCCTCCAAAGGAGATTCCCAAGTTTTCCCTGAATCCTCTCTTGCCACTCGAAATGACCTCTGAGAGACATAAGATGGTGGAAACCACATCGCTCGGCCCCTCCCTTTTGTTTCTTCTTCCCAGAATCCCTTTCACCCAGTTTCCCCAAAGCCCTTCCTATCCCCTGACACCGCCCCTGCCCCTCCTCTTCCTCCCTTGTCCCCAAACTCCGCCCCTTTTCCAGATACCTCCCCTTCCTTTCCACCAGCTCCACCTCCCGTTCCCATGACATCATCTGTTCCCACAATGTCACCTGTAAACAGCACCTCCCCTTTCCAGTTGTTGTCCCTGCCTGTTCCCTCCTCCTTCTCTGGCAGCTCTCCTACTCTTCCGGCTTCAGGTTCCCATGATGTCATGGGAACCAGAAGCGATGAGACAAAAAAAATCCAAAACTTGGTACAGGAGACCATTCCCTTCGCTGCATCTGTTACTTATACACGAGTAAGAGGAACCCCTAAGTGGCAATCTTTTGATTATCAACATAAAAAAGAACTTAGCAAGGCTCAGAAGGAGTTTGGGAATAAAAGTGACTATTTTAGAGGCCTTCTAAAGTCTGCCTTTTCCTGAAATACACTAGTTCCTGATGATAAGAGTATCTGTTGTTGCAGAGAACATGGAAGAGATTGTTATGGTGCTCCTTCCTGACCTCTTGCATAACCCTGACTGGGACATTGATGCAGAAAACAACAATATCTCAATGGACCATTTGTGCAGTGAAGGGAATTGGTCACAAGCTAGAACACAAGCCAAAAAGATATCTCAGCCTGTCTTAGAACAGGTTAAAAGAGCCTCCAAGAAGGCCTTTATTCTTATGCCCACCAAAGAACCTAAGCAAAGTTATGTGAATATGAAACAGCTTCCTTTTGAGGCTTTCACAGATTTTCTCGAAAGGCTCTGAGTCAAGCTGGAGAGGCAGGTTGAGAATCAGCCACTACAGGAACAGATAATCATGGAGGTGGCCCAAGCAAATGCTAATGACATGTGCAAGAAGTTCATCCTGGGCCTGCTGTTCAAACCGCCTCTGACTCTCGACTTGATCATCAAAGCCTGCACATAGGGAGCCACCATCGCAGAGCCTCGAGGAAAGGGAGACAGAGCAGAGAGAACAGCTGCTGCTGCTACTCCAAAAATACACCAACAGGCTTCTTGGTGTTTTAACTGTGGGTAGAAGGGACACATAGCAAATTTTGCCCAAAGAGGCAACTTCTGCAAAATAAACCAATAAATTCACAGGAGGGAGGGAACAACCACTACCAAAAAAAACTAGATGGGGACCGTGGGTCTCCCTTGCATATAGAAAGAAATGAAGCAGGTCAGAATTGGGACCCAGAGAAAATTTGGAAGCCACAAGCTCCTTTCAAGCTAGTTGTAACATGAGACATACTCTTAGAAATAGACCAGTGGCAAGTTGTGCCAGTTGACCCATATGACAAGGATTTATTTGCTGGACTGGACTGTAAGTATGTCCTTATCAGGGACACTAAGCACACACCTTAAGAGATTGAAATCTCTCCAGAAATCATAATATCAGAGCTGGAGGCATTCATTCTCATGGCATGATGTGTCCATCCACACTTCTTTATGCCACACGGCCAAATCATTGCCCAGGTGATTCCAATGCCAAACGAACTGCCAGTGGACAATTCTTCACCAGGCATCTACTGGGCAGAAGTCATTGGAGAAAACAAGTCTTGGATAGAGTGTGGACTCCAGTGAGGTGAAGATTACCTTCACCTTGGGTGAGTGTTTGACACAGGGGCAGATGTAACACTCATCCCCACCTGGGTCAGAAGGATCCACTCCTGATTATAGAGGAGGTATTCCTCAGATACCAGTGGTCCAAAAGTATCACCAGGCCACAAGAGCTGATGGCTCAATTGATCCCGGAGGCCAAGGCAAGAACGTGAGAACTGGCAGGATGTGACTGCATACATCCATTTACCGCTTACCTAACATCAGGTAAGTTGACAAAAGAAGTACTGGAGCAATTCCTTTGGGAAAAAAAGACACCCCAATTTGTTCTAGATAGCTATCCAGGACAAATTTCAATTCACAGTCCTGGACATAAATTATTTAATTTGGCATTCAAATTAGTCCCCAAGGAATAAGAAAGTCAGAAGCCACTCAATGCTCTGACACTTTTCACAGATGCGTCCAGAGCATGCCACAAGTCAGTGATAACCTGGAAGGATCCTCAAACTCAGCAATGGGACACAGATGTTAAAGAGGCTAGGCACTCCCCTCACTGAGTTAGATGCTGTTGTCAGAGCTTTTGGGAGGATTTCTGAAACTTTTTTATCTAGTCAACAATTTGGCTTATGTAACAGGGGTAGTATCTAGAGCCAAGAATGCTGTTTTAAAGGAAATCTCTAATCCCAACCTCTTTAGGTTGCTCTCAAGATTAGTTTATCTTGTTTCCCACCAGAAGCATCCTTTCTATGTGATGCATCTGAGGTCACACACCAACCGGCCAGGTTTCATTGCGGCGGGGAACAGTAGAGCAGGTGCCCTGGCCACCCCAGCCAAAATGGTCAAACTGCCAGGCATTTTTCAGCAGGCAAAGCTGAGCCATCAACAGTTCTATCAAACTGTGCCTGGCCTGGTACACCAATTTCATCTAATGCAGGACCAGCCCAAGGCCCTTGTAGCTACAAGTCCAAGTCGCCAAAGGTACGCACTACTGGCCTTGAGCACTGGTATAAATCCAAGAGGCCTCAACAGCTGTGAGGTGTGGCAGATGGACGTGACTCACGTCCCACAGTTCGGCAGGCTGAAGTATGTCCATGTTTTGGTAGATGCTTTCTCCAGAGCGGTTCATGCTTCTGCCCACACAGGGGAGAAGATCACAAATGCACAAAAACACCTAGTGCAAACCTTCTGTGTGTTGAGAATCTCTAAAGAAATTAACACCAATAATAGTCCCACATACACCTCCAAGGCCTTCCAGGCATTCCTGCAGAAATGGGGAGTAAAATATAAAACAGACATCCGTCACTCCCCCACAGGACTAGCCATTACTAAGTGAAAACATCAGTTGCTCAAGAGAGTCCTAGAGCAGCAGCAGAGCAATACCACCAGTGATCCACCATAAATTAAGCTCTGTAAAGCATTGTTTACCATAAATCTTTTGAACTGCTGATTTGAACACCTGAACCTGCCTATTGTCTGGCATTTCAGCAATAACACACAGCTGAAATTGAGATAACACCCCCCAGTTTTACTAAAGAATCCTGAGGCAGCAAAAGTAGAGGGCCCATTGGAGTTAATTACCTGGGGCCGCAGGTACGCATGTGTGTTCATGCCCTGCGGGTTGAGATGGGTCCCTCAAAAGTGGGTCAAACCGCAAATCCCCAAGTCTGTACCAAAACTGGGCCAGTCCACCAAAGACGTAGCTGTGGCTTCCCTCTGCAGGTGCTGGCACCAAGGAACTGGAAAACCCGTTCCCCTAGCTGACTGTGTCAAATTGTCACCGATTGTTCCTTTTTCTAATGATATGTCAAATGCTTTTAATTAATGTTTACCCAGTCTCTGATTTCCTCCCACCAGAAGAACGCCATCCACTTTCTTGTTCAGCGCACTTGTCCTAGAAGGTTCTCTGGGTCAGAGAACATTTGGATCCTGACTCTCCTGTGCCAGTCTTCAGAAGAATAGATCATCCCTCAGCCAAGAAAGATTGTGTGGGTTACTCTGGCTCAGGCACTAAAGCAGGATCACATGTACCTGTCGATGGCAGCTGCTGATGACCCATTGTCAACCTGCCTGGTAGGGATTCCATTTAAACCTAACGAATAGCCAGAAAGTTTAAAAGCCCTACACACAGAGATCAATTATTGAAAACTCCACCAAACTCTTGCTGAATTTTCTGGTTCTTATAGCAGCATTTACTCCTTAAATTGTCTGTATCAAACTCTCTTATTTTATGGAGGAATTGGATCAAGAAATTACCTGTAGCTAAAGAAGAACACCAAGAGTTCGAAATTTTATCAGCCACACCACAAAAAGAACAATTTTTTTCAGATATTCAGTATTAAAAAGAATACATTGCTTCCAATTGGTGCCAAGTGATCAGCCATATAAAAATGCTTCCATTGAAAATTACCATTCCCCAAAGTTAGAGAAAAGTACCTTCTTAATTTGCAGTAATCAGGCGTGGGCAGGAATCTCCTCTCACCTTCTCGGAAGCCCGAGTACTTTGAGGTGGCTGTTGTTCTTTTCTCCCAACAAAACCCAAATTATGTATTAGCAAAACAAAAGGAGTGTTTTGGTCATCTGAAACTGAAGTCTTAAGGATTTGGAGGAAGACTGTGATTCTGAGATTTTTCATTGGTCACACCTCAAAAGATCTGCTGTCTCGCTCTTTTTGCCCTGGGTAGCCTCAGCAAAAGCTCAAAGTGAATTGGGTCACTTAGAGTGTTGGGTTGCAAAACAAGCACATTTGACATCAGCCGCTCTCAGTGGCCTACTAGATGGCAAAGAAATAAGCATGAAAGCAGCCTTACATAATCTTGCCGCAATTGACTTTCTGCTTCTTGCACATGACCATGGGTGCAAAGACTTTCAAGGGCTCTGTTGCTTTAACTGAATATCCAAAAGCATGCACACTTCCATCAATAAGATGCAAGAAATCATCGGAGACATGAAACAAGAAACTGAAGACTGGATGAGTTCCATCTTTAAAGAATGGGGACTAACAGGATGGCTGGCTTCTATTGGCAGGACCATTTTATTGATTTTCTTAGTTGCATTTCTTATTATAATTGCCTTTTCTATTCTAAAGACAGTTGTTAAAAACCAGAAAGAGAGAGAGAGAGGTAAAAAGTAAAGAGAAGTAGTTAAAAACTACCCAAGATACCATCTCTCTCACCAAAGAAGTCACTCATGTAGCAGTATCCCCACAGCAGTCCAGGTGGAGAAATGTGAACCCCCAATCAGAATCTATTCCTTAATGCCACAACTCTCCTTCTTAAAAAGAAAATGGTGAGATGTTGCAGTGTGTGTTTCTTGTTATTGATATGCTCTGTTATTTCCCAGTTAGAGGTTTGGTCAAATTATACCCTCCCACCCACCCTGTAAATTTACTCTGAACTCCCTGTCAATCCTACCTTGTGCCAGCGCCCTGCTTGGAATTCCACCTCGGAAATCCTCAAAAACCCCACCTCTCAATAGTCCATGCGATCAAATTTCCCTGCCTACCTCCCTCATTGGATTATGATTGTGTGAACACTGTCTTGTACCACTGTCCAGAATTTCTCCAATTTGCCAATGATTTGCAGCATCCCCCTGAATCTCTCTCATATTTCAGCTGCTCCACACTCGCATTTTTGTCTTTTGGCCTCCAAATTCCCCAGAGTAATAAACCCTCTTTCATCCTATGCAAAAGATCTCTCCCTCCTCCTTGCCTCCTCAGGGCACAGACTGATAGCCAAAACAGCCGCAGAGAATTTACTCTAGCCACATCTCAGCTCCTCCTGCTCCTGGGCTGTGACCCACTCTTGGGAAGGAGCCATAGTGGCAAAGTGAGTGCACCTCAGGCCAATGTGTAACCTTCCAGTAATCCCACTGCTGGGATGTTTTGTGTTTGTGCAAGGAAAAGCAATGCCAGAGCAAAGTCTTTGTGACAGTGAGAAGGAAGAAGTCCTTGTGAAGAAAAACTATCATCAGATCAAAGTTTTTTTCATACTGTCATAAATGGTTGTGACATTCCCTGCATGCTCAGTTGGGATAAACAAATCCTTACAGCCTGACGCAAAAGGATTTGGCTCAGGACACTTAAAGGATGCTGGGACTGCCCTGAGTAGCTCCACTCTATCACACTGCACATGGAAGAACCACCCTCTGACATGGAAAACCAGTTTCTGGAGAGGGCCAATGCAGCAGAGTCGGGAGATGGCACAGACTGAAACCAAGAGACTGTAAAGATTCACAAATATTTCTCATGAAATCCAGGAAATCTGGATGCAAGGAGTTCATTTCAAGTGCTCAGACTAGAGCTGAACAAATGAACTTGGAAACTGCTGCTTGGTTTGTGTTCTATTCTGAACTTGATTGGATTTTCAATGGCAAAACCAGTCGGCTAAAAACAGTCAATGCAAGATCATTATCCTTGACTACCACAGAAAAAGCCTCTTGATAGGATATCCACACATTCTTATGGACACCACAGACTCGTTTCTGTTTGTACCAGACCATCAGAGCAAAAACTGGGGGAAAAGTGAAGCAATACCAGGAAGGAAAAGGGTAATTAGAGATAAAGGGAGGACAGACAAAGTGTTCTTAGACTAGCACAGGATCAGCTGAGGTCAGATTCAAACTGGGTAATTATTGCTGAGAGAATTAACAGCCAGACTCATTTTCCAAAGCAACAGATAAGTTTCAGTGTGTTTGTTTTTTACAATGAGTTCCAAAGGGCACCTGGACCCCTGTCAGCCCTAGAGGGTGTGGTGCTCCTTACCAGCTCCTGTTATAAGTGCAAACAAGATGCTGCGGAACATCAGATTCCAAATGTGAGAGAGCCAGGTGCATGCTTAGAGGAAAGCCTTCCCCATTGCATGCCAAAGGCCATCAAGGCTTGCGTGAGCCAGGACTGCAGATTTGTTTTCCTCTCAGAATCAATAAAGGTTGTGAGGGTTATTCCAGGGAAGCTCTTGGAGCTGACAGGGAGTGATGGAGCAGCTCTGCAGGGTTTGGGCTCCTCACTCTATGATTGTTTCAGCTCCAAAAGGTTCTAAAACTTTCTCAAACTTTTCACCTGTGAGTGGGACTGGGTGCCATGTATGGATTTCTGAGTGGCATTCAGGCAAAAAAGAGGACCCAACAGCTACCTCAGCACCGCTAAAACTACAGCAAGAACACCCAATATTTGTTGTGGATGTCTAGAAGTGTTGGTTTCATCCACTGGATTTGCTTCCCTGCTGTGAGGTGAGATTGTTGACCCCCATAGGCTCTTGACCCTGCAAGCAGAAAAGGTAGCTCAACTATGAGTGTGGGGATGCTGCCCAGGGAAGCTGTGGATCCCTGGAAGTGTCCCAGGCCAGGGTGGACAGGGCTTGGAGAAACTCGAGATAGTGGAAAACATCATTGCCGTGGCAGGTGGTGGAATGGGATGAGCTTAAAAATTCATTCCAACCCAAACTAGCCTGATTCCCGGTAACTTGATTTCCTGGTATCTGGATGATGGATCAGGCTTATCCATGGAGGAATCCTTGTGTCATTGAAGCCAGACCCTTTTTTTGGTGCTAAGCAGCATGTGGGCAATGCAGGTTGATGGCTGCTGAAAGGAACCTGCCTGATTCCCTCTCAGGCTTTTCCCCTGAGTGTAGAGATACACTATCTTTCAAGGAAAAACAACCCATAAAAGCAATGATATGAGTTGGAAAGGAATAGAATTTTTTCTAAGAGCAAGAAGCAAATCACAGAACACAGATCATTTCCAGGGCAGCCGCTTCCTAAGCCAAGAACAGAAATCCTGTGCAAATGAGAGGCTTTTAAAGCAGGACCTGTGCTTTTCAGCCCTGTGCTGGTGAGAAAAAGGTGTTTATTCAGTTACACTTCTTCCTTTCTTGAGTAGCTACTTACTTAAACCTGGGGTTAATTTAATGTTTTCAGTTATCCAGTTGTTTGAACAAGTACAGGTTTTTTTAAATAAGAGAGGTTTACATTAGAAGAGGGAGTACTGCAGGTTTACATTTACAGGGAGAACTTTTAGAGGTGGCTGTAGGTTAAACTCCTGAACTTTGGTTTAATCAAATCCTACAAACTGTGGTTTTCTGAGGTGGCCAAAAGAGCAACTTTGCATTAACTTTGGCTAAAGATGAGATTGTCACCAGAGTATCTCAGTGCTCACAGGTTGAGTTTATTTGCCATGGCAGCATGCCAGCTTTCTGGTACTTCTAGAGTCAAGATACTGGCTCTGATTCCTGCAAGCCTTGTGTTAAACTTCCAGGGAGTTGGGGACACTTGAGTTGGAAACTCGGGATTTCTCTGCCTGTTAATGAAGGTGTAGTTACTGCTGTGACAGATCCCCATGCAAAGCACAGGACAAGAGGAAATCAGCCTGAGGCAGCTTAGTCAAGGTGTAAAAGCAGTTTGTGTTTCCCCAGGCCCAGCCCTGTGGTCTCATGTTCTCCCACAACCTCTTCAAGATCCTCACGCAATTTAGGACTGAATTCCCAGCTGGGTAAGATAAATAGGGCCAGTTCTGCTTAAGCCTGAGCTCCTTCTGCTCAGAGAAGCTTCTCCACAGGACCACATCAGATACAGCAGAGAGCAGCTCTTATCTGGAATGAGACCACAGTGCCCCATTCCCTTGCCAGTGGAAAACCATGGGAGTGGTGTAAGAAAAAGGCCTGTGGATTCCTTGTCTGAGAAAGAAACTGCATTTTGAATCTCTTGTTCTCTCTCCCTCTCCCAGTAATCCCTTTTCTTTTCTTACCTGTTGAGCAATGGGTTCAATAAGCCTTGGAAAACTATTTATTCTTCCCACGAGATTATGTTTCTCAAAATAATGACAGCCAGGTCTTTACCACTGTGTGTGCGAACAGGCAAATGTAATTTCTAACCCATGACTCACGTTACTCTTGTTTACATGGAGCTCCTGGGCACTATGTCAAGTGAAACAGGAGACATTCCTCTATTGTGGGTAGAAAATGTAGCTAGAAAAGAGACTGAAGAAAGGAGAAACACAGAAGAATTTTCCAGGTGTGGAATGTGATTTTCACCTAACAGGAGTGTGAAGACAGGAGCTGAAAGGGACATAATGAGGGCAGGATTTCTCCACCCCTGTAGCAAAGTTACAAACTCTTTACAATTCTGAGACCTACAGGATAGAAAAGTAAACACCTACGTTGTGTAACCAGAAAGAATGTGCCTCTAAAATCACAAACTAGTGCCCTAACATGACAGAATTCCTGAGATATAATTTTATCCTAATCTTCCTGTTAATAGCATTATTCTTTGCGCTGTTTATCAGTCTAGAGGACTCTTCATAAGCCTGTCAAAGAGCATAAAGGAAATCAGAAAGAAGAAGCAAAAACCCCACCCCTGCAGCTCAAAGACACCGTGCAGTGATATTGCGCGAACACAATTCAGAAATGCGGGAGCAATTTCCTAGAAGAGGGATTTGCGTCCGGCTTTGTGTCTGGAATGTAATGTCCAGTGCTACCTTTTTAGACATTACATGGTGTCTATCTAAATAGATGCAGATTTCTAGATCAGCTTTAACAACTCTGAAAGAACATTGTAGTGAAAGCAGATATCGAGGAGTAGGTCTGAAAACTTCTCTGAGTGCTGCATTCAAGTGTCTTTCTCCAAATCCACGGCAGTAAGATTATTTCTTGCCATTTCAACACGACATTTATATTTCACCCTCACAAAGAGGATTAACTTAACACAGACAGCCAGTTTCCAAATAATTTCTCATGAAAATACAACTAGAGTGAAAAAACTGATGCTGATGAGCCTGGCGTTAAAAACCAAAGATGATTGTTGGATTTCTAATCAGATAAAAATAATATATTTCTGACGCCATCAAAATGAAATCAAAACTGGTTCCGGTTGGTGCTTAATACACATTCACTAAGGACAGTAATTAGCATCTGGAGAAAAAAACCCCTTTTTTGTTTGGCGTTTACAAAACCCTCATTAATTCGAAGAATTCTCTACCAACCTTACTTGATTTCAGACTGTGGAAAACAACTACCCAAATCTACTTGAATTAAATCATTACCATAAATAATAGTAAAAAATTCAACAGCGAGAAACTTCCTGCAACAAGGTAATGACTTTTCATGGGGAAATGTACAGTTGGAATCTGAAAAAACATTACCTGAGGCAGTGGTTCCTCCTTAGCACAGTTGATCCCCCCAATAAAGACCATGTTGGGCATCACTGGCCTGACGTACTAGAACACAAAGTCAAACCTCAGGATCCAAATGGCAGCGGGGCTCACGAGGTCTGTGAGGGACATGTCCCTCTGAAGAACTTCTGAGGAAAGCTTAAGTGCTTCTTCATAGTAACCATTGCAGTAGTCAAGTTCCAGGAGGGAAATCAGGGCGTTTTCCACCCGCTGGAAAAAAGTCATGCGGTCCGAGTTGAAGCTGAAGGTTCTTGGGACATAGGACAGAGGGCTCGGGCTCTGTGGAGCTGAAAAGTGCAGGTTGCAAGGCAATCCCCTCATGAAGAACACAAAGGGAAGGGAGAGATGGTGGGCGAGAATGGCCCCACACATGAAGAACGGATCTGTCAGGATGGCATCAAAGCCGCTTTGGTTGAGGAACTTCAGGGTCTCCAGGCTGCGGAACAGGTCCGTGCACTGACCAAGGAAGGTGCTGAACACGTGCACTGAGGCTTTGTACAATGCCAGGGCATTGAGGGGGAAAGGCTTCTCCGTCAGGTGGACAGCAACATATTCTTGGAAAGCATTATCCAGCTCTTCCAGGGTCTGTCTCACCGGGTACGTGACCACCTTGTAGGCCTGTGTCGTCTCCATCTGCCAGCTCACCTCGGGAACCAGCACCACCACCTCGTGTCCTCTCCGGCTCAGCTCCTCCACCACCTCCTGCATGCTCAGCCAGTGGCTTCCCACCATGGGCACCACCAGGAGCTTCCCTCCATCCGAGAGGCTGGGCAGGAGGAGGAGGATGGAAATCCAGGCACAGCAAAGCCTCAAAGCCATGTTGCTGTGGTCACAGTAGGGGCCGTGGAAGAGATTTCTCCTGCAGGTTGTAGCCTGAAGATGCTTTGGTAAGCAACTGATGGGTAGATTTATTGCATTGTGCTACATGATCATGTTCAATTTAATGATCCATTGCTTTGGATTTTGGGTTTCCTTACCTGGAAAGCCAAGTTTCGTGACCCTTCCACTGCTGAATCACTGGAGTTCCTTATGAAATTGATGCAAGTAATACAGCAAAACATAACATAGAATAAAAACCAGTAGGAGAAATCAGTGTTATTGCAGTACCTGGGGTTTTGTTTTGGGTATTTTTTTTGACAGTCAAAACCATCTGGCACCCCGGAGATTAATTAATTTTCATTAATGCAACCTGCTTTTTCTTGGAAGATAGTAGCCAGCAGAAAATGTTTCCTCATCTCTCCATATACCTTTAACCTAATCCCTTATCTTATCAGGTAGAAAACGAAATTGCGAAAGAGCATTTCACCCTTGTAGCCCAGATAACAAAGACCAACAACACCTCTCTCACTACAAATCATGAATCATTCACTGCCAATGAGGGCTCCGTTCATGACCAATGTTCGGTCAGTTCATGATCTCAACACTGTGTCCAGATCCTTCTTGGTTATAAATGGCTGAAGGTTTAATGCTGGTAATAACCTCTCTAAAATTTTATAAGTAGGTGAATATGGGAAACCACTTCCTTCTCTGGGATATTCTGGAGATTTTGGATTTAAATTCTTGTAGGAGCCTTTTTTTCCCATGCTGTTTCTGCATGGTTCTTTCCAAGCCTGGTGGGAAATCTTGAACTTGGCTGAGAACCAGAGAGGCCAGGGTTGTTTTGCCAGCTTTTCTAGCCATGCTCTGCCTCTGCCCTTTTGCCTCTCGTCTCATTTCCGGTCATCAGACCTTTGTGACAAGGTCACGGACAGCAATAGATTATTAGGATAGATTCAGGACAGGTTTGGACTCCAAAGGTGGCTTTGTGTAAGTCAAGAAAGGTGTGTCACCTTCTCACACACCACGATAAGGTTGTTGGCTCAATGCCACCTTCTTTCCCCAGCAGGATCTCAGCTTTGTGGCACTTCTTGCCACCTGCCCACCATGTCCAAGGTCTGATGACAAAATGCAGGGAAAATCCGTGAACAAAATACACCCACAGACTGAATGCTCAGAAACTCTGCTGACCCCACATGGGAGAACTGTGCCTATCAAGAGGGCACTGAAAGGATGCTTTTCCATATGCTGCCACTTGACACTGAAAGAGTTTCTATAGACTGTAATAAATAAATAATAAATTACCTCTATAGAGGTAATTTAGCCCTTCTTAAAAGCATTTTCTTCCCTAATGAAACTGCTGCAAATAATACAGTGAAACATAAGTTAGAAAAAAGATTAATTTGAGAAATCAGTGATATTAAAGTATTAGGTTTGGGTTTTGAATTTATTTGACCAATTAAAACTCTGAGAAAAATTAATTTTTGTAAATACAAACTAACATTTTCTTGGAAGATAAGCAGCCAGCACCATATTTTTTATCATTTCTCCTTATAACGATAACTTAACCCCTTATCTTATCAGGTATAAAATTAAGTTGCAAAAAAGCATTTCACCCTTGTACACCAGATAACAAAGACAAACAACACCTCTCTCACTACAAATCATGAATCATTCACGGCCAAGGAGGGCTCCGTTCATGACCAATGTTGGGTCAGTTCATGACCTTAACCCTGTGTCCAGATCCTTCCTGGTTATAAATGGCTGAGGATTTAATGCTGGTGATAACGTCTTAAAAAAGTTTATAAGTAGGTGAATATGGGAAACCATTTCCTTCTCTGGGGCATTCTGGAGCTTTTCAGTTTAAATCCTTGCTGGAGCTTTTTTTCCCACACAGTTTCTGCGAGTTTCTTCCCAAACTTGGTGGGAAATCTTGCGCTTTGCTGAGAACCTGCTCTCCTAAAGGAGCAGCAGCTCCATCACCCACGCTGATCCCATATTGATATTAGGTTAATGGGATTTGTCAAACTGCTCAGTGAAGGAGATCGACAGAAGACGGGCCATAACCTCAGACATGGCTGCCAAATGAACATGGGAAGCTTGGCACAGAAAAGCCCAGCAGAAATTTCCAGCAGATAGCCATACCCAGAAAAGATTAAAGCCTAATTCAATGATGTACAAAAGAAGGAGAGGATGGAACTGAAGAGGATTTCTTTTGGGGCTTAGATATTGACACCTTGACCATAAAGGCAGGTGGAAAGAAATCAATCCAGTGGACGGCTGTGACAGAAAACAGGCAACATCTTCAGTCCTATAACCTTAACTCTGGATGGCAGGAGAGGGGATATATGGAAGTAGGGAGAGACAGTCCACGAGACAGCTGGGAAAGGAGGATACCAAAATTCTTCAGTTCAGCAAAAGAGATTATCATCTGCATGAAAACTACATGTCACTTAAATTGTCCTAATTAAGTCTGATAAGGCTTTAGGTCTGGCAGGATGTGATATAATCTGGATGCTATGTATTAGGAAATAACATTTCTGCATCATGCAGGATTTCTATCTTTAAACACCAAGCTGTTGTCAGTCAGGATTCGATGTAAGGATGTGAGTGACATCTCTTGCCCTGCATGGCAGGGTGTGGGAAAGGGATAATCTTTAAGGTCCCTTTCAACCCAAACCATTCTGCCATTCTATGACACATCTATATTTTTGTCTTTTCCATATAAAAAACAAACAGATTTTCGTACCTGAGACAGTCTTTTCTTCTGAACACAGTTAATCCCTCCGATAAAAGCCATGTTTGGCATCACCGGTCTGGGGAACTCAAACACAAAATCGTATCTCATCAGCCAGAAGGATCCACGGCTCAGGAGTTCTGTCGCTGTCACTTTCTTTTTGAAAAGCTCATATGCAAGTTCTTCAAAGTTATCATAGATAGGCTTACAGTAAAAGAGCTCCAGCAGATTGACCAGCATGTTCTTCACCCGCTGGGAAAACATCATGCTGTCTGAATTATCCAAGAATAACCTGGGCACATAGGAAGGAGGGCTTGGACACTGGGTAGCAGCAGAATCCATTCCACAGGGAAAGCCCCGCAGGAAGTAGACGGAAGGAACGGAAAGATACTCAGCCACCAGGGGCCCACACATCAGGATGGGATCTGTGAAAACCACGTCGAATTTGCTCTCTTTCAAGTACTGCATCAGCTCCTCATTCTGCAGAAGGCTCTTGCAGTTGGTGAAGAAGACTGAGGAGATTTCTATCGTGCTTTTGTACGAGGTAAGAACAACATTCCAAACAGATTGTTCAATAAAATGGGCATTAACAAAGGTCTTGAGCATTTCACCCAAGTATTCATCAGTGTAAGGTATTGGATACACTTTCACTGTGTAATTCTGAGGCTCCTTTGACTTCATATACAGACTGGTAGCAGGTACAACCACAACAACTTCGTGTCCCTTCTGCTGCAGTTTCTCCACCACTGGGCGCATGCTGAGCCAATGACTTCCATCCTGAGGTACCACCAGGATCTTTCCACCTTCAGCCAGGATTAAAGACAATGTAAGGAGGAGAAATAACCAGGTGCCTCTGTAAAAAAGAGCCATTTCGGTGGGAGTGAACCAGAGGGTTCTGCTTCGGAGGGATCCACGCAGTCCTTTATAGGATGGTCCATGCAGACTAAGAAGGGAATTTATTGCCAAGGGAAATTAATATTTAACTTCCCAATATGGTTGTGATTCGCCTGTGATTTTGCCTATGTTAGAGGAAGGGATTGGAAATTGGTGTCCTCAGTAAAACATTTGCACATTCTGTTAATGTTTAAGCTTTGAAATCTGTCAGGACTAAGACACTGTCAGCAGGAAACCTGTGACAGCAAGAGCGGAGCTGTAATGTTGTAACAATCATCATGGTTAAAATAATTGACCTGCTAAATACATAGCGAGAAAATAATAAAACTACACCCAGCAGAATGGATGCAAATCCGTTCCTGAGTACACAAGGATGATGTTGAACTCCCATCCACTGGAAGTAGCCAAACCTGCACCTCTTACAAAGATGTTGAAGCCACCAGGATATACCTCGCAATCCCAAATCTGAGGAGAACAAACCTGATTGGCTTTTTCCTCCTGGCACTGCAGCAAAAACGTGAACTAATGGATGGATTCAGGGCAAACAAAGAAAGAGGAGGCCAGCAGAGAGACACAAAGAAGGAGTTTTGGTCTTTGGTTGCTGTCTTGAAAACCCTTTTCCTGTATTGTTAGCAAGACAAAATCTAGGAGAAAGTGTGAAACCTTCCTGTTGCACTGCTCTTCTTGTTTTTGGTTTGTTCTGTTATTGCCCAAGTTAATGCTTTAGTCCAAATTATACCCTCCCATGCACCTTGTCAATCTACTCTGAATTCCCTATTAATCCTGTTTTGTGCCAACCCCCTTCTTCGAATTCCCTGTCGGAAATCCCCTAAAACTTCCTGTTTCATTAGTCCATGTAACCCAATTTCACCCCCTACCTCCCTCATTGGATGATGCTTTTCTGAACTCTGCCTTTTACCCCTGTCCTGACAGCCACAATGGCGATAGATCAATTGCTCTAGCCACATCTCAGTTCCTCCTGCACCCGGGGTAGGACCCACTCTTGGAAAGGGGCCATAGTGGCAAAGTGAGTGCACCTCCAGCCACTGCACTACATTCCATTAATCCCATTGCAGGAATGTTTTGTCTTTATGCAAGGAAAACCAATGCCAGAGCAAAGCCTTTTGGACAGTGCAAAGGAAGAAGTCCTTGTGATGAAAAAGTATCAACAGATCAAAGTTTTTTCCATTCTGGTGATAAATGGTGGTGGGACTCCCAGCATGCCCAGTTAGGATAAACAAATCCTTACAGCCTGAGGCAAAGGGATTTGTCTCATGACACACAAAGGGTGCTGGGACTGCTCTGAGTTGCTCCACTCTGTCACACTGCACATGGAAGAACCACCCTTAGACATGCAAAACAAATTTCTGGAGAGGGCCAACACAGGAGAATTGGGAGATGGCACAGACTGAAACCAAGAGACTGTACAGATTCACAAATAATACCCAAGAAATGCAGGAAATTTGATGCAAGGAGTTTACTGCAAGAGCTCTGAGAAGAGCTGACAAAATGAACTTGAATGCTGCTACTTGGTTTGTTTTCTACTCTGGACTCGATTGGATTTTCAATGGCAAAACCAGTTAGCTGAAAACTGCCAGTACAAGTTCATTTCCCTTGACTAGAACAGAAAAAGCCACTTGATAGGATGGCCACACTTTGTTATGGACTCTACAGACACCCTCCTTTTTATACTAGACCATCAGAGCAACAAATGGGGGAAAACTGAGTCAATAACAGGAAGGGCAAGAGAAATTACAGATAAAGAGAGGGCAGACAAAGAGTGGATGAAGTTCTCAGACTAGTACAGAATCTCCTGAGGTCAGATCCAAACTGGGCAATTATTGTTGAGAGAATTAACAACCAGACTCATTTTCAAAGCAACAGATAAGTTTCTATATGTTTGTTTTTCACAATGATTAGCAAAGGGCACCTGGACCCCTGTCAGCCCTGAAGGGTATGGTGCTCCTTACCAGCTCCTGTTTTATCTGCGAAGAAGCTGAGGAACATCAGATTCCAAATGTGAGAGAGCCAGGTGCCTGCTTAGAGGAAAGCCTTCCCCATTGCATACAAACCAACATCAAGGCTTGGGTGAGCCAAGTGCTTAAACTTTCTCAAACTGCTCACCTGTGAGTGGGACTGGGTGCCATGTGTGGATTCTGAGTGGCATTCAGGCAAAAAAGAGGACCCAACAGCTACCTCAGCACCGCTAAAACTACAGCAAGAACACCCAATATTTGTTGTGGATGTCTAGAAGTGTTGGTTTCATCCACTGGATTTGCTTCCCTGCTGTGAGGTGAGATTGTTGACCCCCATAGGCTCTTGACCCTGCAAGCAGAAAAGGTAGCTCAACTATGAGTGTGGGGATGCTGCCCAGGGAAGCTGTGGATCCCTGGAAGTGTCCCAGGCCAGGGTGGACAGGGCTTGGAGAAACTCGAGATAGTGGAAAACATCATTGCCGTGGCAGGTGGTGGAATGGGATGAGCTTAAAAATTCATTCCAACCCAAACTAGCCTGATTCCCGGTAACTTGATTTCCTGGTATCTGGATGATGGATCAGGCTTATCCATGGAGGAATCCTTGTGTCATTGAAGCCAGACCCTTTTTTTGGTGCTAAGCAGCATGTGGGCAATGCAGGTTGATGGCTGCTGAAAGGAACCTGCCTGATTCCCTCTCAGGCTTTTCCCCTGAGTGTAGAGATACACTATCTTTCAAGGAAAAACAACCCATAAAAGCAATGATATGAGTTGGAAAGGAATAGAATTTTTTCTAAGAGCAAGAAGCAAATCACAGAACACAGATCATTTCCAGGGCAGCCGCTTCCTAAGCCAAGAACAGAAATCCTGTGCAAATGAGAGGCTTTTAAAGCAGGACCTGTGCTTTTCAGCCCTGTGCTGGTGAGAAAAAGGTGTTTATTCAGTTACACTTCTTCCTTTCTTGAGTAGCTACTTACTTAAACCTGGGGTTAATTTAATGTTTTCAGTTATCCAGTTGTTTGAACAAGTACAGGTTTTTTTAAATAAGAGAGGTTTACATTAGAAGAGGGAGTACTGCAGGTTTACATTTACAGGGAGAACTTTTAGAGGTGGCTGTAGGTTAAACTCCTGAACTTTGGTTTAATCAAATCCTACAAACTGTGGTTTTCTGAGGTGGCCAAAAAAAGCAACTTTGCATTAACTTTGGCTAAAGATGAGATTGTCACCAGAGTATCTCAGTGCTCACAGGTTGAGTTTATCATGCCAGCTTTCTGGTACTTCTAGAGTCAAGATACTGGCTCTGATTCCTGCAAGCCTTGTGTTAAACTTCCAGGGAGTTGGGGACACTTGAGTTGGAAACTCGGGATTTCTCTGCCTGTTAATGAAGGTGTAGTTACCGCTGTGACAGATCCCCATGCAAAGCACAGGACAAGAGGAAATCAGCCTGAGGCAGCTTAGTCAAGGTGTAAAAGCAGTTTGTGTTTCCCCAGGCCCAGCCCTGTGGTCTCATGTTCTCCCACAACCTCTTCAAGATCCTCACGCAATTTAGGACTGAATTCCCAGCTGGGTAAGATAAATAGGGCCAGTTCTGCTTAAGCCTGAGCTCCTTCTGCTCAGAGAAGCTTCTCCACAGGACCACATCAGATACAGCAGAGAGCAGCTCTTATCTGGAATGAGACCACAGTGCCCCATTCCCTTGCCAGTGGAAAACCATGGGAGTGGTGTAAGAAAAAGGCCTGTGGATTCCTTGTCTGAGAAAGAAACTGCATTTTGAATCTCTTGTTCTCTCTCCCTCTCCCAGTAATCCCTTTTCTTTTCTTACCTGTTGAGCAATGGGTTCAATAAGCCTTGGAAAACTATTTATTCTTCCCACGAGATTATGTTTCTCAAAATAATGACAGCCAGGTCTTTACCACTGTGTGTGCGAACAGGCAAATGTAATTTCTAACCCATGACTCACGTTACTCTTGTTTACATGGAGCTCCTGGGCACTATGTCAAGTGAAACAGGAGACATTCCTCTATTGTGGGTAGAAAATGTAGCTAGAAAAGAGACTGAAGAAAGGAGAAACACAGAAGAATTTTCCAGGTGTGGAATGTGATTTTCACCTAACAGGAGTGTGAAGACAGGAGCTGAAAGGGACATAATGAGGGCAGGATTTCTCTACCCCTGTAGCAAAGTTACAAACTCTTTACAATTCTGAGACCTACAGGATAGAAAAGTAAACACCTACGTTGTGTAACCAGAAAGAATGTGCCTCTAAAATCACAAACTAGTGCCCTAACATGACAGAATTCCTTAGATATAATTTTATCCTAATCTTCCTGTTAATAGCATTATTCTTTGCCTTTTTCATCAGTCCAGAGTTCTCTTCATAAGCCTGTCAAAGAGCATAAAGGAAATCAGAAAGAAGAAGCAAAAACCCCACCCTTTAAACTCAAAAACACAGTGCAGAGATATTGCGTGAACACAATTCAGAAGTGCGGGAGCAATATTTTAGAAGGATTTGCGTCCTGCTTTGTGTCTAGAATGAAATGTCAAGTGTTGCCATTTTATACATTACATGGTGTCCATCAAAATAGATGCAGATTTCTAGATCAGCTTTAACAACCCTGCAGAAGAATTCTGGTAAAAGCAGATGTCAAGGAGTAGGTCTGAAAACTTACCTGAGTTCTGCATTCAAGTGTCTTTCTCCAAATCCATGACTGTAACATAATTTCTTGACATTTCAACATGACATTTATATTTCATCCCCACAAACATGACTAATTTAACACAGAAAGCCAGTTTTCAAATAATTTCTAATGAAAATACAACTAAAGTGAAGAAACTGATCCTAATGAGCCTGGTGTTAAAAATAAAAATGACTCTTGGGTTTCTGATCAGATAAAAAAAATATATGTCACACGGCATTAAAATGAAATCAAAACTGGTTCTGGTTGGTTCTTAATACACATTCACTGAGGACAGTAATTTCTATCTCGTAGATGAAATCCCTTTTAAGTTTCGTTTCTTACAAAACCCTCATTATTTCAAAGAATTCTCTATCAACCTTATTTGATTTGAGCCTGCAAGAAAAAACTACCCAAACCTATTGAATTAAATCATTACCATAAATGCAAAAAAAAAATAAATTTAAAACTAACTAACTAAATAAAATAAACGTCAATAGACTTTCTGCAACAATGTAATGACTTTTCATGGGGAAATGTAGAGTTTGAAGGTGAAGGAACATTACCTGAGGCAGTGGTTCCCCCTTAGCACAGTTGATCCCTCCAATAAAGACCATGTTGGGCATCACTGGCCTGACATACTCGAACACAAAGTCAAACCTCAGGATCCAAATGGCAGCGGGGCTCACGAGGTCTGTGAGAGACACATCCTTCTGAAGAACTTCTGAGGAAAGCTTAAGTGCTTCTTCATAGTAACTGTTGCAGTAGTCAAGCTCCAGGAGGGAAACCAGGGCGTTTTCCACCCGCTGGAAAAAAGTCATGCGGTCCGAGTTGAAGCTGAAGGTTTTTGGGACATAGGACATAGGGCTCGGGCTCTGTGGGGCTGAAAAGTGCAGGTCGCAACCAAATCCCCTCATGAAGAACACAAAGGGAAGGGAAAGATAGTGGGCGACAACGGTGCCACACATGAAGAGCGGATCTGTCAGGACGGCATCAAAGCTGCTTTGTTTGAGGAACTTCAGGGTCTCCGGGCTGCGGAACAGGTCCTTGCACTGATCAAAGAACATGTTGAAAAGGTGTTTTGAGGCTTTGAACATTGCCAGGGCATTGAGGGGGAAAGGCTTCTTCGTCAGGTGTACAACAACGTATTCTCGAAAAGCATTATCCAGCTCTTCCAGGGTCTGTCTCACCGGGTACGTGACCACCTTGTAGGCCTGCGTCGTCTCCATCTGCCAGCTCACCTCGGGAACCAGCACCACCACCTCGTGTCCTCTCTGGCTCAGCTCCTCCACCACCTCCTTCATACTCAGCCAGTGGCTTCCCACCATGGGCACCACCAGGAGCTTCCCTCCATCCGAGAGGCTGGGCAGGAGGAGGATGGAAATCCAGGCACAGCAAAGCCTCAAAGCCATATTGCTGTGATCACAGTAGGGGACGTGGAAGAGATTTCTCCTGCAGGTTGTAGCCTGAAGGTGCTTTGGAAAGCAACTGTTGGGTGGATTTATTGCATTGTGCTATGTGATCACACTCTAGTTAATGATTCACAGATTTGGATTGTGGGTTTCCTTACCTGGAAAGCCAAATTTCGTGACCCTTCCACTGCTGAATCACTGGAGTTCCTTATGAAACCGATGCAAGTAGTACAGTAAAACATAACATAGAATAAAGATTAATAGGAAAAATCAGTGTTATTGCAGTACCTGGGTTTCGGTTTTGCTTTTTTTTTTGACAGTAAAACCAGCTGGCACCCCGGAGATTAATTAATTTTCCTTAATGCAACCTGCTTTTTCTTGGAAGATAGTAGCCAGCAGAAAATGTTTCCTCATCTCTCCATATACCTTTAACCTAACCCCTTATCTTATCAGGTATAAAATTAAATTGCGAAACAGAATTTCACCCTTGTACCCCAGATAACAAAGACCAACAACACCTCTCTCACTACAAATCATGAATTATTCACGGCCAATGAGGGCTCCGTTCATGACCAATGTCGGATCAGTCCATGATCTCAACCTTGTGTCCAGATCCTTCTTGATTATAAATGGCTAAAGGTTTAATGATGGTGATAACCTCTCAAAAAAGTTTATAAATAGGTGAACATAGGAAACCATTTATTTCTCTGGGACATTCTAGAGCATTTGGATTTAAATTCTTGTGAGGAGGCTTTTTTCTCATGCTGTTTCTGTGTGTTTCTTCCCAAGCCTGGTGGGAAATCTTGCACTTTGCTGAGAACCAGAGAGGACAGGATGCTTTGCCAGCTTTTGCACTCTTCCTCTGCCTCTGCCCTTTTGATAGTCTTCCGATTTCAGGTTATCCGACCCTTGCGACAAGGTCACAGCCAGCAATAAATAATAACGATTGATTCAGGGCCAGTTTGGATACAAAGGTGCCTTTGCGTGAGTCAAGAAAGGAGTGTCACCTTCTCACACACCACAATAACGTTATTGGCTTAAGGCCACCTTCTTCCCTCAGCAGTATCCCAGCTTTGTGGAACTTCTTGCCACCAGCCCGCCACGTCCAAGGTCTGATGACAAAATGCAGTGAAAGTCCATGAAGTAAAGGCACCCAGAGAGTGAATGCTCAGAAACACTGCTGATCCCAGATGAGAGAACTCTGCCTATCAAGAGAGTACTGAAAGGACACTTTTTCATCACTGCCACTGGAGGCTGACAGAAGTTGTAACAGACTGAGGAAATATTGCACTTTTTAAAAGCATTTTCTTCCCTAATGAAACTAATGGAGGTAGTACAGTGAAACATAACTTACAGTAAAGATTAATCTGAGACATCTTTGTTATTACAGTACCTAGGGTTTCGGTTTTGCTATTATTTTCAATAGTCAAAACCCTGAGAAAAATTAATTTTCATTAACTCAGACTTGCATTTTGTTGGAAGATAAGCAGCCAGCAGAAAATCTTTCTTCAAGTCTCTATATATCTTTAACTTAATCCGTTATGCTATAAGGTGTAAAATGAAATTGTGAAAGAGCATTTCACCCTTGTACTCCAGATAACAAAGACAAACAACAATTTGCTCATTACAAATAATTCAAGGCCAATGAGGGCTCCGTTCATGACCAATGTTAGGCCAATTCATGACCTCAACCCTGTGTCCAGATCCTTCTTGTTATAAATGGCTGAGGATTTAATGCTGGTGATAACCTCTGTAAAAAGTTTATAAGTAGGTGAATATGGGAAACCATTTCCTTCTCTGAGGCATTCTGGAGATTTTAGATTTAAATCCTTGCTGGATTATTTTTTCCTCATGCAATTTCTGAGTTCCTTTTCCCTTTCTCAGGCTGGGAAGCTTTTTTGGAGGTTGAGACAATTTTTCAGCTCTGGCCGGAGCCTTTCCCAGAATGATAACTTTCTGGTAAAGAGAAAGGAATTAATAAACAGACATTAACACTTGTTGTTGACTGAGAAACAGTTTTCATGTTATATGTGACAGGAGATGTTTTCACCTATTGTCCAATGGACTACTGTACACTTTGAGGCTTGCGAACCACACTATAAATATGGTTTGGTTTTTTAATAAAGTGCTTCTTTAGCTTCTCACGCTCAAGAAGTCATTGTCGTTATTACACGCAACTCTCCACCTATTGCGAAAACCTAGACCATAAAGGCAGGTGGAAAGAAATCAATCCAGTGGACGGCTGTGACAGAAAACAGGCAACATCTTCAGTCCTATAACCTTAACTCTGGATGGCAGGAGAGGGGATATATGGAAGTAGGGAGAGACAGTCCACGAGACAGCTGGGAAAGGAGGATACCAAAATTCTTCAGTTCAGCAAAAGAGATTATCATCTGCATGAAAACTACATGTCACTTAAATTGTCCTAATTAAGTCTGATAAGGCTTTAGGTCTGGCAGGATGTGATATAATCTGAATGCTATGTATTAGGAAATAACATTTCTGCATCATGCAGGATTTCTATCTTTAAACACCAAGCTGTTGTCAGTCAGGATTTGATGTAAGGATGTGAGTGACATCTCTTGCCCTGCATGGCAGGGTGTGGGAAAGAGATAATCTTTAAGGTCCCTTTCAACCCAAACCATTCTGCCATTCTATGACACATCTATATTTTTGTCTTTTCCATATAAAAAACAAACAGATTTTCGTACCTGAGACAGTCTTTTCTTCTGAACACAGTTAATCCCTCCGATAAAAGCCATGTTTGGCATCACCGGTCTGGGGAACTCAAACACAAAATCGTATCTCATCAGCCAGAAGGATCCACGGCTCAGGAGTTCTGTCGCTGTCACTTTCTTTTTGAAAAGCTCATATGCAAGTTCTTCAAAGTTATCATAGATAGGCTTACAGTAAAAGAGCTCCAGCAGATTGACCAGCATGTTCTTCACTCGCTGGGAAAACATCATGCTGTCTGAATTATCCAAGAATAACCTGGGCACATAGGAAGGAGGGCTTGGACACTGGGTAGCAGCAGAATCCATTCCACAGGGAAAGCCCCGCAGGAAGTAGACGGAAGGAACGGAAAGATACTCAGCCACCAGGGGCCCACACATCAGGATGGGATCTGTGAAAACCACGTCGAATTTGCTCTCTTTCAAGTACTGCATCACCTCCTCGTTCTGCAGAAGGCTCTTGCAGTTGGTGAAGAAGACTGAGGAGATTTCTATCGTGCTTTTGTACGAGGTAAGAACAACATTCCAAACAGATTGTTCAATAAAATGGGCATTAACAAAGGTCTTGAGCATTTCACCCAAGTATTCATCGGTGTAAGATATTGGATACACTTTCACTGTGTAATTCTGAGGCTCCTTTGACTTCATATACAGACTGGTAGGGGGTACAACCACAACAACTTCGTGTCCCTTCTGCTGCAGTTTCTCCACCACTGGGCGCATGCTGAGCCAATGATTTCCATCTTGAGGTACCACCAGAATCTTTCTACCTTCAGCCAGGATTAAGTACAGCGTCAGGTGGAGAAATAACCAGGTGCCTCTGTAAAAAAGAGCCATTTCGGTGGGAGTGAACCAGAGGTTTCTCCTCCAGAGAGATCCACGCAGTCCTTTATAGGATGGTCCATGCAGACTAAGAAGGGAATTCATTGCCTAAGGAAATTAATATTTAACTTCCCAATATGGTTGTTATTTGCCTGTGATTTTGCCTATGTTAGAGGAAGAGAAGGGAAGCGGTACCCCCACGTAAACATTTGCACATTCTGTTAATGTTGAAGCTTCGAAGTCTGTCAGCACTAAGACACTGTCAGCACAAAATCTATGACACCAAGAGCGGGGATTTTATGTTGTAACAATCATCATGGTTAAAATAATTGACCTGCTAAATACACAGCGCGAAAATCCAGCAGAATGGATGCAAATCCGTTCCTGAGTACACAAGGATGATGTTGAACTCCCATCCCCTGGAAGTAGCCAAATCTGCACCTCTTACGAAGATGTTGCCAGGATGTACCATGCAATCCCAAATCTGAGGAGAACAAACCTGATTGGCTTTTAACCTCATGGCACTGCAGCAAAAATGTGAACTAATGGATGGATTCAGGGCAAACAAAGAAAGAGGAGGCCAGCAGAGGGACACAAAGAAGGAGTTTTGGTCTTTGGTTGCTGTCTTGAAAATCCTTTTCATGTATTGTGAGCAAGACAAAATCTAGGAGAAAGTGTGAAACCTTCCTGTTGCAGTGTGCTTCTTGCTAATGTTATGTATTGCCCAAATTAATGCTTTGGTCTAAATTAAACCCTCCCATGCACCTTGTCAATCTACCCTGAATTCTCTATCAATCCTACCTTGTGCCAACTTCCTGCTTGGAATTCCTTAACGGATATTCCCTAAAACTCCACGTCTCATTAGTCCACGCGACCCAATTTCTCTGCCAACTCACTCATTGGATGATGTTTTTGTGAACTCTGCCTTTTACCCCTGCCCAGAATTCACCAATTTGCTGATGATTTCCACTCTCCCCTTGAACCTCCCCCATATTTCAGCTGTTGCACACTCTCATTTTTGTCTTCTGGCCACCAATTTCCTCGAAGTAATAAATCCTGTTTTATCCTACGCAAAAGACCTCTCCCTCCTCCTTGCCTTCTCAGAGCGAAGATTGACAGCCAAAACAGACTTAGAGAAATTGCTCTAGCCACACCTCAGGTCTTCCTGCTCTCAGGGTTTGACCCCAGCAAGGAGCCATAGTGGCAAAGTGAGTGCAGGTCCGGCCAATGCGTTAGCGGGCACCCACCATAGGGGCCACGATGAGCAGACCCCACGGACAAATGGTGGATTATAATACAAGAAAGATCTGACCATCAGCTCCCTCCAATTGCAGCCGACCGGAAAGATTTGTTCGGCAGCTTTTTCGGGGGGGGAGGAAGTGATAAACATCTAGCACTCAAAGAACACTGCATTGAAGGAGAACTTACACTGCAGCCTCTGTCCAGTAAACCGAAAGAATGGTGAGTATCCTCGAAATTAGGCTGAGGGTGCTCCAAGGAAAGGGAATGGTGCATTGCCCCCTGGGGATGGAGGGGGGCCCCATGAACCTATAGACCACAATAGATAAATGCAGACATCTCTCTTTCCCTGAAACTGGCCCTGGACTCTTTAGTTTGTAAATTTGTTCCTTTTTGCTGCAGTGGAGGGAGGATTTTGTCGTGCTGACATTGCTTAAGATCAAGGAATATGGATGCTAAACTGCCAGTTCAGCAGCTTGTCGGTACCTTGGAGGGAGGGAAAAGAAAGTTTTCCAAGCAGTTAAAACAGTTTGTTCAATGGCTTTTCCTCTGCTTATCAAGAGTATCCCCCAAGGAAATACCAACCATTCCCTTTTGGGATGTAGTTGGGAGCAAATTAATAAAGTTGACAAATAAAGGGGATTCCTCGATTGCTAAAGTCTTCTCATTATTTGTGCTAATTCAGTCAGTGTTAGTTGAGGAAAGGAAAGTGGAAGAAAAGCTCGAACTAACCACCCCCCAGCTCCCCTGTCCCCTGATCCAAAACCCTTGTCCTCTGCATCTGGAGATTTGCGAGGCAAATGGCAATGCAGCGCAGAAGAGCTACCAACTCCCTGGCCCACCACAGCCTTCTCGGTACCCTTGCCTTGATAGTGATGGCCAGGCTGTCAAGGATCCTTTGTAAAACCCCTCTCTCTTGGCTGTTAATCCTCCAGTTCAAGTTGATGCCCCTTAAGGGTGTTGGGGGTTGGTTTTTTGTTCTCTTACTGCTCCAGTTTAAATAATTTTTCCCATTATCATGCTAAGGAAGCCTGCCGCTTACACCCGGCTCTTTTCAGGACTCTAGACAAAGGGGTAGGTGGGGGCTGGCTTCCGGGGGGGTGGGGGGCTACTCGCTCATCTGGCGATCTTGGAGAAGAAGGATGCCTCGTCCCCAGCCCACGCAGTCAAAAAGCAGGGGAGCGGGATTCTCTGCGGTCTGACTTCCCTGCATTGACTCTGCTCCAGCCTACCACCTCTGAGGACACAGCTGACCACCAGGACTCAAACAGTGAGCGGGGAGCTGCCCGTCCACCCTGCTCCCACCTAAGACACAGCGCGGCTGCTGCCACCTTCCCCCCCCCCACCCCCCACTTCCGCCTGCCACCTCTGCAGCAGCGTGGGCCCTGCCCCACGTTCACCACCAGGTCCGAGTGCAGGCACAGAGTACCTGCGGCTGAAAGAAAGGACTGGAACTGAGTTTTTGTTCTGTTTTGTTGTTAATTTTCATAGATGCTGTTGTTTCTGTTTATCCGGTTAGACATATTAGTAAAGAGATGTTATTCCTACCCCCTTACCTCTGCCTTAGAGTTCCTGATTCAAATAATTATAATACTCGGGAGGGAGAGGATTTAAATTTTCTATTTCAAAGAGGAGCTTCTGCCTTTATTGGCAGACACCTGTCCTTCAAACCAGGACAAAGGAGATTCCCAAGTTTTCCCTGAATCCTCCTTTGCCACTCAAAATGACCTCTGAGAGACATAAGATGGTGGAAACCACATCGCTCGGCCCCTCCCTTTTGTTTCTTCTTCCCAGAATCCCTTTCACCCAGTTTCCCCAAAGCCCTTCCTATCCCCTGACACCGCCCCTGCCCCTCCTCTTCGTCCCTTGTCCCCAAACTCCACCCCTTTTCCAGATACCTCCCCTTCCTTTCCACCAGCTCCACCTCCTGTTCCCATGACATCATCTGTTCCCACAATGTCACCTGTAAACAGCACCTCCCCTTTCCAGTTGTTGTCCCCGCCTGTTCCCTCCTCCTTCTCTGGCAGCTCTCCTACTCTTCTGGCTTCAGGTTCCCATGATGTCATGGGAACCAGAAGCGATGAGACAAAAAATCCAAAACTTGGTACAGGAGACCATTCCCTTCGCTGCATCTGTTGCCTATACATGAGCAAGAGGGACCCCTAAGTGACAAGCTTTGAATTATGAATATAAAAAAGGACTTAGCAAGGCTCAGAAGGAGTTTGGGAGGAAAAGTGAATATTTTAAAGGCCTTCTAAAGTCTGCCTTTTCCTGAAATACACTAGTTCCCGATGATAACAGGGATCTGTTTGCATGTTTCCTAACCCAAACAGAGTATCTGTTGTGGGAGAGGACATGAGGACATGGAAGAGATTGTTACAGGAGCTCCTTTCTGAGGTCTGGCAAAAATCTGACTGCACCATTGATGCAGAAAACAACAATATCTCAATGGACCATTTGTGCAGTGAAGGAAATTGGTCACCAGCTAGAACGCAAGCTGAAAAAATACCACAACCTATTTTAGAACAGGAAAAGAGCTTCCAAGAAGGCCTTTATTCTTATGCCCACCAAAGAACCTAAGCAAAGTTATGTGAATATGAAACCCTTTGAGGCTTTCACAGATTTTCTTGAAAGGCTCTGAGTCAAGCTGGGGAGGCAGGTTGAGAATCGGCCACTACAGGAACAGATAATAATGGAGGTGGCCCAAGCAAATGCTAATGACATGTGCAAGAAGTTCATCCTGGGCCTGCCGTTCAAACCGCCTCTGACTCTTGACTTGATCGTCAAAGCCTGCACATAGGGAGCCACCATCGCAGAGCCTCGAGGAAAGGGAGACAGAACAGAGAGAACAGCTGCTGCTGCTACTCCAAAAATACACCAACAAGCTTCTTGGTGTTTTAACTGTGGGTAGGAGGGACACATAGCAAATTTTGCCCAAAGAGGCAACTTCTGCAAAATAAGCCAATAAATTCACAGGAGGGAGGGAAACAACCACTACCAAAAAAGTAGATGTTGAGCACATTACCTACACCTCAATGGAGTGTTTGCCACAGGGACAGATGTGATGCTCATCCCCACCACCAAATGGCCGTCACAATGGGAATTGCAACACATCATACGTAAAGTACAGGGCATTGGGGGTACCCAATTAGCCAAATGATCTAAGAGTGTTGTCCTAACTGAAGGGTCGAATAGGCAATTAGCCAGTTTCCAGCTATTCATTTTAGGCTATAAGGTTCCTCTGTGGGTGAGAGACACCATGGCCCAATGGGGAGTGAAAATTGAAATCCTGAAAACCCCTCAGGATTTTTCTGAGCGGCTGCTCCTGAGCACTCTCCCCAAAAGTTAAACTGGAAAACTGACCACCCAATCAGGGTAAGTGAGTGGCCACTGAATAAACAAAAATCGAAGGTGCTCAATGAACTTGTGGAGGAACAGCTAGCAAAAGGCAAAATTGTGCCAACCACTAGCCCTTGGATTCCCTGGTCTTAGTTATCAGGAAGTCGGGAAAGGAAAAGTGGCGGCTCCTCTACGACCTGAGAGAAATAAACAAAGTCATTGAAGATATGGGGTCTCTTCAACCAGGAATGCCCTCTCCATCAATGCTCCCCCAAAACTGGAATTTGGCAGTTATTGGTATAAAAGACTGTTTCTTCCAGATTCCTCTTGACCCAGTTGATGCCCCACTATTTGCCTTCTCAGTTCCCTCTATCATTCAAGAAGCCCCAGTGAAGCATTGGTCAGTTTTGCCACAAGGCCTGAAGAACAGTCCCAGTATCTGTCAGTGGTACATTGCTTCATTGCTGTCCCCAGTGCATGCCAAAGCAAGGGAAGCCATCATCCTGCACCACATGGATGATGTGCTCGTATGTGCCCCTGATGACGATATACTACTGCACGCACTTGATCTAATTGTCAACGTTTTGATTGCTGCAGGACTCGAACTCCAAACAGACAAAGTGCAATCGACGCCCCCTTGGAGGTATCTGGGGCTCCAAATTACCAAGAAGACCATTACTCCTCAAAACCTGACAATCAGAAACAACCCAAAAACCTTAGCTGATCTTCACCAGCTGTGTGGTCCTTAAATTGGGTCAGACACTGGTTGGGCTTAACACAGAAGATCTAGCCTCCCTTTTCAATTTATTGAGAGGGGTTGAAGAGCTGAGTTCTCTTAGGGTCCTAACCCCAGAGGCCAAGCTAGCTCTGAAGAAAGCTCAAGAGGCAATGGCCACAAACCCAGCACATTGCTGCCTGCCAGACTGGCCATTTAAGTTTATTGTTCTGGGAAAACTGCTAAACCTCCATGGCCTGATTTTCCAGGGGGACCTGGGTCAGAAGGAAGCACTCTTGATTACAGAGGGGGTATTCCTCAGATACCAGTGGTCCAAAAGTATCACCAGGCAACAAGAGTTGATGGCTCAATTGATCTGGAAGGCCAAGGCAAGAATGCGACAACTGGTGGGGTGTGACTTTGCATACATCCATCTATCACTTACCTAACAACAGGCAAATTGGCAAAAGAAGTTCTGGAGCAGTTGATTTGGGAAAATGAGGTGCTCCAATTTGCTCTAGATAGCTACCCAGAAAAAATTTCAATTCACAATTCGGGACATAAGTTATTTAATTTTGCATTCAAATTAGTCCCCAAGGAAAAACAAAGTCAGAAGCCACTAAATGCTGTAACAGTTTTCATGGATGCATCCGGAGCATCTCACAAGTCAAGGAAGACCTGGAAGGATCCTCAAACTCAGCAAAGGGAGACAGATGTTAAAGTGGTCGGGGGCTCCCATCAAATTGCTGAGTTAGACACAGTTGTCAGAACCTACTAGATGTTTTCTGAACCTTTTAATCTAGTCACTGATTTGGCATATGTAGCCGGGATAGTATCTAGAGCCACAAATGCTGTTCTAAAGGAAGTCTCTAATCCCAACCTCTTTAGGTTGCTCTTGAGATTAGTTTATCTTATTTCCCACTGAAAGCAACCTTTCTATGTGATACATGTGAGGTCACACACTGACCGTCCAGGTTTCATCCAGGAGGGGAGCAAAAGAGCAAGGCGCTGTTTTTTTCATTCCAAACTCCCTCACGCAGCCTGCATAGCCTGGCACATCTTCTGCAGAGCCTTGCCCGGCTCCCTTTACCTTCTGTGTGCAATTTTAACTCTTCTAATGCTCGGATAAGACTGCAGATCACCTTATCTCCCTTGAATGAAAGGAATAAAGCAGAAAGTATACTAAGGTTAGTGAACTAAGAGCCAGGTTTCCAGATGGCAAGAGATTGAGGAGATGCCATAAAAATATTGGCTAAAAAGAACCTTTTTGTAAGCTATGAGGTGAACTGGACTACACTGAGAATTCCTATAAATTGTGGAGAAATACATGAGGGGGTTGAAGTGCTTGAGAAAAAAGATCCTTTGCCCTGAGGGAATGGGGGTCTCTGTTTTGGAGAACATTTGATGGAAAAAAAGAGATGAAGAGAACTTTTGGCTTTTAACAGCTTAAAGTAATACCCCATGTGTTTGACATAATCCATAACACAGCTCTGCAAAGACTGTGAAGAGGGGAGGAGTTTTGTGATTTGCAGATTTTCCCGGGCAGATGCAAATTGTGAAAGTGTGGACAAGATGCAAATTGTGAAAGTGTGGATACAAGAGAACTTTATCCTTCTCTTGGAACAGAACCCTATGACCAAAACAAGAAGGAACTTCTCTCTCTAGAGTGAACTGAAATGATAATTTAAGTGAAAGACTGACTGAAGTGTGTCTGTATGTTGTTGTTAAGAAATATGGAAAGTGGGGGGTGAGTGATCTGGAAATCTTATTCCAAATTTCTTATTTTCTCTGTGTTATTAATAAACTTCTTCTTTATACCCTTTTAAGTTTTAGGCCTGCCTTGTTTTTGCTCCTAAATCCTATCTCAAAGCAAAACTGAGTATATTAAAATTGGCAAACCTAAATTAAACCAAGATGCCTGGCCACACCAGCTGAAATGGTCAACCTGCCAGGCATTTTTCAGCAGGCAAAGTTGAACCATCAACAATTCCACCAAAATGTGCCTGGCCAATTCCATCTAATGCCGGAACCAGGCTAAAGCCATCTAGGCTAAATGTCCCAGCTGCCAAAGGTACGCACTACTGGCCTTGAGCACTGGTATAAATCCAAGAGGTCTCAACAGCTGTGAGGTGTGGCAGATGGACGTGACTCACGTCCCACAGTTCCGCAGGCTGAAGTATGTCCATGTTTTGGTAGATGCTTTCTCCAGAGCGGTTCATGCTTCTGCCCACAAAAGGGAGAAGACCACAGATGCACAAAAACACCTAGTGCAAACCTTCTCTGTGTTGGGGATCCCTAAAGAATCTAAAGCGGATAATGGTCCCACATATACCTCTAAGGCCTTCCAGGCATTCCTGCAGAAATGGGGAGCAAAATATAAAACAGGCATCCTTCACTCCCCCACAGGACTAGCCATTACTAAGTGAAAACATCAGTTGCTCAAGAGAGTCCTAGAGAAGCAGCAGAGCAATACCACCAGCGATCCACCATAAATTAAGCTCTGTAAAGCATTGTTTACCATAAATCGTTTGAACTGCTGATTTGAACACCTGAACCTGACTGTTATCTGACATTTCAGCAATAACACACAGCTGAAATTGAGATAACACCCCCCAGTTTTAGTAAAGAATCCTGAGGCAGCAAAAGTAAAGGGCCCATTTCAGTTAATCACCTGGGGCCGCAGGTACATGTGCGTGTCCATGCCCTGCCGTTTGAGACGGGTCCCTTAAAAGTGGGTCAAATCCCAAAAGCTTGAAATTTTATCAGCCACACCACAAAAAAGAACAATTTGTTTCAGTTATTCAGTATTAAAAAGAATACATTGCTTCCAACCAGTGCCAAGCAATCAGCCGTGTAAAAATGCTTCCACTGAAAATTACCATCCCGTAAAGTCAGACAAAAGCACCTTCTTAATTTGCAGTAAGCAGGCGTGGGCAGGAATCTCCTCTTGCCTTCTTGGAGGCCCATGTACTTTGAGTCAGCTGTTGCTGTTTTCTCCCAACAAAACCCAAATTATATATTGGCAAAACAAGAAATGTTTTGGTCATCTGAAACCAAAGTATTAAGGATTTGGAGGAAGACTGTGATTCTGAGATTTTTCATTGGTCACACCTCAAAAGATCTGCTGTCTCGCTCTTTTCACCCTGGGTAGCCTCAGCAAAAGCTAAAAGTGAATTGGGTCACTTAGAGTGTTGGGTTGCAAAACAAGCACATTTGCTCTCAGTGGCCTACTAGATGGCGAGGAAATAACCAGGAAAGAAACCTTACAAAATTGCGCTGCCATTGACTTTCTGCTTCTTGCACATGGCCATGGGTGTAAAGACTTTGAAGGGCTCTGTTGCTTTAACTGAATATCCAAAAGCAAAAGCGTCCACATTCCCATCAATAAAATAAAAATGCAAGAACTCATTGGGAGACGTGAAACAAGAAACTGAAGACTGGCTGAGTTCCATCTTTAATGAATGGGGACTAACAGGATGGCTGGCTTTTACTGGCAGGACCATTTTGTGGATTTTCTTAGTTGTATTTCTTATTCTAACTGCCTTTCCTATTCTAAAGAGAGTTGTTAAAAAACAGATAGAGAGAAAGAGAGAGAGTTAAAAAAGTAAAGAGAGATAGTTAAAAAATATTAAAAAAAAAAACAAACAACTATCTCTTCCACCAAAGAAGTCACTTATGTAGCAGTATCCACACAGCAGTCAAGGTGGAGAAACCTGTACCCCCCAATCAGAATCTATTCCTTAATGCCACAACCCTCCTTCTTAAAAAGAAAATGGGGAGATGTTGCAGTGTGTGTTTCTTGTTATTGATATGTTCTGTTATTGCCCAGTTAATGATTTGGTCAAATTATACTCCCACCCACCGTGTCAATCTTCTCTGAATTCCCTGTCAATCCTACCTTGTGCCCACCCCCCGCTTGGAATTCCCCCTCGGAAATCCTGTAAAACCCCATGTCTCATTAATCCATGGGACCCAATTTCCCCCCTTACATTCCTCATTGGATTATGCTAGTGTGAACCCTGATATTTGCCCCTGTCCAGGATTTTTCCAATTTGCTGATGATTTGCACCCTCCCCTTGAACCTCCCTCATATTTCAGATGTTGCACACTTGCATTTTTGTCTTTTGGCCCCCAAATTCCTCAGAGTAATAAATCCTCTTTTATCGCATGCAAAAGATCTCTCCCTTCTCCTTGCTGCCTCAGAGCGCAGACTGACGGCCAAAACGGCCACAGAGCAATTGCTCTAGCCACATCTCAGGTCCTCCTGCTCCCGGGGTATGACCCACTCTCGGCAAAGGGTCCATAGTGGCAAAGTGAGTGCACCTCCAGCCACTGCACTACCTTCCATTAATCCCATTGCAGGAATGTTTTGTGTTTGTGCAAGGAAAAGCAATGTCAGAGCAAAGCCACTTGGGCAGTGCTAAGGAAGAAGTCCTTGTGATGAAAAACTATGAACAGCACAAAGTTTTTCCATTCTGGTGGTGAGACTCCCAGCATGCGCAGTCGGGATAAACAAATCCTCACAGCCTGAGGCAAAGGGATTTGTCTCATGACACCCAAAGGGTGATGACACTGCCTGGAGTAGCTCCACTTTGTCACACTGCACATGGAGGAACCACCCTCTGACATGGAAAACCAATTTCTGGAGACGGCCACCGCAGGAGAGCTGGGAGATGGCACAGATTGAAAGCAGGAGATGGAAGAGATTTACAAATAATTCTCATGAAATGCAGGAAATCTGGACGCAAAGCGTTTATTGCAAGTGCTGTGACAAGAGCTGACCACAAGAACTTAGAAGTTGCTGCTTGGTTTATTTCTACTCTGGACTCGATTGGATTTTCAATGGCAAAACCAGCTGGCTGAAAACAGCCACTACAAGTTAATTTTCCTTGACTAGAACAGAAAAAGCCTCTTGATAGGATGGCCACACTTTGTTATGGACTCCACAGACACCCTCCTTTTTATACCAGACCATCAGAGCAACAAATGGGGGGAAAGAGAGGCAACAACAGGAAGGGCAAGAGAAATTAGACATAAAGGGAGGACAGACAAAGAATGGATGAAGTTCTTCAATTAGCACAGGATCAGCTGAGGTCTGAACTAAGCTGGGTATTCACAGGGAAATAGGAGAAATTCCTCTGCCATCTGTAGAAAATGTAGCTAGAAAAGACACTGAAGTAAGGAAAAAAACAGAAGATTTTTCCAGGTGTGGAATATTTGATTTTCACCTAACAGGAGTGTGAAGACAGGAGCTGACAGGGACAAAATGAGGGCAGGATGTCTCTACCCTTTGTTGGGGGTTGGTTTTTCCTTTCTCCTCTCTCTGGATTTTTTCCCATTGACATGCTAAGGAGTACTGATGGCTAGGTCCTTGAGACCTTGAGATGGCGGGAGGGAGAGCCTCCCTGCGTTTTTGGGAGTTTCTCTCGGAGGGCAGGGGTAGAGTGGGGGTTAGAAGATTAGAAGCAGGTAAAGGAGGGTGGGGGGGCAGTTGCTGGTACTTGCTCACTCTCTCTCTCGCTCCTGGAGTTGGAGCAGGAAGGTGGCACCTGCTACCCCCCTGCCCCCGCACCATCCCAACACTGAGAGCTGCCTCTTTGTTGCATTTTGGCTGTAGGAGAACGGCAAAAAGGATAATGCATCATAGTTCTTCGTTAATGGAGAAGCAAAAGAGAGAGAGAGAGCTTTATTTAAAGAAACACTACACTTATAGAGGGGTAGTACGTGCAAAACAGAATAGAAAAGACTCATTGGTCCAAGAAGGCAACACCTCTTTGAAAACATGTTTTCTGCAAAACATCACAAGACACTTACGTGGCTCTACAGGTACATAATCATTGTTATAATTTCTTATCCCTGTGCAGCCTAAGAAACCCAAGGCTTCAAGGCTCCTTTTTCCCTGGTTCCCAGCAGCATCCAACGACACCTCTTCTGTTGTTGGACCCCGCACCGCTGCCCTGCTTGGATGCCTTCTCACTTCAGCTTGCTATCTCCAAGCATCCTGTTGGAGCAGCAGGACCAACACTGCTCCAAGGATGCATGAGCAGAGTCACTCCTCCATCCCTTTCCTATCTGGGACACCACAGCCATCACCCCCAACGCCCCCACCACCGCATGGGGGTCGTCGCATCTGCCCCTGCCCACCGGGAGCCAGCCAGTGCTCACTGCCAGCGGTGACGGTAACTGCAGCACAGGGAAGGGTGCCGGCGGCCGAGAAGGACTAGAACTGGGCTACTGTTCCATTTGTTGTTCATTTAAGGGTTGTCGTTGTTTTGTTTGTCGTGATAAATATACTAGTAAAGAACTGCTACTCCTATCCCCATATCTTTGCCAGAGAGCCTCTGAATTTCAAAATCATACTAATTCACAAGGAGGGATTTCCCAATTGAAGGAAGGTCCAGTTTTCCCTAAGAGACCCATATATTTTCCAACGAGGTCAGCCTTGTAGCAAAATTACAAAATCTTTACAGCTCTGAGACCTTCAGGATATAAAAGTAAAGACTTATGTAGTATGATCAGCAAGAATTTGCCTCTTAAATCCCAAATTAGTGCCACTCTCACGATCGATAACATGACAGAATGCCTTAGATATAATTTTATCCTAATATTCTAGTTAATAGCATTATTCTTTGCCTTGTTTAGAGGTTTAGAGGTCTCTTCATAAGCCTGTCAAAGAACATAAAGGAAATCTGAAAGAAGAAAGAAAAAATTCACCCCTTCAACTCAAAGATATCGAGCAGAGATACTGCGCGAACACAATTCAGAAATGCGGGAGCAAATCCCTAGGAGAGGGATTTCTGTCCTGCTTTGTGCCTGGAAAGAAATGCCCAGTGCTACCATTTTAGACATTACACGATGTCTACCAAAATAGATTCAGATTTCAAGATTAGCTTTAACAACCCTGCAGAACAATTTGGGTAAAAGCAGATGTCAAGGAGTAGGTCTGAAAACTTACCTGAGTTCTGCATTCAAGTGTCTTTCTCCAAATCCACGATTGTAAGATTATTTCTTGCCATTTAACACAATATTTTTATTTCAGCCCCACAAACAGGAGTAACTTAACACAGACAGCCAGTTTGCAAATAATTTTTCATGAAAATAGAGCTGAAATGAAGAAACTGATGCTGATGAGCCTGGAGTTAAAAACAAAATATGACTCTTGGGTTTCTGATCAGATAAAAGAAATATATATGTCTGACGCCATTAAAATGAAATCAAAACTGGATCTGGTTTGTGCTTAATACACATTCACTGAGGACAGTAATTTCCACCTGGTAGATGAAATCCCTTTTTTGCTTGATTTGTTACAAAACCCTCATTAATTCAAAGAAATCTCCATCAAGATTTTTTTGATTTCAGCCTGTGGAAAACAACTACCCAAACCAACTTGAATCAAATCATTACCAAAAGATTAAAATAAAATATAAAATCAAAATAAAACAAAATAAACTTCCTGCAACAAGGTAATTACTTTTCATGGTGAAATGCACAATATGAAGGCAAAGGAACATTACCTGAGGCAGTGGTTTCCTCTTAGCACAGTTGATCCCTCCAATAAAGACCATGTTGGGCATCACTGGCCTGACGTACTCGAACACAAAGTCAAATCTCATGATCGAAACAGCTGCAGAGTTCACGAGGTCTGTGAGAGACAAATCCCTCTGAAGAACTTCTGAGGAAAGCTTAAGTGCTTCTGCATAGAGACCGTTGCAGTAGTCAAGTTCCAGGAGGGAAATCAGGGCGTTTTCCACCCGCTGGAAAAAAGTCATGCGGTCCGAGTTGAAGCTGAAGGTTCTTGGGACATAGGACATAGGGCTCGGGCTCTGTGGGGCTGAAAAGTGCAGGTTGCAAGGCAATCCCCTCATGAAGAACACAAAGGGAAGGGAGAGATGGTGGGCGAGAATGGCCCCACACATGAAGAACGGATCTGTCAGGATGGCATCAAAGCCGCTTTGGTTGAGGAACTTCAGGGTCTCCGGGCTGCGGAACAGGTCCGTGCACTGACCAAGGAAGGTGCTGAACACGTGCACTGAGGCTTTGTACAATGCCAGGGCATTGAGGGGGAAAGGCTTCTTCATCAGATGTACAACAACGTATTCTCGGAAAGCATTATCCAGCTCTTCCAGGGTCTGTCTCACCGGGTACGTGACCACCTTGTAGGCCTGCGTCGTCTCCATCTGCCAGCTCACCTCAGGAACCAGCACCACCACCTCGTGTCCTCTCCGGCTCAGCTCCTCCACCACCTCCTGCATGCTCAGCCAGTGGCTTCCCACCATGGGCACCACCAGGAGCTTCCCTCCATCTGAGAGGCTGGGCAGGAGGAGGAGGATGGAAATCCAGGCACAGCAAAGCCTTAAATCCATGTTGCTATGGTCACAGTAGGGGCCGTGGAAGAGATTTCTCCTGCAGGGTGCAGCCTGAAGGTGCCTTGGTAAGCAACTGATGGGTGCTATTTTGCTATGTTTACTAATCCTGTAGTTAATGATTCACAATTTTGGGTTGTGGGTGATTTATTTTGCCTTTTCCCTCCTTTCTTGGAAAGCCAAGTTTAGCCAAGTTTGGTGACCCTTCCGCTCCTAAGTGACCGGAGGTCCTCAGTGTTCAATAATCTCCTCAAGCTGTTACTCAGATCCCTCTGGACTCCCCATCATTGTTGTGTCTTGTGTTACTCCTTGGCCAGGACCCAGGGAGCCAACCTTGGTCTGAACAGCTCCCAACCCACAGTAGCAAATGAAAACAGTCTCTCCATTTTGGAGACACAGATCCACAGGTGATTCTTCCAGGGATGGAACAGAAGACCCTCAGGAAATGGCTGAGAACTCTTCTGAGCTGCCAGTAATCTCCTCGGTGCCAGCAACACCCCAAAGAGGTGCTGAGAGAGGCTAACCTCTCTCTGCAGCTCAAGTTCTCACTTTACAGAGTTGTTTCCCCACCTGGGAAGTTGCCCTCAGGTAGCTGAAAACTCCTGCCCCCCAGGAATCAGACCAGCACTAAATCTGTTTTACCAGCCACTGGAGCCTCAGGTTTCAGACCTGACTCAGCAAAGGAGCAGGTTCAGCCCAGACATGATTTCCCCAACCTCACAGCATTGCCACGGACGCCAAAATTAAAAATAATGCACTCCAGGATATTCAGAGCCATGCAGCCTCCGTCCCTCAGGCACACAACTTCTCTCATCTCCTTTGATACCATGGTCAATGCAGAAAAATGACCTGCATATTGTTTTCCTCAGATCAGCCTGATTTATTATTTCTGTTTTACCAATGCCTTTAATTACTTCTACTGGGAAGGTGGCAGAGAGCCCTTTTGTGTCAGGATGGCTTTTCAGAAAACAAAGTTTTTGAGTGTCAGAGTAGGGGGGAGAAGCTCTGAGGTGAAAGACACTAAAACCCCCTCTAAGTCTTTTATTATAAACTGAAAAGAAAAAACATCAAAAATACAGAAAAAAACTACTAAATATGTTCAGATTTTTACAAAGCACACTTGGAACTGGGCATTGGGAATCTGACCAGTTTAGCAAACAGCATTTTCTCACAAATAAAGGTTAATTTATGTATTTTGTGATGGCACCCCAGCTGTTTGCTGAAGAAGGATATGGATAGAGCTGCCAGGGAAATGTCCTGCCCTCCCCTCCCTCCTGCTGCACGATGAATTTTCCATCTAAACCTTCAGCATGGGGAGTGGGTGCAAAGGCCATCCCAGGACGGGTGAAGTTAATCAGTGCCTCAGTGTTTGTGAACTTGTCAAAGGCTCCCTTGGTTGGCCTGGTTATCCCAGGTTATCCCAGCCAGGAATTCTGGAATTTGCTGGGTTCAAGGCAGGGCAAGATCAAAGTCGCTCCCTGCTTGTATGTGACCAAAGGGACAGTAGCAAGGGTGGATTTGGGTGAAAAGTCACAAATTTGGGGGCAGGCCTGTCCAGAGCTGGGGCAGGGGTTAAAAAATCTTCAGAGCTGAGGGAACTGTGGGTGTTTATGGGGAAAAGGAGGCTCAGGGGGCCCCTCTGGTCGCTCTCTGTGACTCCCTGGCAGAAGGTAGGGTTGGATCGGGCTGTCTTGTTGTGTCCCAAGGGAAAGGGTGAGAGGAAATGGCCTCAAGTTGCACCAGGGGAGGTTCAGAGCAGCTATTAGAGAAAAAAAATAATTCTCTGGAAGAATGGTTAAGCACTGGAATAATTTGCACGGGGAGGTCGTGGTGTTGCCATCTCTGGAAGTGTCCAAGAGGAGCCTGGATGTGGCACTTGGGGACGTGGTTTAGGGGTGATGCTGGCAGTGCTGGCGTGAGGCTGGGACTGGGTGATCCTGGAGATCTTTTCCAAGCTTGATGGTTCTGTCAGGTGCAGGCTGGGCCATTCCAGGCTCAGGAGGGAATTATTAGGGGAGGTACATCACACTGGCCAAGGCTGGAATAATTCCATGACTAGATATCCCAAAATTCCTCTTCTAAATTAATGTAAAGAGATTCCCAAACCCCTCTAATAAACCTATAGCAGGAGATGCCAAACTCCTCTAATAAATCAAGAGATCCTTATACCCTTCTATTGAATTCATGACAATAGATACCCAACCCCCCCTAACAGGTCCATGAAAGCGGTCTCCAAACACCTCAAATAAATCTACAACAAGAGGTCCCAAAATGCTTTAATAAATCCATGGCAGGAGATCCCAAAACGCTTCAATAAATACACAACACAAAACAACTCTTTATTTGAAAGTGGGAGCTGGTTTTTATAGAATCCCAGGATGGTTTGTTTTGGAAGGGACCCTAAAGCTCATCCCGTTCCACCCCATGACATGGCCAGGGACACCTTCCACTATCCCAGATAGCTCCAAGCCCCAACCAATAAATCCAACCTGGCCTTGGATACTTCCAGGGACTGGGCAGACACAGCTTCTATGGGAAGCTGTGTCAAGACCTTGTCATTGTCACAGGGAAGATTTCTTCCCAATATCCCATCTGAGCCTTTGCTCTGGCAGCTTTAACCCATTCCCCTTGTGCCATCATTTCAGGCTCCTGTAAATAGTGTCCCTCCAAGAGAGAGACAAGATACGTCCCTATCAAATACCTCCTCAGGCAGGTGTGTGACTGCCATTCCCTCTCCCAGCCAGCCACTCACCTGAGATAATGGCTTCTTCTCCTCTCCACCGTGGATTCCTCCAATGAAAACCATATTGGGCATGACAGGCATGGGATACTCAAAGACAAAGTCAATTCTCCTCAGCCAGATGGATCCATGACTTAGAAGATCCGTCATTGTCGTCAGTTTTTGGAGGAACTCTGAGGCCAGCTCTTCAAATTGAAAATAGGCAATATTGGAGATGAAGGACTTGGAAAGGGAAAAAATTAAATCTCATCCCGTTCCACTCCGCGCCATGAGCAGGGACACTTTCCACCATCCCAGGCTATTCCAAGCCCTCATCCAGTGTGTCCTGGAACACTTCCAGGGACGGAAACCCCGCAGGCTGCCATCACAACCCCTGCCCTCACGCTGGCAGAACTACAACTCCCAGAATGCCCCGCGCTGGCGTACGCCCGCCTCTCGCGACGCGCGTCCCGGCGTGCTTTGCGCGGCTCCACACAACAAATATGGCGGCGGCCGCGGAGCCGTGGCTGTAGGGCTGGGCCGGGCGCGGTTAGTGAGGGGCGCTGAAGGGCTCGGGATCGCCGGCCCGGGGGAGACTGTGGGGCTTGAGGGGCTCCTGGAATGGGTTTGTTAGAGGGGCTTGGGAATCTTCTGCCGTGGGTTTATTGGAGGGGTTTGGGATCTCCTGGCATGGGTCTGTTGGGGGGGGTTTGGATCTCCTGTCCCAGATTTATTGGAGGGGTCAGAATCTCCTGCCATGGGTTTATTGCAGGCGTTCGGAATCTCCTGCCATGGGTTTATTAAGGGGATTTGTGAACTACTGCCATGGGTTTATTAGAGGAGTTTGGGAACTCCTCGCCTGGATTTATTAGAGGAGTTTGGGAACTCCTGCTGTGGGTTTATTGGAGGGGTTTGGGGTCGTTTGTCATTGATATCTTAGAGGGTTTGGGAGGTTTCCTGTCATGGATTTATTAGAGGGATGTGCAAATCTCATGGGTTTATTAGAGAGGTTTGTGGATCGCTTGTCATGGAATTCTTACATAATTTGGGGATCTCCTGTCATGGATTTATTAAAGAAGTTTAGGGATCTCTTGCCATGGATTTATTCCAGGATTTTGGTTTCTCCTGCTGTAGATTTATTCCAGCTTGAGGCCCTGTGCTCTGAGCTGTCCCTGCTCTGTGGAAGCACTGGGCTATCCAGAATCCCTTCCAATTGCTATTCCTGTATGGTTTTTAAGTGGGGGAGGATGCAGAAATAAGGAGTGAGGGAGGATTTGGCACCCAAGTACCTCTCCAGAATGGTGGGTGGGTGGTGTCTCCTGGATATGGCCCTTTTTTGGGACACATGATCCACTCAGGAGCTGCTGAGCAATCGGGGAGGAGAGAAATCTAAATGCTAAAGTGCAACAGGCCTGACTGGAAACAGGAATGAGGGCTGGGAGACAGCTTGGAATGAGTGCCAAGCCCAGGAATTCCATCCAGCAGCTTGGGAGGAGCAGCCTTTGCAGAGATTTTAAGGCAATCAAGAGCTGCAATCAGAGGAGGAAAAGCTGATGGAAAGTGATTTATTTCCTATTTATGTTTGTTGGGAAAGTGAAACTTTAAAATCTTTCTGCTTTAATGTCTCAGATGAAGAAGCCCCAGGTGCTTGGAGGAGGTGGATAAGGATAATCCAAGGTAGGGGACAGTTTTCACTTGTGGGAATAAATGACAGCTTTATGCAAAATGGAATTGTGGTGGGTTTGATTCTGGTGAAAAGTCTGCTCAGACATGTGGTAATGGAAATGCTTTTAATTCCCCCTTTGTTTTGTTACGTGAATTTACACTTTTACATGGATTAATTTTTGGAATGACCAGAATAAGGTGGAAAAAAATATAAGCAAATTCTTTAGTCAGGGCTTCCAGGTTTATCTTGGAGGATTTGAGGTGGGTGGGTTCAACTGCATTTTTTATAGTAAATGCTTATTTTATCTTTTTAAAGGACTCTTCTGCCTTCACAATGTTTGGGGACTTATTTGAAGAGGATTTTTCCTTTATTTCCAACAATCATTGTGGGAAGGGGAAGAAATCAAAGCCCAGAGAGTCTGAGCCTCCGGCTCCCAGGGATTTCACCAACCTCAGTGGAATAAAAAATCAGGGTGGGACCTGCTACCTCAATTCCCTTCTGCAGACTCTGCTTTTCACGCCTGAATTTAGAGGTGAGGTGCTCAAAACCTTCTTAAAATAACGTTGAGATTGGTATTTTAGTGAGACTTGCACTTCTGGTTATTTACTTAAGAAACATAGTGAACTCAGGTGATTTTGGGGCACAGTTCACTTTGAATAAACTATTGCAGAATAAAATCATAGTCTTTGACATTAAAATACATTGCATTTTTAAAGAGGAGATGTTGTCTTTTTAAGTAATAATTTTCTACCAATTGCAGAGGCTTTGTTCTCCCTGGGACCTGAAGAACTTGGGACTCTGGATGACAGCAGGAAACCAGATGCAAAGGTAGTGGGAATTTTCTTGTTTGTTGCTGTCCAATGTTGGTTTGGAGGAATATGGTTCCAGTTCATGTGAAACTTATGAAAATGAGTAAAAACCTGAATTTGACACTGAGAGGCAGCTTGGTCTGGCTGATACTGGATTTTTCCCACAATTCTGATCTTTTATTGTTTTGCTTCAGAAATCAGATGTGGCATCTGTTTGTGCTGAGATGTCCTCCATCCCATTATCAAGCCCTTCAGGAGAGCTGGAGAGGGTCTGGGGACACGGGATGGAGGGACAGGACACAGGGAATGGCTTTCCACTGCCAGAGGGCAGGGATGGATGGGATATTGGGCAGGAATTGTTCCCTGTGAGGGTGGGCAGGCCCTGGCACAGGGTGCCCAGAGCAGCTGTGGCTGCCCCTGGATCCCTGGGAGTGTCCCAGGCCAGGCTGGACATTGGGGCTTGGAGCAGCCTGGGACAGTGGGAGGTGTCCCTGCCCATGGCAGGGGTGGCACTGGATGGGCTTTAAGGTCCCTCCCACCCCAAACCATTCTACTTGGCTGGGTAAGGTGAGGCACTGTAGATTTTTGGGAACAAAGTGTGACTGCTTGGTATGAATTGAGCAGTGTGCATAGTGAAATAGGCAGGGGTGGTTTATCACCAGCTTGGTAGTAAATTGCTTCTGTTTTTGTTGAAATGCCTGCTTTGATGTGTCTGACGTGCTGGCTGTGTTCCTTTGCTGTTGTGCCCAGGTTCGGATAATCCCGCTGCAGCTGCAGCGCTTGTTCGCTCAGCTCCTGCTCCTGGACCAGCAGGCTGCATCCACCACTGACCTCACTGAGAGCTTCGGCTGGAGCAGCCAGGAGGTGCCAATCTCCTTCCCCACACACTCCTCCCTGCATAGAGATGGGTTCTGGAAGCCTGACATTTAGGAAATACCTTAAAATCCTTCAAGCTGTGGAGATGACATTGAATTGGGTCAGCTCTTGGTGTGTCCTGTTGGATCTCCACATGGAGTCTATGGCAGTTGTTTACAGGGAGGAACAGAAGATGGTTGTTCTCTTAGATACAATTCCAGTTGCTTTCCTTTTTTTTTTTTTTCTTTTTTTTTTTACAGGAGTGTTTTTCCAACAGGCTTCCTGAGACACTTAGATTCTTAGCCAAGTTGAACTGTATCAGTAAGAGATTGATCTACATCTAGGGAATGGCTTCAAATTAACAGGGAGCAGGTTTAAATGGAATATTGGGAAGGAATTGTTCCCTGGGAGGGTGGGCAGGCCCTGGCACACAGTGCCTAGAAAAGCTGTGGCTGCCCCTGGATCCCTGGAAATGTCCCAGGCCAGGTTGGACACCGGAGCTTGAAGTACTCTGGGATAGTGGAAGGTGTCCTTGCCAAACCACTCTGGAATTCAATGATTCTACCCAAGTGAAAGTGTCTTAGGTGGGTTGTAGCAAAACCAAATCAATAATAATAACAATTATAAATACATAAATAAAATAACAATAATAAAGGTCGTACTTCACTACTCAAGGAGTAAATGTATGGATAGTCGTAAGACTCTGGGACACTTGGTGTGTTATTTTTAAGCCATAAGCCAAGCACAGCAGTTTATTCCTTTCTGTGTGGGTTTTTCTCCTGTAGGAGATGAGGCAGCATGATGTGCAGGAATTGAACAGGATCCTCTTCAGTGCTTTGGAGACTTCCCTGGTGGGGACGTCAGGCCACGACCTCATCAACCGCCTGTACCATGGCATTGTTGTCAACCAGATTGTTTGTAAGGAGTGCAAGAATGTCAGTGAGAGACAGGTAGAGCCAGGGATCTTCCACTGGGGGGTTCTCTTCAGGCTGTTGACTTTAAATGTTCTTGTTTGTGAAGTCCAGAAATGTCATCCTTGTTGGGTGCCTTGTTGAATCTAGGTAGTGAGTGTTTAAGTATTTGGCTGCATTTTCTAAATGAGAGGTAAAAAACCCAAATGTTTTGCATCTTCTGAGTTCACAAGTGCTGCCTCTGGCAGGTGTAGTTAGCACAGAGTGCTGTGGGATAACAGCAAGACATATCTTGACAGTCTTTTGTGCTCTTTGTAATTTAAAAAAAATAATTTTACAAATTAATTTGTGTGAGGTTTTTTTGCCCATCACCGTAGTGAATAGGATGGATATCTTTCTAATCACCACAAATCTACACCTCTCAGAAGCTCCTTTCTTGTTTTTTCTGCACAGGAAGATTTCTTAGACCTCACAGTGGCAGTGAAAGGCGTGGCTGGCCTGGAGGAGGCCCTGTGGAACATGTATGTGGAAGAAGAATACTTTGAGAATGACAACTTGTATCGATGTGGAGCCTGTGATAAACTGGTTGAAGCTTCAAAGGTAACACCTTGGGGTGGGATGATGTAGGGTTAGATGTGATATTAGGGAAAAATCCTTCCCTGTGAGGGTGGGGAGGCCCTGACACAGAGAAGCTGTGGCTGCTTCATCCCTGAAAGTGTCCAAGGCTGAGCTTGGAGCATCCTGGGATAGGGGAAGGTGTCCCTGCCCTTGGCAGGGTGTGGCATTGGGTGGTTTTTAAGGTCCCTTCTAACCCAAACCATTCTGGGATTCAATGAAACCTCAGTGGGGACGTCAAGAAAAGCTCCTGTGGCTCATTTCCCAAATGCTGTTGCAATTTTTTGTCCCTAACACTGAGTGAAGTATAATTTGGAGAGTATTGGCTCATTCAACACCTCTGTTGCACCTTGCTCTGGGCATTTTGGAGGTTTGGCTAAAAGATAAGTTAGAACATAACATAAAAATGCAGTGAAAGAAATCATGGAAACTCAACTTCTGGAAAACCCAAATGAGAGAGAAGAACAATGAGCAGCTGTAGCTCTGAGCAGAGAATGGGATCTGTTGCTCTGTTTCTGTGTAGGGAAGCAGACTCAGGTTGTTGGTGCACTCTGCCCTGGTCACAGCAGCAGAAGTCCTTGGCCTTCTGCAGGATGGGTGAAACCCTGCAGCCCTGTGGGTGTGAAGGGAGAAGTTCAAAGGGGAGCTGAGATCAGGCCAGGTTAATAATTGACTTGGGAGTTCAGGAACACTCAGCAGTGCCTCACATGTCTTGTTGCAAGGGCTGGCTGGGGTTTAACTGGACTGGGTTCCAGGCAGGACAGGGTAAGTTTTTTGCCTCTCAGAAGTGCTCACCCATGCAGGAGAAGAGTGGGAACTCTGTATTTTGGCAGAAAATCAGAGCTGAGGGTTGTCAGGCCATGGATGCAAATGGAATTCCTGATTCAGGGGATTTCTTAAACCCTGTGTGTGTTCCTGTTATGGCTGTGCCAGTGGAGACCAGGATGGAGACATTGGAAGGGCTCAGAAGAGTGGCCATGGAATCCACACCTGCTGTCACAGGTGGTACAAGACAGTTGGTTTTACTTCCCATGAAGGTTCTTGATGTGCTCACCCATCAAGCAGTTGGATCTGGATTAAACTGGAATCATTAAAATGGATTCTCCTGGCTTTCCTGCCTGGAGGGGGCTCCCCTGTAGAAATGAAGGAGACTTGAGTTCCTGATTGTTCTGTGATTGCCTGTATAGAGCCCCTGGGCTGTGGAAATGTCATTACTGACTGGAATCTCACCAGTGTCTTTTATTTGCTGGGGCAGGATCAAGTATGGGACTGGTGATCACCAATCAAGGAGGATGTGGGGGCTCAACAGGGGGAAAAGATCTGAGTCTCTTTTAGGTTATGTAGTTGGAAGGGAAATTGAAAATTAGTGAAGACAATTCAAAAGTGAGGGCAGCCATCTTGTCTCTCTGGTGGTAACAAAGCTTTGGTGGAAAAGGATTTGACCACAGCAAGGTGGAAGCACAATTTTGTTCTAAGTCTTTGCTTAAAGTGTTTTTTTAAATCCTTTCCCAGTCTGCTAAACTACGCAAGCTGCCTCCCTTCCTCACCATTTCCCTCCTGAGGTTCAACTTTGACTTTGAGAAGTGTGAGAGGTACAAGGAAACAAGCTGCTACACATTCCCTATCCAGATCAACTTGAGGCCTTTCTGTGAGCAGGTGGGCACTGTTAACATTTCTTTAAAGTTTCTGTATGCTCAGCAGAGAGCCCACACCTCAAGGTTATCTTTTTTTTGCATTTTGTCAGGTATTTGAGTAACTATGTGGTGTCCTTCTTGACTTCTGAACTGAGCTACCTTGTAGCTACAAGGGAGAAGGGTAAAATAATTACCCAAAAGTTATCTAACCTGTCCTTCACAGGAAGATTATTATCTGGAAATGGAAATGGAAATTTATTTTTGTGTGGTTATTCTCTGATAGCATCATGCATAGATTGAGTTATACTGTGCTTTAGGTGCCCCATTTAGTTATCCCATTTTTCTCAGGAATCTCTACTTGCATTCATAAATGTGTTTCTTGTTCTAAACTGAGTTATGTCATTGCTTGATGACAAATTTTGATCCTTAAACAACATAACAGAGGCACTGTTATGGAACAGACATTTTTCTTCAAGTGTTGCAATGCAAGCTTGGAAATTTCTCAGTGTTTGCATCTCAGGAAGTCTCTACCCCCTCGCCCCCCCCCCCCCCCCCATTTTAGTGTTTCCAAGTGTTGCTTCTTTTCTCTCTCCTCTTTTAAACAAATTTTTCAGTATGGTTCAGGATCCTGCTTGTTTAATAACACAGGTTGCCCAGATGTGGCTACCCCATCCTTGGAAGTGTCCAAGGCCAACTTGGACAGAACTTGGAGGCACCTGGGCTAGTGGGAAATTCTCTTCCCCTGCAGGAACCCAGATGAATTATAAGGTTCCTCTAACCCAAACCATTTTGGGATTTTATAATTTATCAGCCTGTGGCTTGTGCCAGTCTTTCCTTGTGTCCCTAGCCCTCAAAAGCCATTTCAGTCTCTGCTTGTAAAAACACACACTGAGAAATATCTTAAGTGATGCTGAAAGTTTAAAGCTGTCCTTGTGTGAGAGACTGACCTCAGTTGTTGTTACAATTATTGTTTTTCTTTTTAAAGACTGAAATGGATGATTCAGAGTACATGTATGAGCTCTTCTCTGTTATTATACACAAAGGTGGCTGCTATGGAGGACACTATCATGTTTATATCAGAGATGTGGATGAATTAGGAAACTGGCAACTCCAAGTAAGTTCTAAAGTCTTCTCTTCCTTGCTTTAGAGGTTGTACTTTCCAGAAAAGTATTAAGAATGTGCATCCAAACTTTAATTATTTTTAATGAGGCTTTGTGTATCTTGCTTCTTTGAGAAGGGCAGTTTATCAGAATGTTCATTCCAAAATTGTGCATGATCATGTCTGCACAGAATAATCCAGTTGTGTGTGAAACCACAACATTTGTGAGTATCTTTCTAACTCAGGAAGAAGAGGATGGGCTGATTGAAGAGAAGGTTTTAAGAGACACTGAAAATGCCAAAGAAACAGAAAATCCACTGGCAGTCTTAAAAGGAATTTTATCAGAGGTATGGCATGTAAGGAATTCATTGCTTTGGTTTTGGAGCTAGGGAGCCTGCAGGGGGTTGGTGTTTGTGAGAGTAGGCAAGCTTAAGTGTCCAGAGCTCTTCTAAACTTGGTGTGAAGCATTTAAAATTTGGCTTTAACATTAACAGTGGCTCTTCCTACAGAAAGAAGTTCTTTTGGAGTATTTCTAAAGCTGCTCACCAAAGCTGTTGCAAAAGGAATAAAAATACCCAGAATTGGAAGGGACCCACAGGGAGCATGGATCCAGCCCCTGGCCCTGCACAGACACCCCAGCAATCCCACCCTGTGCATCCCTGGGAGCAGTGTCCAAACACTCCTGGAGCTCTGGCAGCCTCGGGGCTGTGCCCATTCCCAGGGGAGCCTGGGCAGTGCCAGCACCCTCTGGGGGAAGAATATTACCCTGATATCCAACCTAAACCCCCTGACACAGCTCCAGATAATGCTACAGCAGCTTATTGAAAACCAGGAATGATTAAAACACTTCAAAATTGGCTTTGTGTTGACCCCTTGACTTTTGTAGCCTTTGTTACCTTAGTTTTTAATTTCTCTGCAGGAGGAAGCTAAACAAATTGCTGTGGATCAATTAGGGCAGAAATTACTGGAGAAGAAAGGGGTGTCCTGGAATAAGAAATACAGGAAACAATATGGAGCATTACGAAAGGTAATCACAGGTTTGCTAGTTTTGGTTTTAGACAACTTTTATAAGTTGAATAATCAGGAGGAGATAATTGAGAATATGGACCCTTGGATTAGCATGTGCAAGGAGAGGTTTGTGATGTGATTTAGCAGCCTTGGGAACTTAAAATTCCCAAGGAATTGTCTGCCTGACATTTTTTGTATTTTTTTGTCCCATCTCTATGTTCAGCCTATAAAATTTCACCTTACTCAACAGAAATCAGTTTTTGAAAATGCATCCCATATTTTGGTTGTTTATAGCATGTCTATGAAATTAATAGTCGAGTAAGACCTTGTTTTCCAGTTGGTTGCTGTATTTTATGATGTTTTAAGAAAAATACTTCAGCATTTGTGTTGTAGACAGGTGGAAATGTTGTTTGCTTGTTTTTTGAAGGGAGCTACCTGCAGTTTCCACAAGAAATATTTAAATATGTGTGTAGATGTGAGGCTTTGACAGAGGTGAGCTGTGAAAATACATGAGGAAGCACCGTAAAATGAGGGTTGAATTAATGGGATTTGTGTCTCACTTTGAGGAGAATCAAGTGGAGCAGCTTAATGCAGGCTGCTGCATTTAAAACTTGGCATCTTCATCCTGTCCTTGCTTCCCTTTCAGTATTTGCAGAATCATCCTCAGATTTTCCAGCTGAGTCCTGATGGAAACAAGGTCGGCCTAAAGGAAACACACAAGCTCCTGTTCAAGCTGGATTCTCATGGACAAAATCTCCAGAGCCCTTCCCAGAAGAATGCTGTCCCGTGGAACTGTGAGAAAAACCCCCCAAGGCCAATGGCTAGTTCTGCTGGGTGCCACTGGTTTGATCTGAATGATTCCAAAGTGCAGCCCATCAAGGAGAAGGATATTGAGAAGCAATTCCAGGGTAAAGAGAGTGCCTACATGCTCTTCTACAGAAAAGCCCAGCTGAAAAGGCCCCCTGAAGGTATACAAAGCTTATCTGGAGATTCTGGGGGCAGCTTCCTGCTTTGACATTTTTTCTGGAGGTCCTTTCTAAGCTTTTTTTTCCCCAGTTTTCCTTATAGTGATCATTTGAAAAAAAAGTTAAATGAAGATACAAGGAGGTGGTGACCTGTTAATTGGCTGTAGCTGGCTAATATTTTTTAGCATACTCCACAAATAATGGCAGAGCATCAACTGAAACAGATACAAGTTGTTGTTAATGGCATTTATGTGTTGATTTCCCTTAAAGAAAGGTTGATTGGAAGGAGTAAAAGCATTTGTTTGTTCTTTGGAACATGTTGCAGTTGAGTTTTCAGTGATTATTGTACTGTAATGCCTCTTCTTGATCACTTTTCTTGTTTGCCAAACCAGATTTTATGCCTATATTTTTTTGTTGCAGCTCATGGAAATCCAAGGTACCAAATTCCTGCCCACCTGCTGAATGAAATGAATGCTGCTAATACAGAGCTGCAAAAAAAGAGGTATACTGGTGTCACTGTACTCAAACAGCTCTTATCTGCAGTATTTCCAAAGGATTCAAAAGGAAAGAAATTCCTTGAGCAGAGTCAGTACTGAAATGGTTCAATGTCATAGAGGTTAATTGAAGAATATAATTTCTGTATATGTATTCTGCTGCTTCCTTGCCTTCCATGTTAGCAGACAGCCTACAGAATTTCAAGGGAAACATATTTGGAGTTTCAAACAGTACTGTTTTCTGGTGGAAATTACTGCAATTCTGGAAAGAGAGTGGAATGCATTATCTTAATTGTATTTATGGAGGGGAGAAGGGAGAAGGTCTTGGTTTACAGTGAATTTACAGATAAATGATATTCTCTGTCAGAAAAGTGAAGAGCTTATGGTATTCAGATTGAACAAAACTTTCCTTGTGTTGAGGGACATGAGTGCTGATACATCTGAATCACATTTAAGATACCAAAATACAGACACAACAGTGACAGTTTATGGGATATTTCACATAAGATTGTGGCTGCCCCATTCCTAGAAGTGGCCAAGGTGTTGGATGGGGCTTGGAGCAACCTGGGATAGGGGAGGGAGCCATGGCCATGGCAGGGGGGTAGCTGCATGAGCTTTAAGGCCCTCCTCACCCAAACTGTCCTGGGATTCTGTTTCTGAGTGAATTCTACTCCTTTATTTTTTTTAAATGTTTGCTGCTACAACTAGGGACAGGTATAAAGGAGGAGGGGATGTGACAGGGAATTTAGCCCTGGGAGGATCAGTTCCAGGACAGCTACAGAAACATCTGATTGGGGTTAAATTCACCAGTTTGTGTTCTCCCAAAGAGCTGAATGTGACTCAGCAAACAATGGCATTGATTTACATCTCCACCTGAGCTGCTGCTATAAATTCCACAATGGGGCTTTGCATCCCTCACTTTCTTGGAAAGAGAGCGTGGTGGATTTGACTATTGACAGACGGAAGACACTGGGAGACCTTCGGCACACAGTGTTCCAGGTACCTGCTCTATCAAATAAACTTCATTTTCATAAACTTGAGCCACTGCAACCTTTACAGATATATTTATGCTGCAATCCCTGTGTCAAGGAGAAATATTCAACAGCAGTTGAAGTTTAGGAGATTAAAAACTTGCTATGAGCTTACACAGGAGGAAAGAGTAGTGTGGGGTCTGTTCTTGAAATTGCTGGAATTTTAGCTATGCAGACTTCAAAGTTCACATGAGCTAATTAATTATATTTGGGCAGCATGTGCATGGCCATGAATTGACACTGCAGAATTCAAGGCATTTTCTTAGTATTTCATTTTGTGACAGAGCTGTCTTTGTCTTTTCAAGGAGTCACCAATTAAGTGCCACCAAGTGAGCTTGGAAGCCAAACTGGCAGCTTTTAGCAGATTGAAATTATTGTGAGTGCTGTTAATTAATGCTACCTTTATTTGACATATTTTTTTCTGGTTATTTTTCCCAACTAGATGTTGGAATCTTGGGAAGGGGACATGGTTCTGAGCATGGCCAAGCCTTTACCAGCAGGATTACACTTGTACCAGGTGCTTGATGGTAAGAACACTGCATGCTAGGCTTCTGTGCTATTGCTGTATTTTAATTCCTGCAGTCATCAAAGATTCCATCAGCCATCCTGGAGATGGCTATTACTGAGCACTCTTCCAGCTCAAACTCCTGTTATTTAAATTACTTATTTCACTCTTATTAGTGGAATGAATGATTTTGAGACATTGCTGTGAAACCTTTGTTGTGAAATGCAGATCTTAAGCAAGTTCAGCACACTTGCTGCCAAGAACGTATCGGTCTGTGTCTTGCCCTTGATTTGCTTGTGGATGTTTGCTTTCATAGGATTGGCCTAATAGGTGGAGGATAGAAGAGAGGAACCAGGGTGACATCAAAGGAAAATGTAGGTTAGACTTCAGCTGAAGTAGGAATTTTGTAAAGGGATATACTCGCATTAAGAGTTCATTAATTTATTAAGGCTACATCAGTTTTTCAAATAGTCATTTTTGTCTCCAGCTTTGCTTTGTTAGGCAATTCTAAATGTTAGTCTTTAAAAACTTACTGAGTAACTTTTAAACTTTGTTCTCTGTGGTCAGCTTCAGAAAATCAGTGTTGAATTAGAACATAACCCAGCTCTCCATGACATTGACATGAAAACAGAGAAACGCTCAGAGCTGCTCTAAAAACCCTTCCCCATGCTTGTACAGTTCTTTATAGTGGCTTTTAAACTTGCTGACCCTGTTTGTGTGTTTTGGGGAGCAAGAACTTGATGATTTGCTCCTATTTTTTTAGGAGATGAGCTGACCCTGGATGGTGTTGGCCTGGCTGATGGAGCAGACATCTTTGTCTGGAATGGGAAAGAGGTAAAGGAACAACGCACTTCCTTCCTTGTCATCTATGAAGAGATAAGATTGCACAAGGTCTCCATCTCCTGGAAATACTGTGCTGCTTGTGTAGTTTTCCATCTTCCTTTTAATATTAAGACTTCTGCTTAACCTGGAAGTGGTTGTAAAGCACAGCATTTTATTCTGTCTTTAATGGAATAAAATGCTACTTTTAAATCGTTTTTATTGTAAAAATATCCATTTTATTTTGACTTTCTCAAAAAAAACCCCAAAAAACCCAACAACAAAACAAGAAAAAAACCCCCAAACCAAACAAAACCACCCAAACAGGTAGTAACAGTGTCAGTTTTGTCTTGGTTTTATTTTTGGTATGCTTTCCTATTTTGCAGCTTTTGTGTCTTTAGCTTTTCTTCAGCAAGGAACTTAGGCTGAATTTAGGTTGAGTAACAGAAAGATCAAGCTTTTAAAATATGAAGTCACAATGTTCAGTAACACTTGGGTAGTTCTTTAATGTCCTGAGGGGCTAAATTCCTGTGTTCTACATTTTGCCAAGTGTCCACTGGTTTCCCAGCTGCTGTTACCATGGAATGGTTTGAGAAGGGACTTAAGTATCTCATTCCACTGCTGCCATGGACAGGGGCACTTTCCATTATCCCAGGTTGCTCCAAGCCCCATCCAGCCTGGTCTTGGACACTTCCAGGGATCCAGGGGCAGCCTCAGCTTCTCTGGATAACATTTTGCTCTCTCTTCCCATCATCTGTGGGTTACTGTGGTTATTCGTTCAGTAAGAATTTGGTCTGAGGTGGTTTGTTTGGGAGGGGAGAATGTCCATTTCTGGTCTCAGTATGCTTGCTGCCCAGTCTCTCTTGTGTTTTCTGGATCACACAAAGCTGGCATTCCTTCCTCCTCTCCCTCAGGTTGGAGGCACAAAGGTGCTGACAGGCCCTGAGCACGAGCCCGTGGTGCTCAACGTGCTTCGCTTGGCCGAGCACAACGAGGGCGGCAAGGGGCAGCACTTCAGCGAGGCCCAGCTTGTCTTCTCCTGCAGCACCAGCCTGGGGCAGCTGCACTCAGCCCTGGCTCCAGCTGGGGGCATCATCCTCAAAAACGGCTCTGGTGCAGACACAGAAGCCAAGAACTGGGAAGTTTTCCATGAGGAGGACATGAAGGAAACAGTCCGAAGTGTTGGGCTCAGGGATGGGTGCTCTGTGCTGATCTTAGACAGCCATGACCAGAGGTAACATTTTTGGTTATGATTGTCATTAAACAAAGAAACCAATTTTGGCAAAACAGTTCAAATTATACTAACTGCATATATTCTTGTAACTAATTATCACTTTGAGCTTACAAATACAAGTATTTTTGTCTTAAGTTTTGGAGACCATTTATTTATCAGCCATTAGATTTTTCTTGCCCTCAAAGTGCAGCACCAGTCACAACCTTTGATTTGCACTTGTAAACAGGGAAAAGCCTGGTGGGAACAGCTCATGCTCAGCAAATCCAAAGCTGCCAGGGGCTTATTTGTGGTCTCATGACACTCTGTGCTCCCTGAGGCCTTTGCTCTGTGAGATGGCATCACTGTGAACAACTTTGTCATCATCTTTTTATTTGGGAGCTGTGCCTGGTGAGTGATGTAGCCAATGTTTAGCTTTCCTGTCTCTGTCTGTCTTTGCATGCTCGTTCCCACAGCTTTGTCAACGTGGCAAGTGGGAATTTGACTGCCTTCACCTATGACATCAGCTGGCTCCAAGTGAAAAACTTCTGTGGGGTGGAAGAGGAGGAGAAACACGTTAAAATCACTGCCACTATTGAAACAGTAAGTGCTCTGCTTCCCTGTACAGCTTGGCCTCTGCACTTGGCCCAGCTCATTCGATTTAGCCTCAGGGATGAAGTTTTTCCCTGCTGAAATTAATGTTGAGCTCAGAGTTACAATTTCTGGGATATTTGCAGGTAGGTTAAACCAGTGCAGTGTTTTAGTGTCAAACACTTTTCTCTTTGGACCATCCTATAAATGGAAGACTGAGATGATGTCAGTAACCAAAGCTGAAAGAGAGGGGAAGGATAATCTTTGTGCACTGGCACTTGAATGAGCAGGGATGTTGGTGGTGTTCCAGGCAGGAGATGTTCATATCCCTCTTAATATCCCTGCCTTTTAGGTGATGTCAGATATCAAAATGAAAGCAATCAGGGAGCTTCAGCTGGAGGAGGAGCTGGGTGAGTGTTCAGTTGCTTTATCAATCTGCTAATGTTACAATTTACTGGCTTTTGAGTGGTAGAATTTTCCGTTCAGTGAAAGAACAAAAGCTGAGACTGATGGAGTCCTGAGGAGTCTCTCTCCAGTTACATTTTTGATGTCACAGAGGGAGGCCTCTAAGATAAACCTGTTGAAATTAATCTTAAATGTGTTACTTGTCTGAAATTCTGAGCCAAATTCCGATTTTATTCCTGTTTGAATTACTTAATACTTCTCTCTTTCTTGCCGTTTTTGCTGCAGCAAATGAGAGCTGTCTTAGACCTGTTAGTGGCAATGGGAAACTTCTGTCTCCAGGTAAATTGATTTATTGCATCAGTGTTCTGTAAGAAATTCAATAGGGAGATTTTGAGCCTCTGTTTCTCCTTTCCTGGGAGAAGCACCCACACAACTCCACTGATTTCCAGGCTTAACTGAACCAGTTGGGTGGGGTTTTTTTTTTGTTTTTTTTTTTTTTCCCAGTTTTTAAGTTAGTTTTTTAAGTTAAGTACAAATACAAAGATAGGGGTTAAACTGAAATATTCAGCTTGGTTTTATTGCTTACATCCCTAATCCACCTGTGTGCTCCTGATGGAGTCTGGGAGATCTCCATGCCTTTGTTCTCCTCACAGTGCACTCACAGATCTGCTGTCAGGGCTGAGCAAGTAAAGTTTTCCAGAAGGCACTGAAGGGTTTTAGCTTGCTGTGAGGATGATAAAATTGATGTTTTTATTTGTCCTCCCCAAAGTGCCTGAGGATTATACAGTCAAGGAAGCAGAACTGAAGATGGGAAGCTTGCTCGGGCTGTGCCGTGGGACAGCTCCAACTTCCACTCAGGTACAGCAGTGTGGGATGGGAAGAGCCTGGTGCAGGGACATTCCTAAAGAGAATAAAGGGAAAAAAAAAAACAAAAGGGGTATTGCTCTTGGAATGTGAAAGTTGTAAATATCCCAGAATGGTTTGGGTTGGAAGGGACCCTAAAACTCATCCAGTCCCACCCCTGCCATGGGCAGGGACACCTTCCACTGTTTCAGGATGCTCCAAGCCCCAATGTCCAAACTGGCCTTGAGGTGCAGGGGAAGGAGTGATTGTGCACTTCTAGAGACCAGGGGTGGCTAAAGAGGATCTGCTGATGGCTGTAACTCAACTCTTTCTGCTTTTTGTGCCATTTTAATGCTGCTTAATGACATTCTAGCCACAGGAATTGGTCTTACACTTCCATATTTATTCTGATAGTTTGTGTTTGGATTTTCAGCTCTTCCTGTACTTCATGGTTGGGAGTGACCAAAACTGCAGCCCTGAGATGGAGATAGTTGTGGAGGAGACTGCCTCTGTCAGAGAGGTAAGACTGGCTGCTCCCACAGCTCTTCTCCCAAGCTCCTGGACAACATTCCTTGCTCAAACCTGGAGGCAGAGGAGTTGGGAAGAGCCATGCAGAATGAAGGAAACTCTGGTGCTACCAGCCCAGTGTTGAATTCGCAACTTTTTTTTTTTTTTTTTTTTAATAAGATGCATCTGCAAACTCTGGGGCAGAATTTGTTCAAGTAAAGGAACAAACTTACAGATTTAATTTTCGACCAATTTGGGAAAGCTGGCTCAGCTGATGTGGTGAATCTTTTGCTTAAAACCATCTCCTCCATGAAGATTTTAATATATAGCCTAAGTACACTTTGTCTATCTAATTATATTGTTTTAAGAATTGACCAGTAAAGAGTGACTGCTTATCTGAAAATTTTAACAGGTTTGGTGAAAAATTTATTTCTCAGCCTCAGCATTGGCACAACTCATCCTGTGTTTCTTCTTTCAGTGTCTCAATTTAATGCTGGAGAAGTCTGGGTTATCAGGTTAGTTGTGTTGTTATTTACATATTTTTTAAAGGAATTTTTAATACTTTTAAGACAGCTCTTCCTAACCTAAAACTTGTACGTTTTTTCAATGATCTGTGTGTAATATGAGGAGGGGAAAGAATTCTAAACATGAAGTCTTTAAAATAAAAAAAAATACATTATAAAGAGCTTGTCAAATGATAATTTGACACCTGGAAATTCTTCCTCTTTCCTCTGAAACCAGTGAAAATAATTAGATGGGTGAGGAAGAGAGATCTGTGCAAATGAAAGATTTTCATATAGCAAAAGATCTGGGGAAGATGGAACTAATAATTCATTTAGTCAGAGTTGTGTTTAAAAAGCAAATACAAATAAAGAACAAAAGAAGTGTCAAGGGTCCTTTTTAAGAGTTTTGTAGTATTTTCCTATGCTGGCATTATTGACTAATTAGTTTTCTGTGTGTATCTTTTTGGGTTTTGGTAGGTGACAACTGGCATTTGAGAAGGCTTGACTGGTGCTATGAAGCAGGGGAAGCCTTAAGTCAGGAAGTAAGAGGAGCCAGTTGAATCCATCTGTTCTCTGCTCCCTGGGAGAAAGGCAGCTGGGGGCTGACAGGGACCCTGTGCTTTCTGTTCCTGCAGAATGCCACCCTGAAGGAACTCAATGTTTGCAGAGGAGACACTTTGGTTATAACTGAAGGGAAGCTTCCAGAAAAGGTAAAATGGGAGAAACAAGGTTCACTCTTTAACATTTTTAGAAGTTTAATAAGGGATAAAAGGGACTGTACACAGTGCTGGGGTGCCTGGCAAACTGCTTAAAACAATTTTCTTATGTACTTTTTGATGACATTGGTTAAATGCATATTCATAAGGATTATACGTATTCAAATATTCCTGAGAGTCTATATGTTCTGGGAATTCTTTTGTTTGGTTTTAAACTTTGACTTGTCTGCATGCTATCCCATAAATTAAATCGATATATTTTATTTCTTCTCGGGACTCTATTCTGTTGTTTTGACACTTCCTGATAACTGGAGAATAGGTAGTATTGTAACTGTTACCTTATCATTCAGGATAGTCCACAAATACATTGAATCAACATAGCTGTTTTGCACCATTATCTGAGTTAGTTACACAAATTAAAGCATTTAACATTACATAGTTTCTATTTTAATACTATGCTAAGATTGGATATATAATATATATATTTATCACATTACTGTTTATATAAGCTATAAAGTGCATACAAAGGCTGACAGGTTATATTATATCAAAAAGCAGTTAAAAGGGGTTACAAATTGCACTATATTAAAATTGTTGTGATCAATAACTTGCAAAACCAATATATAGATGCCAAAGCCAATAACTATGTGGTCACTTAGACCATAAAAGGAGAGTGGGCAGTATCTGGAGACTTGGAATCCCAGAGTGGTTTGGGTTGGGAGGGACCTTAAAGCCCATCCAGTGCCCTCCTGCCATGGCAGGGACACCTTCCACTGTCCCAGGGTGCTCCAAGCCCTGTTCAACCTGGCCCTGAACAGGCTGTGCCTTGCAAAATTGTAGAATCATTATTTCTGCACCACCACAGCGTTCCCCACTAAATCACATCTATACATTCTTTGGACACTTCCAGGAGTGGTGACTCCACAACTTCCCTGGGCAGCCTGTTCCAAAAGCTAAGTTTTAAACAAATCTTTTCGTACCTCCTGTGCTAAAACTGAAATTTCTCCTTGTCTGCACACAGCACTTGAGCCACCTGCTGTTTTGTGTTCTAGGGTTTCCTGAAAATCCCCATCTGGTGGCTGAAGCCTTCAAGCCATAAGAAACATGGGGAGCATGCACAAGACCAGGTGAATGGGATCACCTGGAAGATGGAGGCTTTGCAGGTGTCTGCTGCAGCAGGTGAGTTTGGCCAGGCTTTGAAAGGAATCATCTGTGCTTGCCCTTTGAGTCAAAGCCAAATTTTAATCCAAAGCCCTAAAACCCTTCTGAAATCTAGGAGGGGCTGCATGAGTTGCATCAAGGTTATGGTGAAAGGACCACTCAGGAGACAGATGCAGTTTTTGGCTTAAATGCTGGATAATCCTGTTGTAGGGCTTTTCCTCAGCTGGATTTGCTCAAAACCCCACTAGATTTTGTAGCAGGGGCTCTTTATTTGTCAGTGTCTGTACTGAAGGCAGTGGCAGCATTGTGAAGCATCTCCTTCATGAGCACAGATGTGATTGGCTTCAAGTGCCAGATTCCTGAAGGCATGTTTAATTCCCTTTGGGCTGTGTGGCTTTTTGGGAAGCTGTAAGAGGAGGGATGGGTAAAGTTTGCATAGTGTCAAAGACTTCAAATGCAGTTTGTTCTCCTAAAGGTGGAATCCAAATCAAAAAGCAGCCAGGGAAGCAAAATCAAGTGACCGTTGAGAAGGGAGAAGAAAATGAAGTGTAAATAAGAGAATTGGGAAATGGGGGACAAATTGATTTTTCATTTTGTATTAAAAGTAATATTCCTCTGGTGCTGAGTTGTGCTGCAACTCCTTGTTGTAAGAGGAAGTTGTGCTCTCTCTCCTTGTAGAAGTTTTCTTTGCATTTTTCTCCTTTTGCCTCAAACCTTTTCTGAGTTTCACTTTCTCCCCTGTTGATTTCAGTAGTGGAGCTAAGAGAAATTTAGCTTTGCTTGCTGTAGGTTTAACCAATAACTAACACTATTTATCAATGGGAATAACTGCTCCTAGTTCTGAGATTTTCAGTACAGGATCTGTGTAGGAACTTTTGGGAAATTACCGGAATGTATTTTGCATGCTGGATATGGCCATGGCAGGGGGTTGAAATGAGGTGGTCTTTAAGGTCCTTTCCAACTCAGACAGTCTGGGATTCCTGGATACTCTAAGTGGACTCCAGACTCCTTTTCTACGTGAAATGTCACCACGAAGTGACTGTTGTTCCTCAGGACTATACAAATCATGTTGACCATTCTGTTATTTGTTTCTTCTTCTTCCCTCTCCCCGCCTTCAAAGCTCCACCAGAGCCTACCCACCCAGGGCTGGATCTCTGTTATGCTGGCAGGATAGAGATAGCAGGAGAGGCCTCTCTGGAAGAGCTGAAGATGCAGGTTAGATGTTCTCCTGTGTTGGACTGTGCAGCAGCGCTGTGATGACTTGAGATCTATTAACAGCTCTCTTTTATTTCCTTTTCCCCCGTCTCCAGTCTGTTGTGCCATGGCATTTATGCCATGGTCACTGGTAAGTACCAAGAGGCAGCTGGAGCACGTAGCTCAGACACTTCCACAGTGTCTCTGCTGTCCCCATCCTTCCTGTCACATGTCCTGGCCTGCGGGAGCCTCATTGCACGCCAGCTGAAGCCCTGCCTTGCGGCTTTTGCCTTTATTTCAGTATCAAATCTCTCCCTGGGAAGCACACACATAACAAGCACCTCCTAAAAAGCCACTTTACCATTTCCACATTGTTCCTGTATCAGTTTTATGCATTTTTTTTTTTTTTTTTAATTGCTATATGTGGAATCTGATGAATAAAGAATTGCTTTGGGATGCACAGGTTTGTCACCCAGGAATGTCTGGCTTATTTTGTTTGGCCAGAAACTAAATACCTTTATATAGTTTTAATACGCTGAAAACCAAACCAAGCAAAACACCCTGAAAGAAAAAAACTAAACCCAAAACTCACCTCAAACCCACAAAAGTGTATAACCCAGTCCTACCAAAAGGCAATGTGTGGTTTAGGCAGTTGATTGTTATACTTGAACTGCATGGGGAGGGATCTCTCACCTGATTCTGCTCCATACCAGCCCTTATTTTTTGGGTATTACTTCAGTTTTGGGCTCAGCCAGGTTACTGCTATGGAAAGCTGTTGGCAGCTTGAACAAGAAATGGCTGAGCATGAGAGTGTTGTCCTTGGGAAGGGCTTAGAGGAGCTCAGCACATTGCCAGAGACTGGGGCAAGGATTGCAACAGCCTCAGTTCCTCACAGTTGTTCAAATTTTGGTTAAAAAAAAATAAAAAATGGGATACTTTGGAAATGGAAGTTGAGTTGAGAATTGTTGAGAGGGAGGGAAATCCAACTCCCCTTGAGGTTGAAAAGTGAGTGTTTTGCTGATAGCCACAAGCAACAGCTGGTGTGGAATAAATATCAATATCTTGCCCTGTTTTTTGAGAGTCAATCCAGTGCGTTTCTGTTTTTCCCAGCTGGCTGCTAAAATAATTGACCAAGTATTTGTTTTTCAGGCTCTGACCTTACCTTGCTTCCAGGAGCAGGTTGTGCCCCTGCCCTCGTTCCTCAGAGCTTGGACAGTGGACAGCAAACGCCCTGGGAAGCTCCTCCGGGACAACAAGCGCAGACTCAGGTGGGACTCCTGGGGAATGTGCAGCAGGCTGGGTGGGGGATGGATTGTGGGGAGATTTATCAGCTCAGTCTGGGTTGGAAGGGATCTTAGAGATGAGCAATCCCACCCCTGCCATGGGCAGGGATACCTCCCACTGTCCCAGGCTGCTCCAAGCCCCAGTGTCCAGCCTGGCCTGGGGCACTGCCAGGGATCCAGGGGCAGCCACAGCTGCTCTGGGCACCCTGTGCCACGGCCTGCCCACCCTCACAGGGAACAATTCCTGCCCATATCCCATCCATCCCTGTCCTCTAGCAGTGGAAGCCATTCCCTGTGTCCTGTCCCTCCATGCCTTGTCCCCAGTCCCTCTCCAGCTCTCCTGGAGCCCCTTTAGGCACTGGAAGGGGCTCTGAGCTCTTGGAGCCTTTTCCCCAGCTCTCCCAGCCCAGCTCCAGAGCCTTGTAGACAATCTCTGTTCTGTTTTCAGTGACTACAGGCTGGGTGCCAGAGTGGAAATCTGCATAGAACCCTTGCAAGAAGAAGAGAATTTGGGGTAAGAGCACAAGATCTTTATTTCTCTTGTTTCTTACAGCTCTGCATTTGAGGGAGGCCTTCACTGAGGTGCTTTTGACTTCAGGGCTCTCAGGATGTGGGAAAGCCTTGGGAGTTGTTTATTGTTTTACACAAACAAAGTGAGGGAGGGTGGGGGGGCAGGGAAAGCTGGGAATTCTGAAAGCATGGCTCACAAGAATTTCCATTCTCTCATCCTGCTGCCAGCCCCCAGGAGCTGCTGCTGCGAGTCCAGATGGGAATACCAGGAGAGAGGGACTACTCCGACTCCTGGGATTTGGTGTGGGATATCTCCAAGGAATGCACAACCTGGGCTCTGAGGCAAAGAGTGGCTTCTCACTATTGTCTCCCTGTAGATAAAATTGAAATAGCCAAATACTTCCCTGAGAGATTTGAGTGGCTACCAATATCTAGCTGGGTAAGATCTGGATTGACAGAATCCAACAGTTGTTGGAGAAGAGTATGTGTGGGTTTGGGCTGCAAGTCCTTAGGGATTGAATTTAAGGACAATTCCAAACTCTTCTGCTTTTGATTTTATTCAGACACAGCAAATCTCAAAGAGGAAAAGGAGGAAAAAGCAGGAGAGTTTGCAGTCAGCACCTTATCACCTGAAGGATGGAGACATCATTGGGGTGAAGGTAAATTTCCCTGGATTTAATTGTTGCACGAGGATGAGGTTCAGGCAATGTCCCCTTTGCAGTTTCTTCAATTCTTCCTGGTTTTTCTCTCATCCTGCTGCATTTCTGAGAGTACTGGGATGTGGGTTTGGACGCTTCATTGTGTTGATAGGAAATTTCTTGCTGCTGCTGCTTTTCATTTTTCTTAGTTTTTTTTTTTTTTTTGCCTGCATTTTTTTACTTTTTTTTTTTTAATTGAGTAAAATCCTTGGAAGTGCCCTTTAAAAATCCCATTATAGATACAAACCTGTTACATAGTATGGATTACTGAACTAGGACAGTTCTGTTTTAAGGTATGAAAAGGAATTACCCAACATTGAACTCTGAGCTAGCAATCAGGCTTAGCTAGAAGGAAAGAAGATTCTGGATGGGTTTTAAAGCAGTAGCAGAAAAATGTGATGTCCTGTCCTGCTGTTTTAGCCTATTGGAAGGAATCCATCCCTGGAAGTGTTCCAGGCAAGGTTTGACAGCACTTGGAGCAACCTGGGATAGTGTAAGGTCTCACTGCCCATGGCAGGAGTGGCACCAGATCATCTTTAATATCCCTTCCAACTCAAAACATTGCAATTCTAATTAACTTGAAATTAATCAGTGCAAAACTAGTCAAAAGAAACCTGGAAATTTATTGTGTCAGTCGAGGAACAGCTGGGAGATAGTTTTATCTTCTGACTTTGATCTCTCCAATCCTTCTTCATAAAAGAACCTTATCCTTGATGACACCAAGGACTTCAGCACCATCAGGGATGACATTGGGAAAGAGAAGCAAAGGCAGCTGGCTCTGGAAAAGAGGAAAAGGTAGTGAGCATTTGCTTTCATTTTTCTTCAGGAATATGCAACGTGTTTGCTGCTTTTCAGAGCAGCTATGGCTTCCCCATCCTGGGAAGTGTCTGAGGCCAGGTTGGACGGGGTTTGGAGTAACTGAGATAGTGGAACGTGTCCCTGCCCATGGCAGGGGATGGCACTGGGTGGTCCTTAAGGTCCCTTGAAATCCAAACCATTCCATGATTCAGCCTAATTGGATAATTTTTGAGGCCAGTGGTAGCTAGGTGCTGTCAGAGCACACAATTCTAGTAATAAACCTGCAGGGACCGCTTGGATAATTCAAACTTCTGGCTCTTGATGTTCCTGCACTGAGCCTTGTGGTTTTTCCTCCTGCAACACACCATGGAGATGAAAATGAACCCTTGGCTTGGCCTGGCCTTGCACAGGCTGTTTTCACAGCTCACTGGAACTCAAGAGTTCAGGCCAGGCTCATCTTGCTTAGGCCCAGCACTAAAAATTAACCACATTCTTTCTGTCTTCCAGCCGCCAGGAGCGTGTCCAGGATCCCTTTTTCCCTGAGGAGAAGCTCCCCATGAAGCCCCGCAAACCAGAAGTGGCTCTTTCCATCAACGTGGGGGTTTTCAGATAGCACCAGGAGCTGCTCTGCCCACACCACCCTGTACTAACCTGGCCTGAAGAGCCTCAGCTCCAGCAGCAAGAGAGGCTTTCCCAAAGTGTCCTCAAGGATCCCTGAGGCACAAGCTGGCTGTAGGATTCAGGATAACTCTGATTTTCTTCTGCTCTCTCTTGGGGAAGTGTTTTAAGGTCCCTTTCTCAGTGTGGTACTTACTCTCAGGCTGAGTAAATGCACTTTATGGAGGAGGAAAAGGATTAATATATTGTATAACCCCTCAGTGACTCTTTTGTAACCACCCAAAATGCTTTGTTGGGTCAGATATGACCTCCTGCTGACCATCACTACTGAGATTTAATGCAGTCATAATAATCTCTTTTTAGAAATTCTTTCCCATCTCTGATCACTGAAGTTGCTGCTGATACCAGAATTTGCTTTTCTCTCTTCATCTCTGTACCTAAGTCTGTAGGAGCTGGAGTCAGCCCTAAGAATGGAGGAAATGTGGAAATCTCTGACCAAAGTGTAGGAAATTGGTTCAAAAAGAGCAAGTCCAGGACCTGTCAAGATGTAAAACCTGGAGACCTTTTGTGATACAGAACAACAGGGATGTAATCTTAGATTCTGAAGTTTCTGGGGCTTGTTTTGTTGCCCATAAACTTCATTTTGCAGTTTTTAGGGCATTTTTGTTGTCCCTAAACTTCATTAACAGACAAAATGGTTGGGAAAAATGGATCCAAAGTTTGATCTTCACTGGGTTTTACTGTACTCAGGAAAAAGGCTTGTATTTATTTTCAGTGCTGCTCTTCAGAGGAATCTCCCTCATTTCTCATCTTTCCAGCTGTTCTGGTATAGCTGTTCTGATATTCTGTTACATTGGAGAGCCTGTTTCTCTTGGTGTCCTGAGCTGACTTTGAGCAGCTCACTGAGCTGGGCTCCAGGTCAAAGGCTCTAAGTATTAACTCCAAAGTGAGCTTGATTATCTTTAATTAAATTTGTAATAATGACAGGATGAAACACAAGTTTGCTTTTGGGGGCTGCAGTAAATATTTGACCTATTTGCTGTATGTGTAGATTTTGTAGTGGGAGCTGCTAGTTGAGCAGATTTCCTCAAATTTTGGCTGAGATTTTTCATGTACCTTTTACAGATTAACAGTATTCTGGTATTTCAGACAGCATAAAGATAAAAACTGACACTATCAGCAAAAAAAAAAAAAAAAGAAGTGAAAAGCACCACAAAACACACTATTATTAATTTCTCTGCATATCTTTAGAATTCAGCAGATGCTCCTGAGCTTTTTGGAGCTGATGCTCTGCACACAGGACTATTTAATGTCCTCACTTGAATCCTGAAATCCCAGTTTCATGGACACATTTTTCTGCCTGAGGGGAGGACAACACATGTTTTTCCATCTTAATTTGTGTCGCCTTCTTTTAGGTGTTCTTGGGAGCCTGAGTTTACAGCAGGGATCAGAGGGGCTGATTCCAAAGGTTTGTGTTCCCATGTGGTTCCAGCCCATTGAATTTATTTGCTGCCACTTTAGTTCCTCTGGTTCCTGCTGGAAAGCCGGACTGAGCTCAGCCTTCCCCTCTTGAATCTCTCCCTGAGAACACCAAGTTTGGAGAAATTGAAATGCAAATTTCAAGTGGAAATTTTGTGCCTTTGTTCAAGTGTAATGTAGCAGCGCCTGCACTGAACCAATCTTGGGTTATTTCTAATGTTGGCTCAAAATTTTTTTTTGGTTTTTTTTGGTTTTTTTCCTTAAAACTCTTGTGGGCCATTCCACAAGGAGAGAGTTAATGGAAAATGGGACTGGGGAGAGGAAACACCTTTTGGGAATGGAGTCTTTGTGACTCCTTGGGTTCTGATGGTTATTTGCAAAGCCTGGAAGAGCTTTCATCTTTACTTTTCAAGTGTTCTTCACAAAATAAAACATCATTTTTATCTGCCTAGTTGGGTTGTGTGTGGATGTCCCACTGGTTGGGAATGGCACAAACTGGTTTCTGACATGCTTTAATTTTGCAGTGTTCCTGAACTGAATTTCCATCTCTGGGGGAGGTTTCCCCATTCCTTGTGGCTGTTGTCTTTTCCTGAGGTTCCTGGCTTGGTCCTGGCTCAGGGCTCTGAGTGCAGGAGCAGCTTTGCTTTGTCCCATGTTTCCAATTCCTGTGGAGAAAGCGCTGAGGAGGGCAGGGAAGGTTCCTCCATCAGGACACAAAGCCACTCTGGAGCCCTGAACTTAAGAAAAACCTTGTAAATATTTTTAATCCCAATTATAATGAGTTGTTTGGACTGGTTATTTTGAGTAAGAGGTTTTAACTGAAATTAGCAATTAGCTTCTAGAGACTATAAATCACTTTCTGGGAAATTAAATATTTTTAGGGTTTTGTTTTTGTTTTTTTTCTTTTTGGTCATCTGGCTCATCCCAGATTGCTCAGATATTTCTGGGATTTTGGACCTGGAGCCTTGGGGTTTCCAGGTACAGGGAAATCTCCCAGAGTTGAGCTGAAAGATTCCTCTGCTTTTCTCAGCATCCTTCCTGACAAATGTGGTGCAGAGTTCATGGCATTTTGAAGAGGTTTAGCAGGGTTTAGTGGGATATTGGGAAGAAATCCTTCCCTGTGAGGATGGTGAAGCCCTGAGCTTGGCTTTTGGCTCTTCACTTAAATCGAGTTGTGCTTCCATGAGGAGCCTCTGTAGGAAAATGAGCAAATGAGGCCAAATTTAAACTCCCCCTGGAGATTCTTCCTCAGGCATCTCAGATGCTTCATATAGGGTCATGGAAAAAGCCAGATGAACCACACAAACCCAAAATAAACATGCCTCTTCCCCAGAGCATCTTCTTCCCAGTCTTCTGGCTCCCTTTGAGACTTCCTCCAATGCCCTCGGATGTGGAAGCTGTCAACACCTCCTGTTCTTCCCAGGATCACCAGATCCTGGAGTCAGAGCCTGTCTGGGAACCTCAGCAACAGCAGGCTAGAGAGGGGAAGGGAAAATTCACTTCCTTTGAGCTCCTGGTGCAGGACCCTAGGTGAAATTACTCACTTGGCATCAGAGTGTCTGCTTCCTTTCTGCTGGAAAAATTTCCCTGCCTGCACTAAGACCAGATCGATTTGCTTTGTGATTCCCAAATCTGATTCTTCCCTTACAGAAGGTTGTGGGTTGGAATGGAATGGGTGATCCAGCCATGGCAGGGACACTTCCCACTGTCCCAGGCTGCTCCAAGCCCCAGTGTCCAACCTGCCCTTGGACACCGCCAGGGATCCAGGGGCAGCCACAGCTGCTCTGGGCACCCTGTGCCAGGGACTGCCCACCCTCACAGGGAACAATTCCTTCCCAATATCCCATCCATCCCTGCCCTCTGGCAGTGGAAGCCATTCTCTGTGTCCTGTCCCTCCATGCCTTGTCCCCAGTCCCTCTCCAGCTCTCCTGGAGCCCCTTTAGGCTCTGGAAATGGATCTGAGCTCTCCCTGGAGCCTTCTCCTCTCCAGGTGAGCACCCCCAGCTCTGCCTGCCTGGCTCCAGCCTTGGAGCATCTCCTTGCTCTCCTCTGGATTTGCTCCGTGCTTTTCTTGAGTTGGGTCCCACAGAAGCACCGTTTAGTGATGAAGCAAAAAAAAAAAAAAAAAAAAAAAAAAACCCACAAAAAAAGAACTTTTCCCCCATACGATCCTACAATTCGCCTCCCGCTGCCACGCAGCATTTGTCCCTTAGACATTTTATTTGCTACCTGTTGCACTGAGGGGTGTGTGGGGGGGGGTGGGTTTGGGGCTGTTTCCAGGGCTTTTCATGGCTATTTCTGGGGGGGTTTGGGGCTGTTCCTGGGGTGTTTGGGGTGGTCTCCAGGGGCTTTGCGACTGTTCACAGGGTTTTTGGAGCCGTTTCCCTGGGGTTTTGAGCTGTTTCTACAGGTTTTTGAGCTCTTTCTGGCGGGTTTGGGTCTGTTTACGGGGGTTTGGGGCTTTTTCTGGGAAATTTGGGACTATTTACGGGGGTTTGAGGCTGTTTCTGGGGAGTTGGGGCTGTTTCCGCAGCTTTTGGGTTTTGTTTATGGGTTTTTGGGGGCTGTTTCTGGGAGGCTTTGGGGCCATTTTCGGAGGGTTTTGGCTATTTCGGGGTTATTTTGGGGCTGTTTCCAGGGTCTTTGCGACTGTTTACGAGGTTTTTAGGGCTGTTTCCGTGGGTTTTTGAGCTGTTTCTGGGGGCTTTGGGGCTGTTTACGGGGGTTTGGGGCTATTTCCTCGGCTTTTGGGCTTTGTTTCCGGGTTTTTTGGGGCTGTTTTCGGAGGGTGTGGGGCTATTTCCGTGGGTTTTGGGGATGTTTCCAGAGTTTTTCTCCCCTGAGGGCGGAGCGCGGCAGGCCACGGTTGCTGTGGCCGCTGTGCCCCTTAGCAACGGGGCACGCGCGGTTTTGGGGTTGTTTCCAGGGGTTTTATGGGGCTGTTTCCAGGGATTTTGGGTTATTTCCGGGGATTTTTGAGGCTGTTTCCGCATGTTTTGGAGCTGTTTAACAGGGCTTTTATCCGCTGAGGGCGCAGCGGGGCGGGCCGGTTGCTATGGCCGCGGTGCCCCTTAGCAACGGGCCGCGCGCACGCGCCGCGCGGGGCACGCCGGGAGCGCCGGGCCGGGGCCGGGCGGGTCCCGCCGCGATCCCGGTTCGAGCCCGGCCCCGGTCCCGGTTCCGCTCACCGCGATGAACGAGGCGGTGTCGCGGCAAACGCGGGAGACCCTGGGGCAGGTGATCCGCAAGCCGCCGCTCACCGACGCGCTGCTGAGCAAGCCGCCCTTCCGCTACCTGCACGACCTCATCTCCGAGGTGGGTGTGAGACCCCCGGGGACCCTCGGCGCTGCCCGTCAGCTCCCCGGGGCGCGCCCGGAGCGCTGGGTAAATCGCGGGGATTTTGGTGTGCTGGGTGGGTTTGGGACGGGAAAGGCACGTGTAGTGCTAGGAAAAGGGATCGCTATGGCAGAGGAAGGGTAGGTGCGGATTTGAGCAGGAATTGTTCCCTGTGAGGGTGGGCAGGCTCTGGCACAGGGTGCCCAGAGAAGCTGTGGCTGCCCCTGGATCCCTGGCTGTGTCCAAGGTTGGACACTGGGGCTTGGAGCAGCCTGGGACAGTGAAACATCACAGAATCAGAACCACTGAGGTTGGAAGAGCCCACCGAGGGCCCAGCCTGTGCCCCATGCCCACGTTGTCCCCCAGCCCAGAGCTCTGAGTGCCACGTCCAGGCGCCCCTTGGGCACCTCCAGGGGTGGGGGCTGCACTCCAATGCCTGCCACGCTTTCCACGGAGGACACATTTCCTGCGGCCCACAAGCTTTATTGAGCAGAGGCTTTAACTGTTCTTGACTTACCTCATTTCTTCTGTTTTTTAGGTAATCAGAGTGACAGGTTTTCTGAAAGGACTTTACACAGATTTCGAGTTGAAGTCTGATAACGTCAAGGTGGGCATGGGACTTTCTTATTTATTTATCTCTTGGCATTCTTTGCAACTTGCCACAAGGTTCTTTTGGTCTTTTCTGTGTTCAGCATCAAGGGCCTGTTGTTATTTTTGTGAAGAAGTTGTGGAAGTTCATGCCTGTGGGTTACACTATGCATTCTGAGGGGTGAACACCTCTAGATTTGTGCACAGATAGGTTTTAAAGAGTCTTGTGGTCTCCCAAGGGAATCCATGGCCCTAAACTTATTACCCTGTATATTCTTGTGTATGTACAAATATACATATATGTGTGTATATATATATATATATATGTGTGTCTGTATGTAATGAGATACACATTAGATATCCTTGTTTACTAACCCAGGACTAACCTGTGGTATGCATTCCACAGTAGCTTTGTTGGAGTGTAAATCTGGCTGATTACTGAAAGAGGAGGTTAATATTATTCCTGAAAACTCCTTACTTAAGTCCAAGGGTGACTTTACTCTCTTTTTGCTGCTTTCCCCTGATTTTTGGCTGAGGTGATGCTCAGTTCTCCAACTCCCAGCCTGATTTGGGAACTTTGGTTGCTGATTTCTGGCAAACAAAGCAGTGTTTGTATGTTCCACTTAGGCAGCTGATCCCATGGTGTTTGTTTAACATAGCAACTTAAGTGTGAGCTCTGGGAGCCTGACTTCTCATCCCACCACGTTTTAGTCACTGATTAATGCATGTGTTTATTTCTGTGACTGGTCCTACTACTGTCAGGATAACTAAAATTAAGTAATTTATAACTAAATGATTGGTTTTTTTTTATAGTGTCCTTTTTGACCCAAAAAGCAGATTTTCCAGCAGCTCCTGAGCAGGTCTTTGTTGCATTTATGAGCTGCCATCTCTCTTGAGGATTTCTTTCACAAATTTCTTTCGCAGCCCATGCATCCATGGGCTTTTCCAGAGCTTAGGCAGAAGAGATTAAAATCCTGGAGTGTGGGGGAAAATGTCTCAACCTTGAGTTCCTCTTCTGAAAGACTTGGCTGCTTCCTTACTGTGATCTCTCTTGGGGTTGTAGAGTAATTTTTATCTTATTTATCAATAGGACAGAGCTGTAAGGAGGACTGAAATAAAGAAGATTGCTTAATTGTGAGGGCTTCTGTGAAATTTCACTTGGCTTAACTTTGTTTATTTGGTCTTTTATTTTTTTGCTTCTGATTTTACGTAATCACTGGAAGACATCTCTGTTGAAGGGTAGTTGGGGGAGGTTGTCTGTAAAGTATAATTATAAAACTAAAAGAAATCTGGTAATTGCAGAGATAAAAGTTTTTCTTGATTGCTCTTTTACCAGGATAAGGATTCCAAAATCAACTTCCTTCAAAAGGCCATTGATGCTGTTGTGATGGTGACAGGAGAGCCACTGTCAGTGAAACCTGCACGAGTTGTGGCTGGACACGAGCCTGAGAAAACCAATGAGTTCCTTCAGGCAATTGGGAAGTGTTGCTTAAATAAGGTGGGACAGAATTATACAGATTTTATGCACGCAGGGAACAGGGACTGCAGGGGAGGGAACAGCCTCAGGTCCTCAGGGTGGGCACCAGCAGGAATTTCTCCATGGAAAGGGTGGTCAGGCACTGGAAGGAGCTGCCCAAGGAAGTGAGGAGTCCTTATCCCTGCAGGTGTCCAAGGAACACCTGGAGGTGACACTCAGTGCTCTGGGCTGGGGGACAAGGTTGGGATCAGTCACAGGTTGGACTCCATGACCTTGGAGGTCTTGTCCAACCCAAATGATTCTGTGCCTTAATTACTCCTCTTCTGTTATTAATTGCATAGTTGAAACATTTTGTCACTTCTTAATAACAGTAGATAGAGAGTTCATGGTCTTTAGCAAGAGTTTGAGCCTGCTTCCCACACAAATGCACTCTGAATATTAAGGATTTTAATGTTCACTGTTGTTCACTTTGTTTGTTTGTCTTTTAATAACACTTATTAGACTGGAAGCACAACATGAAGCTTCAGAACCTTTAAAATTTTGGGGTAAAGACACACTAATTATACAACCAGTTGCTCACCTTTGACTTTATCTCCTTTCAGTCAGATTTCTTACTTGTGGAATGAAAGTAATTTTTCCACTGTGCTTTTTTTTATAATGGGAATATAATAATGGAGAAATTTGATAAATGGTTGAAAACAACTGCAGGGGCTGTTCTTACACAGAGTTACTGCATTCTTTCATGGAATTATTATGTTTTTGCAGTGAATTGTGACATTCTTAAAATAATAATTGCTGCATTAATTATTTAATGAAGCAATTTACTAATTTCAGTGGTGTTTTTTCTGTTCCTTGCAGCTGTCCAGTGATGCTGCTGTAAAAAGGGTCTTGGCTGGGGAAAAAGCTGATGTTAAAGGGAAACCTCCACCCTCTAAACCTCGAGATAAAGAAAGCAGAGAGCCCAAAGCAGAAGAACAAAAAACCCATAGGAATAAAGAGGTAGCATTTGCATTTTTGGGGGGGATACAGGGGTACCATGACTTATTTGTTTGGGTTTCTTTTTTAGCATTCATAAAGTCACATAAAGTGTGGGCTGGTGATTGAGTTGCCATGTGTTGGAATTAATTTTTAGTGTTTGCTTTCTTTTTAGAGCAGAAGAGACACTGAAGTTAAAGACAGAAGCCCCAGCAGAGACAGAAAACCCAAAGGAGATTTGAAAGAGAGCAGAGAAAGAGAAAAGGAGAAGGATAAAAAGAAGAATAATGAAGAGAAGCACAAAGAACCTGAAAGAGAAACTTCAAAGGAAGGACAAAAACAGGAGAGGGAAAGAAGCAAAAGCAGAACGGCCAAACAAGGAAGAGAAATAGAAAAAAACAAAGGAAAAGGAGACCCAGAGCTAAGAAATGACTCCGGGCAGGATAAAGGGCAGGAAAGAGAGAAAAGACATGAAGAGGGAAGAGAAAAGGACAGGCTGAAAGGAAGAGACAAAAATAGGGACAGAGAAGGAGAGAAAGACAGAGAAAGAGGAAGAGATCGGGACAGAGAAAAAGATGGGGAGCATTTCAGGGAACATGGAAAGGAGAAAGCAGAGAAAAAGGTAATTAAAATGTTATTTTGGGGAAGAACTTTCCCCACACTGTGGTTGGGACTGTGTTTGTTCCAGTGGCCTTCTGTGTTTGTATTCCTGCTCATTCAGCAGGAAGGGACCTTTTTCCAAACCCCTGCCATGGAGGGACACCTTCCACTGTCCCAGGCTGCTCCAAGCCCCAATGTCCAACCTGGCCTTGGACACTCCCAGGGATCCTGGGACAACCACAGCTGCTCTGGGCACCCTGTGCCAGGGCCTGCCCACCCTCACAGGGAACAATTCCTTCCCAATATCCCATCCATCCCTGCCCTCTGGCAGTGGAAGCCATTCCCTGTGTCCTGCCCTCTGGGCTCTTATCCAAGTCACTCTCCATCTTTCTTGTTGGCTCACTTCAGCTCTTGGAGGGCCTTCTCAGAATTGGAACTGAATGGTCTTGAAGGTCCTTTTCAACCCGAACCAGTCTGGGATTCCTGGATATTCTGAGGATTTTAAGTTCTGAAGTCCCTTGAGTGCCGCCTCTTCATTGCCTTTCATTTTGCTATTCTTCTGTTTTCTCCTCCTCTAAATATTTCCTATTCTGCCATTCTGTTCTATTGCTAGAAATTCAGCATTGATGGACACCAAATTGCTTCTCTTGAGTCTAAACCAGTTTATTTCTTTCCAGCCCTCAGATTCTGAAGAATCCGTGCTTAGAAAACCACAGAGGCCAACTAAAGACAGCAAGTGCCAGCCAGACACTGAGGTTAGTAGTGAAGGAGGTAGGAATAATCAAAGTGTTGCATTTTCATTTGGAAATCTGCTTGAAAAAAATGTAGATTTGAAAGGTAGGTAAATGGCAAGTTTTAGGGCTGGGAAAGACATGAAATAGATGCTTCCCTGGGTTTTTTGGTTGTTTATTTATTAAAAGTTTCTCTGAGCTGGGACCAAAAAATAAAAAAGTCTACTAAATTTATTTCATTTTGCAAATTTTATTTCTGTGTATTCATATTTTGGACTTCTTAGAATCACAGACTGGTTTGGATTGGGAGGAGCCTTAGAGCTCATCTCTTCCAACCCCCTGCCATGAGTTTTCTTTATTACTCAGAATCATTCCTGGAAAGCTGATAGGATTTTTGTATTGATTTTTGAGTTTTAGCAGAAGTTACCATTTTGGAAAGAAAATGAGTCCAGTGTTGTTTCAGGGCCCATGTTTTCCATCTGGAAGAGCTGCTCAGTGCCTCTGCTGCTTGTGACATCACTGTACCTCCATCTGCTGCTTTCTGATGACCTGAGGCAGTTTGGGGAATTAAGGAGCCACGTGGCCAGATGTTTAAGAGGGAGACTTCAGTAAATGAACCTAAAGCAGCACAGGCTGAGGAAAAGCCAGGCAGGATCCCAAGTCTAGCAGGAGTCTCTGGGCCCACTGACATTATCGTGTCTTCCCCATGAGATGACAAATTTATTGCTCTTCCTTGACTCCAGTCCTACCAAACTCTTTAAGTTATTGGCACTGGGAGGGAGAGCTTATAAAATAGGTGTATTTTTTTTTTTTTGGCCTCCAGCAAATATTCATGGCCAAGTCAAACTTCCTGCAGATTGGGTCTCTAATGGAAATTCTGAGCCTCATCCCAAGCTCTCGTTGTGCTCTTGGGCACCACAATAATGCAACGGAGCAGTAAAGTTTCATTTCCCCTCCTAAGTGCTTTTGGGAGGGATTCCAAGGCTTTGGAATTATTACCTGAAATCCAAAATGACATTCCTGCCTCTGCCTGCTTGTGTAACAGCAGAGGCTGCTCATTTCTGAGGTGATGAAAACACAAAGTTTTAGAGCAGAGCATGGCAAATGTCATCATTTTAAAGCTGTGGAGGGGAAAAATGACATGACAGCTTGCCCAGTGAATTTTGGGAGCTGAGGTAGCTGCACAAAGTGATTTAGAGGGAATTCCAGCAGGAAATCATTGGAAATTACATCCCCTGGATTGGGCTTTATCTTCAGGTCCTCACAGAAGTTTCCCAGCCTTTATTTCCAGGGATTTACTCTGATTTAACCACTGTGGCTGGCTCCACTTTAGTCACATGGCAGGGACACAAGTGCATTCAAAAGAAGGCAGACAGCTTCCTGTGCACATGAAGGATATTGAATCGTTTTTTGTGCTCTCTGCTGCAGAACGAATACATCTTCAGCATCTCTCTTTGGCTTTTTATACTATTGTTTTCTGTATAGTTACAGAAAATATATATATTCACTATAATAGAAGTGAAACAGTTTGAGGCAGCCACTGGTTTTTTTTCCTCTCAGGATTAACCTCTTTAACTTTTTACTGCATTTACTTTACCGAACAGATCAATTTAGATTTTTTTTTTTTTTAATATTCCACATATTCAGCAGAACTGTCACTTAAAGTTTAGTCCCTGGCTTTGCTTAATGAGATTTTCTCTATTCATGCAAATCTCAGGTTTTTTTGCTGCTAATTATCCACGCCAGCTTTCAAATCTACTTAAGGCTGACTTTGTTTTGTAATTTAAATGTATTTTTCTGTTGCTAAAGTAACTCTTTGTGTTACCTAGTGTGCAGTAGTCATCTTATGGGTATCCATAATTTTTTGGAGCTAGAAGAAAGCAGGGATAAATAGGAATTAAGAGACATTTGGCTACCACATGGCAATCAGAAGCTGCCTCAAGGCTGGCTCTTGCATCCTGCAGTTTGGGATCAGGGTTGAGTCATGTTCTGTTCACTCTCAGTCCATCTTGGGTAAAAATCAAATTTAAAATGGTCTTTTGGACCTTCTAAATAATGAAGATAATTATTATTTAGACTTGACAAGAGGTGGGAGAGGGCAGAGAGCATCTGGTGCTGGAAGTGTCTGCAGAACAGGTAAATCATTTCCCCCCGAGGCCAAACACCTTGGAAAAGTCTCTTCCATGTTTTCCATGGCAGCTGGAACTCTTGGCTAAAGCTTTCTGTAATATCCTGTCACTTCTGGCCACTTGCAGAACAGGTTTGAATTTTGCCCTGCAAACTGCTGCTCTGGAAGTGGTCACTTGAAGCAGCCTCTAAGTCCTACCTAATGAACTTTGTTCTTCTTGGAACTTACTTAGGTTATGCAATGAAACTGTGGAATTAAAAAAAGGACAGCAGAGAGAATCATTCCATGGAAGTCTGCAGGACGTGGCTCAAATATTTCTGTTCTGGGAATGTCTCTCTCTCTTTGGTGTCACTGCATCAGAAATTCATCATTTAAACTACTTTAGAAACAGAGATTTTCCTCATTTCTTTGTGTTTGAGAAGTTTTTATTTGCAGAATCTAATACCAGTAGAACATCATCTTGTGAGACCTTAGGTGAGGAAAAGATAATTGAGTTATATTTTCCTAATAAGTCTTTATCAGCACAGTACTCAAACTGGCCTTAGCAAGTGGAGATCTTTCCTTATATGTGGTTTTATTTATATAAAGTGATACCTGCACGCTTTATATTGTAGAGATGGAAAGATACCTCCTGGCACTGTGGGTGTAATTAGAAGAAAAGTACTGTGGGATGAAATTGCTGTTCACAGACTTAATTCTTATGTGTTAGTAGAAAGCCATCAGTAGAGCTGATGAATTAGAGGGGGAAATCACAGTGGCTTATTTTATAATGAGATCTGAAACACCAGCAAACATTTTCTTCTGTCTTGAAGTGAAATTTTACCTCTTTAGAGGTTAATAATGAGGACAAAGCAGCAGCCTGGATGGTTTGCAGAAGGCTCTGGATCCTCTCCACGTGGAAACTTAATTACTCAGGACTGGGAAGCGTGCATGCATCCATCAAGGATTCCGCTGTAATGTGTTTTTTCCAGGGTGGTGTGAGATGAAGTGCAAGATTTCCCTTTAATGGATCCGGTGGCTGCCTTTCAAAGTCTTGAAGGAGAATAACCTCTTTTATCTCCCTTTGGAGAGCCCCCCCCAGTCATAAATATTGTGGCCTTTCTGTTTTTGTGTGCTGCCATGGTGAGTCAATGTCAGCTTTCACCCTGCACCTGCTGCCAGGCTGCACATGTGGCTCCACAAAAATTCTCTTTGTAGCCACATAAATAGATGACCAAATCCCCTCTTGCAGCAGCCTCAGCACCTATTCCCAGCTCCCTCCCCACCTGTGCTAATAATGACCTCACCCAGAGAGCTGCTGGGGCTGGAGTGTGCCAGATGTGCTCCTGGTGGGGTAGGAGCTTTCCTTTCCCTCCTTCCATAGTGTTGGGCTTGTGGAGGTAATTACGAAGAATTAAAATTAAGATGAGCCACTTCAAGGTTGCAATTCTGTCTGGTTTTCCTTAGAACAGAATTTCCTGAAGAGGAGGGAACACTTCATGCTGGTGGAAGGTGTCCCTGCTCAGGGCAGGGGTTGGAAGGGGATGAGCTTTCAAGTCCCTTCTACTCAAACCATTCTTTGATGGTGTAAAAATGGCAGAATTTGTGATTCTCAGGTCATCACTGTGGACATTGGAGGTCTTTTCCAACCTTAATGATGATCAGCAGGGCTGACACAAAAAAAAATCCTGGATGAAAATTGCTAATAAAAAAGGCTCATGAGGAAGGAGATCCTGGGAAGTGCCAAATATATTTCAGGATTTTGGATAATAGGCAGAATTTTTATCCAGGGAAGTTGCCATTTAAGTAATGGACTGTGCAAGCCTGGTAGCATGATTTTTTACATCCTTGCTCCTGTTTTGGAATGAAGTCTAAAAGATTTTGCAGCAGGTTGAAGAGGAGCTGTGTGTCTGATGCAGCTGGAACACAGAGGTGATTGTCAGAATCTTCCTCCCTTTTATAACCTATCATATCCTTCAAGCCCAGCACAGGTGCTCTGCACTTTCCACGAGGTTGGATACTCCTAAATCCCATTTGGAAGTTGTTTTTCCATCAAATAAAAATTTGAAAGAAAATAACTGGCACATATCCAGGAAAAAATATCCACAGGCTTTGAGGGAAATAAATTCAGCATAAATGTGTGGATCAATTCTTAGGTCAATATTTGTTCTGTATAATGCTTAGAAAAGCAACACAGGGAAGTCGATTTTAGATATAATTGTATAATATTTAAATCTACTGTTATATAAATTTCTGGGCTTTTTGTTTTGCTATGTTTTATTTTTTTCCAGATTGAAACTCCTGCAAGGATATCAGAGCAGCCTTCAGCAAAAGGATCAAGGCATCGCTCCAAGCCCGGAGGAGAAGGTAACCATAGGGAGGATATTGTTATTTCTGTCAGATATGCAGGAGGGTTATTGAGTGAGAATAGCAGAAATACTGTTTATTACTGTCAGGGTTTGGTTTGTACTCCCAGCCTGCATTTGTGAATCCAAGAGTCAATTTGCCTTCCTGGGTTTGGGATGTAGGAGGTGAGATTCAGTTCTGTTTGCTCTCGTTCCCCGGGCAGAGTTGCAGATACAAATTCAGCCTGCTGTGGTAATTTCTGTGTAATTACTCTCTAAATGAGCTTTTGGACTTGTCTGCAGCTATTTCTGACATTTGACATTTGTTAAATGTTTACAGCAGAGCAAAGTGAAGGTTTGAGCCTTGAAATGGTTTTAATTTGGTTTAATAGGCAGTTGGGCCAGGCTTTCCAAATAAATTATTTTTTTGTGGAGGTGCTTCCTTGCAATTGTGTCCAGCTTTTGTAGTTCAACCTTTAAATACTGTATTTACACACTGACTGGAAAGTGGATTACCTTCAGAATATCCCAAATATTGCACATCAGGAAGAAAGGAATCTCAGCTTAGCACTGCCATCCCTTTTTGTAGGAAACCAAGAGGAAGAGCCTGGAGAAACTCCTGGATAAGAAATAAAAGTGGCTGGTACCCAGAGCTTAGACAGCAGCAGTGGCACTGCAATTTCTGTCTGTATTTCCTCCTCCTCTTATTTCAGTGATTGATCCTAATTTCCTTTCAGTGCTTTGTGCCTTGGTGTTTTAATCCCAAAGAAGAATTCACTGTACATAAATCAATTTAATGTTTCTGTTCAGAAGATTCAGTGACACCTGTGAATTGATGCTAATTGATGTTACAAACAGCCAGTTCTGGTTAAAAATTGATGCCTTTTAGACTAATGAAGATCTTCATACACTTAATTTGCCAATCTCACTATTATTAATTTATGTAAAGAGAACTTGTGTTGCTGGGTGCTTTCCTGAGCACCCACCTTTTTTTTTTTTTTTTTTTTTTTAAATTTCTGTTTTTGGTTTCCATGTGTCTGAGGCAGAATACTGGAGTTATTGCAGTCCTGCTTTCAGGATAATGAATAGCCCTGTTTGGGCACCTTAAATACCTTGGAAAAACTCTGGCACTTGGTATCTGAATGTTAATTTAGGAGCCTCATTCAAGTTGGTGCTAGAAAATTGAAATTTTTATGTCACATCTCCTGTGCTCTGAAGTCTTGAGTAATTTGGCAGCTGAAAAACCCCTGTCTGGATTCCATTAAAACTGCAGCCTTATTTTACTACTTAGTGATCCTTAGCTGATCCTATAACTTCTTTTATTTCCCAAGATTTCAGTATTTGTTTTATATGGCACTAAACTGCAAGGACTAGACACACCCCATTTATGGGATTGTCCCTTTAAAACCACAGTCAAGTTTTCCTGATAAGTTTAATACAGGGAATGACTTTAGGGTGAATATTTAAAAATACTCCTCTTTCCCTGATGCAGCACTCAAATTTTAGTTTACCAAAGCCAAATATTTTGGGGCATTGCCCCTTTTTTATGTCTGATACAGTGGGGCTGGCATAGATGAATAATCCAGAGGGTAGAAAAACTTTCTGAATCTGTGCTGATGCATGTTTCATACCAGAGAAGATGATCAGAGCTTTTTACTTTGTCTTATATTAATTAGAAATAAATTAATGTGCAACAGTAGGGAATGTCTCTTCTCTGTGGGCAGATAAATTTTAGAGGTTTATACTGAATATTTCAGCTTTCAGGAGTTCAGTCAGCACTAATTTAAAAAGTCTTTGTGCACCTTGAATGTGTTTTATTGACAGTGAAGAGGGTTTATTAAACTAGGGTAGCCCTTAAAGAAATCCTAGCAGGTATTTAGCATGGCTTTTTATTTTGAATTTTTATTGGCTCTTAGGTTTCATTTGACTATAAACTGGTTTGTTACAGGAGCTGTGGACACGAGGACTGTGGCAGATGGGATTTCAGAGGATGGTGCTGCTGAGCTGCAGGAGAAAAATGAACCAGGCCTCCCAGAAAAACTGAAAGGTAGGTAGGGAAAGTTAAAGTGGGACTGCTGTGGAAAGCTGAAGTGTTTGTGTCAAATCTGTGCAGCTCAGTGATGTCAGGAGGGTGATTTACACTTAATCCAGCTGCTGCTGTGTGTTTTAATCACATCTGATTCATGTTCTGTCTTGAAAAATGTCCATCCCCTGATAAAGAAATTGCTTTTATTTTCTTTCTTCTCTTCTCCTGTTTTCTAAGAGGCCAATGCTGCACCTGAATCCCTTGGTGACTTGTTCTGAAGTGAATCTTTGCACGTTGCCTTTCTGTGCAACTATTTGGGAGTCTCAGTGTTAGCATTTTACAGGATTCCAGAGGAGAATTCCATCCCTGCATTCTTACTTCTCCATTTTCCCCCCAAGCTGGATATAGCTCCCAAGACATGGATTTGTATCCAGCTACAACACACATGGAGCCACTGAAGCAAAGTGCAGGAGGAAGAGCTGAAACTGCAGCAAAAAGCTGCATTTTTGTTCCCTCCAGATGCACATGCTGGAGCTGGTTGGGAGGATGGATTCCCATGGATGTGGGAGGTGTTTCCAGCCCACCTCTGGCTTCCAGGGCCTCCTGGTTGTGGCAGCCTAATGAAATATGGATGGATGGCCAAGACATTTGTATGACCTTCCCCAGCTGGGAGAACTTCCATGCGAATTCCCGTCCATCTCTTGGAGCTGTCTTGTATTTTGGAATGCATCTGGGTTGGAAAGTAAATTTATGTTATAGTAGGGGTGGATGTAAGAGGAGTACCCCCAGGTTCATTATTGATTTGGATTGGATCCCCTGGTGGTGTAAGAACCACATATTCCGAAGCAGAAGAATAATGAAAGTTGGAAAAGATCTCCAAAATCATCCTTTACTATTGAGCTCAACCTTATTTTATTGACTGATCTTGATTTTCAGCTTTATTCACCAAGGCACTCTAAACCCTTCATTTTTTCGGTTCAGGACCTTTAAGATCCCAAATCCAAGCCATTCCATGAGGCCAGGATTATAAAACATTGTTTATTAGCTAAAATAAACTAATTTTCCTGGATCTTTTAGAGCATGATTTCTGTCTACTTCAGTTATATTTTGTTGCAGAGCAACGAGGCTCTGTATCTCAATTTTCCTGGCCCTGGGAGTAGTTTCCAGGTTTTGGATGTAATTCCTGTTGTGTGCTTCATGCTTAACTTGATCCAATTGCAGAATAAATAGAACTTTTCTGAAAAATCAGTCTATTTGTTATTTACCAAAGATTAATTTGCCAGAGTGTCAGTAACATTCCAATGACAAAAGAGCAGCATCAAACATAGTTGAAAACTTTCAGATACTGTCATAAAAAATGAGGTTTTCCTAGCCCAGCTAAGCCCCAATTTTATTTTGTTTCGTTTAGTAGAAAGAGAAGTGGAGAATGTGGCTCCTGAAAAGCCTGAAAATGGGGAAGCACCTCCTGATGTCCCACCTCAGCCTGCCCAAAGGTGTGTTTCCATCCTTTATTCCATTCTTAATCTATAAACTGCTCCCCTGGAATGTTCTATGCAAAGTTTCTTGCTTCCATGCAAGATTTTTGAGGAGAACATTGCATTTCCTCTGTGCATTCCAATAAGGATGCTGTTATGAATTTGCTTCTAATTGGAATGTTTGAATTTTTCTTTTTTTTTCTCAGCAAAGACTTGTCTCTTGTGAAAATGTTGCTGTGTCCCTTGTGAAAATTATTTTTCCCCATTCCTTCTGTTATTCCAGACGGACTCCCCGTCCTGGCAGTGCGAGGCCGGCACCTCCACGAGTGAAACGTCAGGAGAGCACTGAGCTCTTAATCCCAGAAAGGTGAGGGAAGAGGGAGATGCAGAGTGGGTGTTCCTTGGAGCACACCCTTCCCAGCTCCTCTGGCATCAGCAGTTTGGGAGGGGACATGTGGAGTTCCCATCCCTGGAGTGTCCAAGGAAGGCACTCAGTGCTCTGGGTGGGGATTGCTCACAGGTTGGAGCTTTTCCATCCTCAGCAATTGTGGGGTTCTATGATCTTTTGATGGCTTTTAGTTGAGTTGAGTTTTTTCTGGATAGATCTCAATATTTCCATTCATTGCTCTTTTCCTTGTGTCCCTGGCAGGAGTGGCAGTGCTAAAACAACCCCAAATGTGATCAGGGAGCAGCAGGTTTCTGATGAGGAGGATGAGCAGTTTGTGGTGGAGTCAGCAGTGCCCCTGCCAGAGATGCTAAAGGTGTGTTCCTGTTGCAACTTTTGGAATGTCCAGCCTGGAGAGGAGAAGGCTCCAGGGATAACTCAGAGCCCCTGGCAGGGCCTAAATGGGCTCCAGGAGAGCTGGAGAGGGACTGGGGACAAGGGATGGAGGGACAGGACACAGGGGATGGCTTCCACTGCCAGAGGGCAGGGATGGATGGAATATTGGGAAGGAATTCCTGGCTGGGCTGGAATTCCCAGAGAAGATGTGGTTGCTCCTGGATCCCTGGGAGTGTCCAAGGCCAGGCTGGACACTGGGGCTTGGAGCTGCCTGGGATAGTGAGAGGTGTCCCTGCCCATAGCAGGGGGAGGAATGGGATGAGCTTTAAGGTCCCTTCCCACCCAAACCATTCCATGATTCCCTGCCTTGTTGAAACATCCTCCTGCTGAAGATTTTTGAATAGTTCTGTAATACAGCAGTGACAGCTTTTTACAACTAAAGCTCTTTTCCTGCACGTGTAGGAACCAGAAGTGGAGCTGCTTGAGGATCAAAAGCATGGTATGTTTGCTTTTATCTATATTGATACAGATCTAGAATCAACCCCTGGGTTTAAACCAAATGCTGAACACTTAAAATGCTGAACAGAGCAGTAAAATCTCCCAAGGGAAGGGCTTTGCAACGTTTGCAGGAAAACCAACTTATTTGCCCAGGCTTGCTTTCCTGTGCAGCTGGATTGACAACTGTGGTAAGGACACATTTTCTATGCATCCTCAATGTCAGCAGGATTTAAAATTCTGCATAAAGCTCATAAATTAATGTTTCTTCAAGCATCAGGTACAGCTTATCAGCTCTGAGATATGAGGTTGGATTTAAAGACAAGTTCTAGAAAAGCTTGGGAGAAAAAAGGTCAAATAACAAATACCTTGTTTGTCAGTGTTGAAAATACAAAGTAAAATGCTGTTTATGTTGCTCTAAAAATTGCCTGCATTAAAAAAAACCCAAAAGAGTTGGGTTTTGTTTTATTATGTGAATGTTTAAAACTGTTTAGTGTCCATCAATGCTTAGAAAAAATCCTGGTTTTTCAACAGGTGGGCTGGTGAAAAGAATCCTAGAAACGAAGAAGGATTATGAGGCCTCACAGAAATCATCACAGATCACAGATAGGGTGAGGTGGCAATGGCCTTCAAAGAACTGGGAGATTAAATGTTGCAATTGTGGCCTTTTTCTTTGCTTTAAATGTGCTTTATTCTATTTATGATCAAGCTTTTCTCTGTCATGTCTTGCTTATGTGATTTTTTACACAGTTGAGAAAGGGAAGGTAGGTTTGGCTTTTGCTGGGTTTTGTAGGGTTTTTTTTTGTTGTTTTGATCACTTATAAGGTGTTTGGGAAGGATCTAGCAGTGCTCAGACCAGAAGCAAAAGCTTGAACCCCCCCATATTTGAGTGTCTTGCTATTCCAATGGAGAGCTGTGGCTTTGTCAGCCTTGCAGAGCTCCTGGTATGAGAGGCAGCAAAGACAGGACACTGAGATGGACTCTTCTGATACCTCAGCCCCATGGAAATTTTTTTAAATCCATTTTGATGTTCTGGGGAGAGGCACTGAGGCACTGCAGTGATAAAAGTTTCAAAATTAGACAAGTATGTGATGTTTTGGGGAGGTGAATGCATTTCATGTGCTCTTGTATCTTCCAATCACTTTTATTTTGATCTTAATTCGGTATTGCAGGGTTTTCCTGTATTCTTTTCAGGAATGGTCTGTAGTGTTTGAGACCAGCTTTTCTCAGAGCTCTTTGAAATCAGTGGTGACTCTTGAGGCAGACTCCTGTCTGCCTCTTTTGGCTTTCCTTTCTTTTCCAGCATGTTGAGAAAGTTGGGATGGCAGATCTTACTCTTGGGGGGCTATCGTCCTTTCTGGCATTTGGGATTGGCTGAGATCCAGGCCTGGAAGAAAATTCCTTTCATGTATTGCAAGGGCTGGGGTTGATGAGCTCATGCAGGGTTAGTTGGGATAGTGGGAAGGAATTGTTCCCTGGGAGGGTGCTGAGGCTCTGGCACAGGGTGCCCAGAGCAGCTGTGGCTGTCCCTGGATCCCTGGGAGTGTCCCAGGCCAGGTTGGACACTGGGGCTTGGAGCAGCCTGGGACAGTGGAAGGTGTCTCTGCCCATGGCAGAGGTGGGACTGGATGGACTTTAAACATCCCTTCCAGCCCAAACTCCTCTGGTATGATTCTATAACTGAAGAAACTGAATCCTTCTAAAAAGAGGAAACCGCCTTTAGATCGCTGCCCATAATCTGTTAGGAGTGGTTTTAGCTTTCCCTAACTTGCTGAATTGCATCCCTTTGTTAGAAATGTGCTTCTTGTGGTCTCTGTGGTCACTGAAACACCTCTAGCTGCTTGGCATGAGTTTATCCAATGGGAAAATTTGCCTGCTTGGCAAAATCCTGCCTTTAGAGAATTGTTTGGAGACAGAGTTCCAGGTTGATTCTGCTGTTTCTGCAGGAGCTCCAACGTTCATTCCTGAGCTGGCACTTGAGCCCAAGGCATGCAGCTGTCCCTGTTCCCAGGTTTATAACTAGATGGCGCTGTTGGATCATCAGTTCCCAGGCTCAGTTTGGGAAGAGCGTTAGGAATTCATTAATGAATCCCTGAGCACTCCCCCACCGTGGGCTGCCCTGTTTGGTGGTGTGTCCTGTCCAGCACTGGGCATGGAACAGGATCATGGGGGAGGATTCACACAATCACATGGATTTCAAGCTCGGGAAGCTTCCTCTGGTGTCTGTGCTAAATTTTCTGGTAGGCTTTTTTTCCTGACTGAGAGTAACAAGCTAAACCAGTCCCCTTTTAGCCCCGTAAATATTTTTAAGTGGCCAATTGTCGCCCTCTACAATCAACTGTCAAGTCCCATCATTGGTTTTCAGCCCCTGAAACATTTATTCAGTACTTGTTTGGCTTTTGTTGTGATTTTGAAGCCCTGCTCTGTGTTAGCAGTGCTGAGAATGGACAGCTAATTCTGGAAAAAAACCTGCTGACTTCCTAGTCCATCCCGTGGAAACCTGCCCAAGCTCCTGGAATACCACGGGATTGCCTGTCCAAACAGCTGCCTGCTACTGCAGGAGGTTCCTTTGCTGCTACTGCTTTTCAGATTGTGGTGTGGAAGTGGTGGGATCCAGACAGGACTGTGGTTCTGAAACTGGGATCCAGACAGGAGTGTGTTTCTCCTGAAACTCTGATCCAGACAGGAGTGTGGTTCTCCTGAAACTGTGATCCAGACAGGAGTGTGGTTCTCCTGAAACTGTGATCTAGACAGGAGAGTGGTTCTCCTGAAACTGTGATCCAGACAGGAGTGTGCTATTCCTGAAACTGAGATCCAGAGGGAAATGTGATTCTCCTTAAATTGTGATCCAGAGGGAAGTGTGATTTTCCCTGAAATTGTGGTCCAGACAAGATTCTAGTTCTCCTGAAATTATGATCCAGTGCAGAGTTTAGTTGTCCTGAAATTGTGATCCAGAGGCAAGTGTGATTTTCCTGAAATTCTGATCCAGAGGGAAGTGTAGTTTTCCTGACAGCAGAGTTGAATAAAAAAGATGATTAAAAATGCTTGAAGTGTGTGACAGGCACTTGACAGTTTAGAAAACAAGAGCTGGATTGAATCCTGGGAAACTATTTTAGAGAATGGAGTTGCTGTGACAATAAAAGTAAAAAAAAACCCCCAAATTTCCAACGTGGCCTTGCCTCTGGGAGTGTTTCTCTATTTAATTTGTTTTCCATCAAACTCTCTGGGAGAAATGTCTTCTGCATCAGGATGCAACTGTATTCCAAACTGTGTTGTGCATCACAGAGTAAAATTAAGGGTACTGCCATTTTTTTGGAGTAAGGAATCCAGGGAATACTTGAAAGAAAACTTGCTTTGGGAAATTCCATCTTCCCTCTATCTGTCACTATAATGTTCATCTTCTCTCATTTTATTAAACTGTTCAATACATCCAAAAGAAATGAAATTATTTTCCCACTTCTATTCATTAGTCTTTAAAGCCTTGATCTTCTGCCAGTTGGGAAAATGAAGAGGGAAAAAATAGCAGGCTGAGTGGTGGAACTTTTGGTTAATACATTATTAACTCCAGTATTCAGCAAAAAAAATGATCAATGGATCTACTTGATTTATTGGGGATTAATTCACCAGAAATGAGGTGAAGTTGGTGAATTAATACTTAATCCAAATGTTACACTGGTGCCCTCTCAGGGATGTTTCACACCTTCCAGCTGCTGATGGCTGTGGAACATTTATTTATGTTAAAAACACTCCTCCAAAACCCTTTCTGTGCTGTGTTTCCCAAACATGCATTTGCTTTTTAAGGATTTTTAATAAAGGAAAAGAAGGGAGAAGGAAAGAAAACTGGGGCTTTCATCATCTAGGTTTTGCATGTGCAGAAACTTAAAATAATATACACAATTTTGAGGTCAAACAAAGAGGTCATTCTGGAAATACACAAGATTTTTGCTGCCTTGATTAGCTGTGTTCAGCCTAACAAATTCCTAAAAAAACTTCCTAAATGTATTTGTTTAGAATCTAAGCCTCTAATGTTAACCAGAGAAAGAAACAGATGTTCCATTTTGTATTCCACTTCATTTATTTGATGTGTGGAAAAACGTAGGCAGGTTATTAAATAGCTGAAGCAAGTGGGATAACAGAATTCCCATCTTTGCACAACCCAAAGGGCTTCAGAAAAGCAGCAACTCAGAGGCTTCTGGGAGGAACAAGTGGTATTGAATAGCTCAGCACCTGGGCAATATTAACTTGAATTACCAGTGTGTGGTACATTATGCACTTCAGAGCTTAGGACAGATCTAATCAGTGCTGATTCTGTTTGTTTGAAGAGCTGCAGGTCATTGATTTTTACATTAATCCATCAGCTGTATGGCTCTGGTTGAGCCCTCCAGTCCATGCAATTCATGTGCTGTGCTAAGCAGCTGGAATCAGAAATCCCAGCATTTAGGTGTTTGGAGGAGCTCACCATTCCCACCACAGAAATCCCAGCATTTAGTTGTTTGGAGGAGCTCACCATTCCCACCACAGAAATCCCAGCATTTAGGTGTTTGGAAGAGGCTCACCATTCCCACCACAGAAATCCCAGCATTTAGTTGTTTGGAAGAGGCTCACCATTCCCACCACAGAAATCCCAGCATTTAGGTGTTTGGAAGAGGCTCACCATTCCCACCACAGCATCTTGCCAGCTTGGTGTGTCCTCAGGAGTGCTGACAGGGAAGTGGAGGAGGAGTTACCTATGGAAGGGTTTTCACCTCTGTGACATCTCTGTCCATGCTGATGTGCCACTAATTCAGTGGGAAATCTCGGGTGCAAGCACACAGTTCCCCAGAAATAGGATTTTTAACCCAGCAGCTGAGCAGCACAGGAGCTCACATGGGGGAAGTGTGTGCTCCAGGGTCCTTAAACTGTTCCCAGCTCTCAGGGAACAAAAATGTGAACCCCAAGCAGTTGTGCTTACAAGCTGTGAACACAGGAACAGGGCTCTGGCCACTCTTGGGATAATCCTGGTGTCTGGGCCCCTTTGTGCCCCAGCCACAGAATTCCTGTCCTGTGGGTGCAGTATCAATCCAAGTGAGACAGCAGATGGATCTGTGGACACAAAGGATGTGTAAAAGTGGTGAGGCAGCTGTGGTTGCCCCCAGGAGAGGGTGCAGCGTGTAAAGGACACAGCACAGGACCTGTCACCTCTTTCAGGTGCTGGGGCACAGCCTGAGAGGAGGAATGTTCTTTTACACAAGGAGCAGGTTTATTCAAAGTTCTTTTTCACCAGGAAAGGCTGCTCTTTCAGGAGAAAAAGGTTCTGGACATGGGAGTGTGAGGAAAAAGGGAAGGCTGGGCAGAACTGGCACCAGCATGGCATTGTGGGTGAATTAATGTGTTCTGCTGTCACTAAATACAGCTGGAATTGGCTCAGGATTCCCAGGGCTGGAGCCAGGCAGGCAGAGCTGGGGGTGCTCACCTGGAGAGGAGAAGGCTCCAGGGAGAGCTCAGATCCCTTTCCAGTGCCTAAAGGGGCTCCAGGAGAGCTGGAGAGGGACTGGGGACAAGGGATGGAGGGACAGGACACAGGGAATGGCTTCCACTGCCAGAGGGCAGGGATGGATGGGATATTGGGAATTAGGAATTGTTCCCTGGGAGGGTGGGCAGGCCCTGGCACAGGGTGCCCAGAGCAGCTGTGGCTGCCCCTGGATCCCTGGCAGTGTCCCAGGCCAGGCTGGACACTGGGGCTTGGAGCAGCCTGGGACAGTGGGAGGTGTCCCTGCCCATGGCAAGGGGGATGGGATGGGCTTTGAGGTCTCTTCTAAGTCAGACCATTCCATGATTCCATGATTTTGCTTTGTATGCTGAATACTGCCCCAAGTAGAGGAGGTCTTGGGAACTGACTTCTCCCCAGGAAAGCAGGGTGGGTGTGTGGGCTGGGATGGCTGTTCATCAACAGGTGAAAAGTCCAGCTCTTTTTGGAAGGATCAAATATGAATTGAAGGGAAAACCATACTCTACAAAAAAATAAAAGAAAAAAAAAAGAGGAGATTGAAAAAGCTCTCTTGAAAGAGCCATTCTTTTATTTTCTTGTGGAGCCTTCCAGCTCAGGAGCAGGTCAGACTGACTCTGGGAAATGCAGTGATAAAGAACATTGTGTCTCCAACTCCTTGGCCTGTGCCTGAACCCCATACCTGGCATCAGCAGAAAAAGCATCCTGTTCATTTGAAATGCTTTAACATTTACTGTTTCCCTTCTGGTTCTGTGAAAGAGTTTCTTATGGGAATCCCTGGTGGATAGTTACAGTCTGCTTAAAACACAGACTCTGTAAAAACCAGGAAAAGAAAACACCCTTTATGATCAAAAAATATATTTTATACAATAAAAAAACCACCCCACCTTGTTGGTTTTGCGCTGGATATATCCCAGTTACTTGCCCAAAATGAAGTTTCTTCCCTGTCCTGTAGAAAAAGGTGGGGGAAAATGATGGAGCTCAATAAAACTGTGATTACTTGGGTCTGTTTTCCTAGTGGGACATAATAATAGAGTTAAAAGGGGCTAGTAGAAACTATTAAAATGCTTGATGGATGCTTGTACTAATATGATTCATATTTAAAAACCTGTTAATTAAAAATAAAAGAAGCAAAGGGGAAGGTATATAAAAGTAAGCAAATGCTGTTTCTTGAAATTTTGGTGGTTTCTGTAGCCTTGTTGATAATTGCCCCCTTCTTGATTAAAAAGAAAATTCCTGCTTTCGTATTTCTCAGGTCTCTGCACCCCAGTCCACATTGTGTTCTGCTCACATTGAGGTAATGGGAAAAGCAGCCTTTTTTCCAGGAATCCAAAGTAAACATTTATCTTGGTGCCTTATGAAAAACACGAAGGAAAGGAAACGTGTTGGGCCTACAGAAGTCACCCAGCCTTTTATACAGGGATAATTTATTGATTCTGGGGCTGTTGTGAAAGGGGAGTTCGTTGAGGTGTAGGGCCTAATGAAAAAGCCTGGAACAATTTGGGTTCTGGCATTTTCCTCCTGGCTGAAAATCTCCTGTTACGTGTTTGTGCAGAGTGAGCAAAGGTGGCACTCGGGGCTCGTACCGCCCACGTCGCAGCGGGTGGGAAACCAGCTGCCATCATTCCAGAGGTTTTAACCCAGAACTGTGGAGCTGGGAACAGGCACTAGTGGATTTATCTCCCCTTCATTATTTAAAATCAGCATGAGTTGGGAGTGTCACAGTGACAATTCTGAGCCGTGAGCTGCAGGACATGGAATCGTGGCTGTGCCATCCCTGGAATGGCCAAGGCCAGCTTGGATGGGCTTGGAGCAACCTGAGATAGTGGAAGGTGTCCCTGCCACCTCCCTGGCATGGCTTGGAACTGGATGGGCTTTGAGGTTCCTTCTCACCCAAACCACTCTGGGATTCTGGGATCTTGGTAGCACAGGTGTTAATGGGACAAAGAAAGAATGGATGGTGATTTTCTCACTTGTGGGATGAGGGACACCATGTGCCCCTGGAACTCCTGTGCCTTCAGGCTGGGAAATCTTTCTGGGAGGAAATTTTTCTTGGATTTTTTTTTTTTTTTTTTTTTTTGAAACTTGGGAGTTCTCACACCACTTCAATATCATATAAGTGTTTCAAAGACACTTAGTATTTTTTTTTTAACAAGCCTGATTAATGAACGTGTATGAATAGTATTTACTAGATTTTTATTTCAAATAGTATTTACTAGATTTTTGGTGGTGTTATGTTTCAGTACTTGCAATGCCAGTTGGCCATGATGATTCTAAAAATCTAGTCCAACTGTGACAATCCTGCAATTCCATGACTAACTTTGGGCAGGATAATATTTTCTCCTTTAATCTCCCTTTTGAAGTATTCAACTGCACAAAGAACATGCTGGAATTACAGAGACACTAGAATTAATTTTCAGTATTTATTAATCTACTTTAAGGAACTGATTTATCAAAAATATTCCAAATTTTTTTTTGTTTTCACTTGAGATTTTCAAGGAGTTGTGTGTTTTAGCCTGGAATATTTCAAATTGTGAGCTGGACCTGTGTTTAAAGACCTATGTATTTATAGATCTGCATATAGATGTATTCTGTATCTAAAGCATACAGAACTCTGGTTTGCTTCTTGACATAATTGTGGGATTTTCATTTCTATTTTATTTTTTATTTTGATCCTATACTTCCCTGTGGAGGGAAGTGTGGCTACTTGGTCTGTCTAGGTATCAGAGAGGTCATGCCAGTATTACAAGGATGAGAAATAGAATCACAGAATCATTTCATTTGGAAAAGATCTCCAAGACCTTCCAGTCCAACCTGTGCCCAATGCCCACCTTGTCCCCAGCCCAGAGCTCTGAGTGCCACGTCCAGGTGTTTCCTGAACACCTCCAGGGATGGGGACTCCAAACCTCTCTGGGCAGCCCCTTCCAGTGCCTGACACCCTTTCCATGGAGAAATTCTCCTGGTGTGCACCCTGAGCCTCCCCTGCCCAGCCTGAGGCCGTTCCCTCTCCTCCTGTCCCTGTTCCTGGAGCAGAGCCCGATCCCCCGGCTGTCCCCTCCTGTCAGGGAGTTGTGCAGAGCCACAAGGGCCCCCTGAGCCTCCTTTTCTCCAGGCTGAGCCCCTTCCCAGCTCCCTCAGCCCCTCCCCAGCTCATTCCCTGCCCTGGACAGGCTCCAGCCCCTCGGTGTCCCTCTGGCCGGAGGGCCCAGAGCTGGACACAGCCCTGGAGGGGCCGGGCCCTGTCCTGGGGCTGTCCCACCATGGCTGGCACAGCCCAGGGCCTCTTGGCCACCTGGGCTCCTGTTCAGGACATCACCAACACTGCCAGGGCCTCTTCCAGCTTCCCAGCTGCTCCTCTCTGAGCCTCAGTGTTCCGTGGGGTTGTGGTGAGCCAGGGACAGCACCAGGCCCTTGGCCTTGCTGAGCTCGGCCCAAGGATCCAGGCTGATCCCTGTGCAGAGCCTGCCTGTCCCCCAGCAGATCCACATCCCCCAGCAGATCCACATCCCCCAGCAGATCCACATCCCCCAGCTGTGTCTGCACCTTCCTCAGGGTGTTCTCCAGCAGATCCACATCCCCCAGCTGTGTCTGCACCTTCCTGAGGTGTCCTCCAGCAGATCCACATCCCCCAGCTGTGTCTGCACCTTCCTGAGGTGTCCCCCAGCAGATCCACATCCCCCAGCAGATCCACATCCTCCAGCAGATCCACATCCCCAGCTGTGTCTGCACCTTCCTGAGGTGTCCCCCAGCAGATCCACATCCCCCAGCTGTGTCTGCACCTTCCTCAGGGTGTCCCCCAGCAGATCCACATCCCCCAGCTGTGTCTGCACCTTCCTCAGGGTGTCCTCCAGCAGATCCACATCCCCCAGCTGTGTCTGCACCTTCCTGAGGTGTCCTCCAGCAGATCCACATCCCCCAGCTGTGTCTGCACCTTCCTCGGGGTGTCCCCCAGCAGATCCACATCCCCCAGCTGTGTCTGCACCTTCCTGAGGTGTCCTCCAGCAGATCCACATCCCCCAGCTGTGTCTGCACCTTCCTCAGGGTGTCCCCCAGCAGATCCACATCCCCCAGCTGTGTCTGCACCTTCCTCAGAGTGTCCCCCAGCAGATCCACATCCCTCAGCTGTGTCTGCACCTTCCTCAGAGTGTCCTCCATCCCCTCATCCTGATCATTGACAAAGATAAAAATGTGAAATGGGACTGGGCCAACTACTGAGCCCTGGGGAGCAGCACTGGTGACCAGTCCCAGCTGGATGTGGCCCCGTTCCCCACCCCTCTCTTGGCCACACCATCAGCTAGTTTTTATCCCATGAAAACTGCACTTTTCCAAGCTATGAACTGCCAGCTTTTGCAGCAGAATGCCTTGGGAAACATTCCAAAACTTGGCATATGGAAAATAGAAATGAAGCAGGTTTTCACACAGCAACCCTCAGATAATGGACTGGCTAAGTCTTCTCCCTTCTGAAAAAGCTGGATGTGAAATAAATCCCTTATTTCTTGGCTGAGCCTTCACATAATGGATGGCAGGGAGGAGAGTGGTGAGGCTTTGGAGCACTTAGGAGAGGAAAAACAAGGGAATGGGATGTCTTCCTGGGAAGCTGTTGGATCTGATACAGCTCTGCTGATGGACTGGAGGTGCTTGTGTGCACAGTTCACTTCCCAGCCCCATGTGGAAAATGCAGTGCTGTAGATTGAGCCTTTCCCTGGCTTTGGTACACAAACACAGAGTAGGAAAATAGGATAGAGAGAGAAGGGTTTGAAAGGCTGTGAGATTGCAGGTCTTTCATCCTAAAGGACAGCAAGTGCATGGATGGCTCCTGGAAAGCTCTGGATCCTGTAGTTTGTGTGGTGTGGTGTAGTGAACACCTGCTGCTGCCAGGGAGGCACAGCCTGAGCAGGAGGGAATTTGAGGTTGTGTTGTTTGCAACAGCTCAGCCAGCGCTTGTGAAGTGACTTGGGCAGCAAAGGGTTCAGCAGTTTTGTCACCTCAGCCCAGCTCCTAATTAAGCCACTCAAACACAAACTCCCAGGAAAGTCAGAAATCCAGCATTTTGTGTGTGTGGCAGAGCACGGGCAGCAGCCCCAAGCAAGGCTCAGCCTTCAGATCTTGGGCAGTGTTTTCCTCAAACACATCTCTCCGTGTCCCTGAGTCCTGCAGCCAGCCCAGGGCTGCTGAAATGTGTTTGGCAGGAGGCCCTGCAGCCTCCAAAAAACCAGCTGAGCAAACAGCCCCCAGCTTGAGCAGGAAGCCAGGCAGCTGGGAGGAGGGCAGGAGGGGACAGTGGGATGGGTTCCCTGTCCCAGCACTGCCACCTCCACGTTCAGCAGGAATTGTGCCTAGGAATTGGCTCACCCTCTGGCTGGGGTGGCAGGGAAAGGCCTTTCTAGTTGTCTGGCATATAATAAATGACCAAAATGACTTTAAATAAACTCTGCTTCAAGCTCTGTGTGTCTGGGTTTGGGAATTTGACCTGCAGGAGTGTTGGAAAGAAAGAAAAACAAGGTTGTTTTTTCTTTGTGGGGGAGAAAATCCCATTGGGCTTTTCCTTAATGGCTTTGCTGGAATAAGATTATTCCAGTATATTAGCAGCATGGCATCACTTTGCCCTTTTTGCATCCTTTTGCTCCTGCTGACTTTGCCACTGGAGCAAACTCTGAATTTGACTCGGAGTGAGCTGAGAGGCCTCAGGAGCTGCACCACAGAGACTGCTAGCTGCACATGAGGGGAGTAGCACAAGCCCAAATTCCTTTGGACTAGTGGAGTTTATGGAGGCCACACCTGCAGCCTTTATGGTTTTACAGCCATGAACAGGAGTGCAAGGCAGGCAGTAACCACGGGCTGGTTTAGCTCTGAAGTGCTGTTGTTAGGAGCTGGAAATCCAGATATGGACAGTGGAGGGAGGGAAGCATCTTGAAGGGGCTGATGCAGAGAACTCAGGGGAGGCTGTGCCCTGGAGCTCCCACACAGCAGCAGAATTTGCTGCTGCTTTCAAAGCTTGCCCAGAAAGCTGTGGCTGCCCCTGGATCCCTGGAAGTGTCCCAGGCCAAGTTGGACAGGGCTTGGAGCAACCTGGGATAGTAGGTGTCCCTGCCCATGGCAGGGGATGGGATGGGATGGGCTCTAAGGTCCCTCCCAATCCAAACCATTCTGTGATTCCAGGATTCTTCTCTTTCAGCTTGCCATAAACACTTCTCCAGCCTGTCATAAACACTTCTCCTCCACTTCTCCAGTTTGCAATCTCCAAACATCCTTCATTCAGCCTGCAGCAACAGTTTTCCCTAATTCTGATGCTTTCCCTATTCATCCCTTCTGTTAGGAGAAGCCAGTTGTCTTGGAAGCATCCAGGAAGAAGGAGAGAGACTTGGTAGCCAAAGAAATCGAGAAGTTCCAGGTGTCCATTCAGACTGTGTGCCAGAATGCCTTCAGGCTGGGCAGGATCGTGGATTACATCCAGGAGGACATGGATGCCATGAGGAACGAGCTGCACACGTGGCGCCAGGAGAACAGGCAGCACGCGGAGGCTTTGCAGAGGGAGCAGAGGTGGGTGTGCCCAGGGGCAGCTGGGCTTGTCTTGGGACACATTTTGGGAGCTCTTAAAACTTACGAACCAGGTAAATATTGAACCCAGAGCAGGAGTGGATTCCTAAATCCCAGTCTGCTCTTTGTGCCCTGGGTTCATCGTGTTCTGGTGTGACAGTTGTTGAAACAGATTCTCACCTCTGTGTTTTTACACTCCTTGAAAACAGAATGTCACTTCCAGCTGTGTGTGCTGTGATCTTAAACATGAGGTGGAAGTCAATATTTTTATATGGAGCCATATTCAGCCCAGAGAGATTTGGTGCTCCCTGAATCCATGTGCAGAAGCAGCATGAGGGGATTCCTGGCTGAGTCCTCTCCTGGTACAAGCAATGTGCCAGATACGAGCTCCAAATCAATGCAGTGAGGCACTTCCAATCCTTAGGACAGGATTACAGAGCAGCAGCTGTGGAGAAGACAATGCTTCCCATATGTCCTGGGATTGGGAAGCTCATCCCTGCTTGCTTTGCTTCTGTAACAGACACTTGAAGGATCCCAGTGAGGGAATTCCCATGCGATTCCTAGCGATGCCTTTGGTGATTTATGTGGTGGAAAGGAGGGGAAAACCAAAGGATTTGGAGATGTGGACTTCAGCTGGTGAGCCCTCAAGTGACTGGGTAGTTCAGAATGACAGCAGGCTCCTGCAGACTGGCATTTCCTGGCTGTCCACTGTTCCCAAAGATAAGCAGAATTGTGGAAGGGGGCACATTTGTTTGAAAACCATTTCTTCATCCACTTAAAGTGCAACTTGTGTTCAGTAGTGTAGGATTTATTACATTTCCTGTTAGTGTGGCATTCATTGCCTATCCTTGTCAGCAACTCCTGATGGCTCCTTTTCTATATCATGGAATCATGGCATAGTTTGGATGGGAAGGGACCTTAAAGCCCATCCAGTGCCACCCCTGCCATGGGCAGGGACACCTCCCACTGTCCCAGGTTGTTCCAAGGCCCAGTGTCCAACCTGGCTTTGGACACTTCCAGGGATGGGGCGGCTTCTCTGTCCCTTGTCCCAGAGTTCAGTAGAAAAACCAGAAGAGGCAAGAAGTTATTTTTTTACTGTTGAATTATGGGTGATCTCCCTTGAATAATATTCACCTCTTTCCATGTTATTAGCTTTGTCTTTGTGCTTCTTATTCCAAACTTTCTTTCAGGAAAGGTGGGAACAAGTTAAAGGCCAGGTTTGACAGGGCTTGAAGCAGCCTGGGACAGTGGAAGGTGTCCCTGCCCAGGGCAGGGGGTGGGACTGGATGGGCTTTAAGGTGCCTTCCAACCTAAACCATTCTGGGATTCTGTGATTCCATGAAATACTTTGCAGCCTTTCAGGTATTCAAATGTACTTTCTTGGAGGATTAAATAACCCGAAGCAGCTTTGAAAGTTTCCAGCAACATCACGCTCCTTGTGTCTCTTCCAGCATCACAGACAGTGCTGTGGAACCACTAAAAGCTGACTTGGCTGAACTGGAGCAGCTGATTAAAGACCAGCAAGACAAGATCTGTGCTGTAAAAGCAAATATTTTAAGGAACGAAGAAAAAATCCAGAGGATGGTTCTTAGCATAAACTTATCTTCAAGAAGGTGAAGAAGAGGGAAAAGAAATGAAAGAGCCTTGGGACTCAATGACTGACATTCCTACCAAAAAACCAAAACCCAAATAGCAGATATGCCTTGTTCAGATATAAAATGCTTAGGGACCAGAATCCTAAAAATTATATAAAAAACCCCATTATTGCATTGATTTTTAGATGTTGATATTATGCAGGATAAAATTATATTTACTTGATTGCTCAAGTTGCAGAGCTATTAAAAGAACTTGTTTGTTTAACTGTGAGCTGCTGTTTCTCACTTCCCTTTCCCTCCCTGGCCACTTCCTTCATCGCCTTCTCCCTGTCTCCCCTGAAATTCCCTCTGAACACACTGTCCTGATAAATGGGTATCAAAGAACTCTTTTTCCCCCTTAAATGTTCCAAGCTCCTGCAGGTCAGAAGAACCTGAATCCTGCTTAGAGCTATCAGGAATCTGGTTAGGACCAAGTGAAAATGCAATTCGAGCATCACCACGTAAAGGAGCTGAAGTGTTTTATCTGCACAGGTGTTAATTCCATTTTTATTGCATATGTTCATTTGGAAAGGATTAATTTAAGTAGCTGTTTCCTCCCCAATGCATGTCCTCATAGCTTTTTCTACAGGAATAATTCCACTGATTTTTCTTTAGTGAATTGCAGATGTCTGGAGCATTTTCCTAATGACCCCTGGAGTGTTCTGCCCATGAGAGTCCAGCATTAGTTATTCCTAGATCTGCAAAGAGTATTAGTGCAGACACAACTGTGTGACTCTGTGCTGGGTGCAGAGGTTTTAGTCCCCTGCAAGGCTGTTGCCAAGGATTTTATGATGTTGTTTGGATCCTGGATGAAGTGTTAGTGGCCTTGTTTTTCCTCCTTTGATTGGTGTCTCTGTGGTTTTTTTCGGATTGGTTATTTGTTTTGGTTTTTTTTTCCTTCGTGGTTTCTTTATCTGATGTCTGGACCTAAAAATCTACCAAATGATCATCATCATAATGTGAGTGCTTAGGGTGTTAAATACAGACATTTGGAAGGGTGGCAGGCTTTGCTGTGTGGGGTTTTGGAGGGGGTGGAGAAGCATTTGGGGGCTTGGGTAGGAAGAGGAGAATTTTTTTGATCTCTTGAAACAACAGCCTGCAACACTGAGCTCTTTGTGCTTGCATGGCCCTTTTCCAGTACCTGAACTGCATCCTGGGTCTCAGCACATGAAGGAAAAGGGGTTCAGGGTGTTCAGCAGCTCCCCCAGAGCCCAGAACTGTTGGTGAAAACTTTTCCTTTTAAATACTTGGATTATAAAGGTATTTGGAATTTTGGTGGGATTGCTCAGACTCCTGCTTAGGTGGTGTTTGCATGTTTGCCCCCATGAGCTTCCCATGAGCTAGCTGCTCCTAGCCACCCCTAAAGGGCACAGGGAGATTTGTCACCCATCCCCCAGCCTTTGTCACCCCTTGGTCCCCTCCCATGGCCCTCTGCATGCACAAAATCCAGTGTGGTGCTGCTGGAGCCTGGGACTGGCAGGAAAGCAGGATGGGAGCACCAGCAGGTGTTCTCCAGAAACATGGAGGGATTTCTGGGTTAAACAGGATTTCAGTCATGATTTTTCCTTTACCTCAGCTGCTCCATGAAATTCCCTTCAGCCTGCCCTCATCCTGTCCCTGCTGGTGGGCTCTGAGTGGTCTTTGCCTGGTGACATGACCCTTGTGTCTGTCTGTCTGTCCTTGTGTTAGAAGGGCCTGTCCCTTCTCAGGGTGGGGAGCTTGGGCTTGGAGACCTGGGAGACCTCAGGGATAACTTTTTGCATCTTTATGTGTCCATTCTCTTGTGCTTGCTGACCAAATACCACTTTGAAGCTATTAAGGTTTAACAGTATTTGAACATCTTGCAGCCTTAATTAACTCTCTGAACGTGTTCTGTTTTCCAGGGATGGAACAAAGCCTCAGAGCTGAGGCAGGTTGAGGAGGCAGCAGCAAAAAAGCAAAGGGAGCAGCTGTGCCTGGAGGAGGGGACAGGGGATGTGTGTGTGCACACCCAGGGCTCGGGAGTTGTGTTTCAGCCTGTGGGTGGTTCATTAGCAAAGGAAACTTTGCCGGAGCGGTGGTTTGGGACTGAAAGCCCTTCTCATTGTCAGCCCCGGCGGCGCTAATGGAGCCTGACAGTTCTGGGAAGCAGGATTTGTGTTTCACGACGTGCCTGACATTCCTGTGCCGTGCGGGAGCAGGAGCGGGCTGCCAGCCCCTCCACCTTCAGGCAGGGAATGTTCCTCCGCTGGAAAGGTGCACACAACAAAGGGACACTGGGGGGGACAGGACCTCCCCAGGCCAGGAGGACTCAGCAACAGCCAGAGGAGGCTGGAAGGAAGGGGACAGTGGGTGAGCTCAGAGGTCTCCTCTGGAACTCGGACATCCATCAGTGCTTTGGGTGTTGGAGGCTGTTCCCAAGGGTGGGAATGGCAGAGGTTTCATTTTGTCTTCAGGAGTGCAAGGGAAGGGAAGGCTGGAGGGCTGAGGTGTGTGGCATTGGCATTTGGATGGAATTTAGGTACAAGAAGGTCCAGCTGGGGTTGTGAGGAGCCCTCTGCCCACCTGGGACCTCAGCAGAGACACCAGTGCCTGGTGTCCCCAGTCTAGCTCCCCTGGTCATCTGAGCTGCTTCCATCCATATCCAGCTGGTTTCTTTAGCACCAAGAGAGGGAGCAGCTGGAGCTGTGTCAGGGAGGGTCAGGCTGGAGATCAGGGAAAGGCTCTTCCCCAGAGGGTGCTGGGTGCTGGGTGCTGGGCACTGCCGAGGCTCCCCTGGGAATGGGCACAGCCCCGAGGCTGCCAGAGCTCCAGGAGTGTTTGGGCAGCACTGCCAGGGATGGGATTGTTGGGGTGTCTGTGCAGGGACAGGGGTTGGATCAATGGTCCCTGTGGGTCCTTTGAACTCTGGACACCCTTACCCCGAATTCCCACTGCCCTGGTGCCTGCAGGGTCCCCAGTGGGGACAGAGCTCACTCTTGTTGTGGTCCTGCTGGGACATGGCCCCGCTGGGAAATGCATGGATATGGAATGAACACGTGTGGAGTGGTGTGGAAGTGTTGTGGCAGATTTGGCCTCAGAGGTGAATGCTGAGGGCTTTGTGTCTTCCCAGGCTGTCTGCTGCCCTGGGAAATGAGTTCTACCCCTGCTCCCCTCTCATTATCCTCCCCATCACTGCTATTTTTGTGTGAAACATCCCATCTCCAACTCATTTGTGATGTCCCTGAGTCCAGTCTGGGTTTCTCACTCCCTTGAGCTGGTGCCTGCTCTTGCTGGTCTTGCTCCAACAGTTTTCCTTGAAATACAAAATATTCCAGTGATTTTTCAAAATCTTTTTTTCCCCAAAGCACCTTGGATCTATCCACTGTGGGAAGCAACCACCACAGATTGATGTTGTAGGAGAGAAAGGAAGGACTGTCGCTGTGTAGAAGTGTTTCAAAGGTTTTTGGGAATTTGTCCTCCAGCAGGAGAATCCAAAGGGATGGGTTGGCACTAAGACTTTACTTATCTAAAATGGCTGGACTCTGTCTGAGATGAATTTGTGCTCTTCCCTCCTCCTATATTTACCCTTGTGGAGGTGAGCCAGTCCAGCACAAGGGATGGATTTGGGATCTTCCAGCCACAGAGTCCCCTTCAGCTCTTGGCAAGCCCCAGGCATTCTCTACAGCTCCCTGGAAAACTCCCTGCAACACCAAGGCCCTTCTCCTCCTTGCCCTGTTTTGTGAAAAAACACGGCAAAATAACATTTCCGTTTTCCAGGGAGAAGTGCAATTAAAAGGAGTTAAGAGGCATGGTTTACAGTTTAATTTAACGTGATGAAAAAAGGATTAGCTCCCACCCCTCCCACCCAAATCCACAAGCTGATGGCAGCCACAGGAGGGAAAGGTTTCCCAGGAGAAAAGGGAGAATTCCCCCCCAGATTTATGAGTTGTGAGGCAGAGGTTGCTCAGGTTTTATTTTGTTTTATGCCCTGCTGGCTCCCACAGGCTTGGCTTTGTTGTGTGGGCAGGAATGGATGGGTTTGGCTGCTTTTTTCAGGTCACTCGAGTGCTCAGGTGCTGGCTGGGTCACTGAGGTCTGTGGGGAACGTGCAGGATGGGCTTTGCCCTCCCAGCTGCTTTCCCCTTTTGGGCATTTTTTGGCTAATGAGGAGCATCAGGCAGAAGGCAATGGGCTCACTCTGCCCTGTACAGGATCAGGCAGAAAAGGAAAAGGGGAAACTATTGAACTACCTGAACTAACAGATCCAGCCCAGGTACAGACACAAACAGAAGGAATTTCCTTTCCCTGGGAAGGATAGCAGATCCTGCATGGCCAGGGCATAACAGGACCTGCCCCCTCTCTGAAGAAGGGTGGGTCCTTCTTCTCACATCAAACTGAAAATATTTTCATGCATCCAGGACAATACTACAGCATCCCACATCTGTCCCACTCTCCTAAACAAACCTCAGAGTTCAACAGAGAGCTGTGATAACAAATATGGGACTGAGTGGGTCTAGAAGGAAAGGGATGGGAAGTGGGACAGGAGCTGCCCAGTGTCTCATTCCTGGGCTGGCAGGATTGCTTCCTGGCCAGCAGCTTTCCCTGGGATTAGCTCAGTGGCAAGAGGTGCAGCATTTCTCCTGTGCTTTCAGATTTTCTCTGCTTTTTGGAACAGCATCTGCTGCTGCTGGAGCCCAAGTGTCAACTGAGCTTGGGAGGAGCTGGAGATCCACGTCTGGGAAGGAGAAGCTGTTTGGATAAGCAGCAGTTGCTCCGAGCTGGAGGTTCCAAGCTGCTCTGGCTTTAACCTCGGGAGGGAGAAAGGAAGTTTTCCTGTCCAATTCAAATAATCTGGGCAGAACTTCCAGTGCACGTTACAGGGCTGGAAGCTGGAGTGAACCTGAGGTGGGGCCTGGGTCAGCATGGGGGGCTGGAGCACAGGAGGGGACAGTAATGACCACGAGTGACACTGGTGGCCACAACACAGAGACCTGGGATTTCATGGAATCCCAGAGGGATTTGGGCTGGAAGGGACCTTACAGCTCATCCCATTCAGCCCCCTACCATGGGCAGGGATACCTTCCTCTACCCCAGCATCCAACCTGGCCTGGGACACTTCCAGGGCTCCAGACACAACCACAGCTTCTCTGAGCAACCTCTGCCAGCAGCTTTGTCTCCTCACATCCTGCTAAAGGCAGACAAACAGCCCTTAACCGTTTGCACAATGCTATTTGATTTTATTTTACTCCATTTTATTTTAACTGGAGAAGAGTGGGAACAGAAAAAGCTCGAGATGCTCCTCTCCACAACACCCCTCTGTGGTGGGTTAGCCCTGGCTGCCCAGAATTCCAGGTGCCCACCAAAGCTGCTTGATCATTCCCCTCCTCAACCAGACAGGAAAACAAAATGTAAGGAGAAGCTCAGGGGCTGGAATAGGGGCTGGGAGACATCACTCACCAGGCACTATCATGGGAAAAACAGACTCCACTTGGGGAAATCAGATTTATTTATTATCAGTCTCATCACAGTAGGACAAGAAATAAACATAAATCTTAAAAACACCTTCTGAACACCCCTCCCTTCTTTCCAGCCTCAACTTCAATTTTGGTTTTCTCTCCTCCCCTCCAATGGCACAGGGGGACAGGGAATGGGGGCTGTGATCAACTCATCACTGGTGAGCTGTACTGCTGCTTGCTCCTCAGGGGACAGCTCCTCACTCTGTTCCCTGTTCAGTGTGTGTCCCTTTATCCATGGGGTCAGTCCTTCAGGAGCTGACCAGTGTGGATCCCTTTATCCATGGGGTCAGTCCTTCAGGAGCTGACCAGTGTGGATCCCTTTATCCATGGGGTCAGTCCTTCAGGAACTGACCAGTGTGGGTCCCTTTATCCATGGGGTCAGTCCTTCAGGAACTGACCAGTGTGGGTCCCTCTATCCATGGGGTCAGTCCTTCAGGAACTGACCAGTGTGTGTCCCTTTATCCATGGGGTCAGTCCTTCAGGAACTGACCAGTGTGGATCCTTTATCCATGGGGTCAGTCCTTCAGGAACTGACCAGTGTGGATCCCTTTATCCATGGGGTCAGTCCTTCAGGAACTGACCAGTGTGGGTCCCTCTATCCATGGGGTCAGTCCTTCAGGAACTGACCAGTGTGGATCCTTTATCCATGGGGTCAGTCCTTCAGGAACTGACCAGTGTGGATCCCTTTATCCATGGGGTCAGTCCTTCAGGAACTGACCAGTGTGGATCCTTTATCCATGGGGTCAGTCCTTCAGGAACTGACCAGTGTGGATCCCTTTATCCATGGGGTCAGTCCTTCAGGAACTGACCAGTGTGGATCCTTTATCCATGGGGTCAGTCCTTCAGGAACTGACTAGTGTGGATCCTTTATCCATGGGGTCAGTCCTTCAGGAACCACTGTGGGCTCCTCTCTCCATGGGGTCCTGCCAGGACCCTGTACAAGCTTCTCATGGTTCCAGAGGTTCCTCTGGGCATCTCCCTGCTCTGGTGTGGGGTTTTCCTCCCTGACAGTTGCACATGGAGTAGAGGCAGCATTATTTAGGTTGGACAAAGATGCACAGTCCTTCCTGGAATGTGTGGCTTGATGTACTGGAAGTTTTATTGTTCCAATCTCACTAAGAACTTTATCCCTGCTTCTTGTTGCTCCTGGTAGGGCAGCAGCTGAATAAAAGTCCCAAAAGTTTGAGTCCAGACACAAATGTCCTGATGGGAAGCAAAGGGATATCAGTTCTGCACGGTGCTCCAAGAGTTCCGGATTTAAAGTGAGCACAGAATGGTTTGGGTTGGGAAGGACCTTAAAGACAATCTTGTGCCATGGGCAGGGACACCTTCCACTGGACCCCATCCAGCCATGATCCAGAGCAGCCTGGATGGGGGGAAGCTGCTGAGCAGAGGAGCCAGTGGAGAGTTTCCAACAGTGATGGGTTTTCAGTGTGAAAAGTGTGCCTGTCCCCACACATGGGCGAGGAGAGGAGAGCAAGAGATGGCCTCAGCATTCCTGCAGCCAGGAGGAATTCCAGGCCACCCACCATAGCTTTGTGCTGCTCAGGTAACCTGGCAGGAAGGGAAGGTGCTCTCCTCCAGTTTCAGAGCTCCTGGCATTCCAGTGAAGTGTCAGGAAAGGGCTGGTTTTATGTCTAACCCCGCTGGGCTGTGAACTGGGAGCTGCCATTAATGGGATCCTTGTCTTTGGAGCAGGCTGGGAGCCCCAGGTTTCTCACACCCAAATACTGTTCTATTGTGCTGGCCCCAAACCTGCCGGGGGAGGCAGCGGGAGCCGTGTGGGAACGCGCTGGGAAGGTGGGATTTTGTTCCAGTGTCACTTTCTCGGGTGTCAGGGGCTGTGTTTGCTCTCCGTGTGTGACTGCCCGGGGCTCCAGCAGCCCGGGACCACCCCAAGGCATCCAGCTGCTTCCAGAGGTGGGGAATGTGTGGGAGCTTCCACTGCTGCCCTCAGCATCAGGCTGGGCTTTGTGGGGAGCCGCCGTGGGATGGCTCCCCAGGGGAGAAAAGTGTGCCTGGAGCCTCTCCAGAAGGCAGGAAGCCCTTCCCAAATTCATGGAGTGATGGCCATGCAGGGCCTGCTGGAAAGGAGCTGGTGGGCAGGAGGCTCTGTTGCACTTTTGGGGAAGTGTTGGGTTATCAAGGGCAGATTTTGGTGCCCAGTTAACCCTGAAATTTGCCAAGGGTTTGTGTGTAGTGTCTGATGCCGACTGGGTTTCACTTCCAGCTCATTCCCAGTGCCTGGCCAGAAAATTCATCCTTATTTTGTGAAAAGTGCAAAGTGCCCTTGGTTAAATCAAATAGCAGAGTGTGGATCTGGCACAGCTGTACCTGTCCTAGGTGACTCCACACCCTCCCAGTGCTCCCAGCAGGGATTAATCAACGTGGACATGTGCTTATATGTGGAGAGCTCCCACTCCTTTCGATTGGATACTGGGAAAAATCTCCAGTCTGGGCTGTCTCTGCACACAGGGAATCACAGAATCCCAGACTGGCTGGGGTTGGAAGGGACCTTAAAGCCCACCAGTGCCATGAGCAGGGACACCTTCCACTGTCCCAGGCTGCTCCAAGCCCCAGTGTCCGACGTGGCCTGGGACACTTCAGGGTATGGATTTCCAAGCTGAGCTCAGAGTGAAGGCTTGTGCTGCCAGGAATTAATCCATGGAGGCAATTAGTAGGACAGCTTTCCAGGGCAGGAGGAGGAAGATGCTTTGGGGGCAGCCAGAGCCCTGTCTGGGCTCTGGGGTGGCTCAGGACAGCTCGGGTGCTCCAGTGACAGGAATGAGGCTCAAACAGGACAAGCCAGGGGTTTGTCAACACTAGGGAGAACACAAAGGGCTAAGGGAAGCTGAGATTGTTTCTGGAGCAATGCAAAGCTTTTAAAAACCATTTCCTGATTACTCTGACTGCTGGATCTCACAGCCTGCTGTTATTTCTTTGAGTTACGTTTCCCAAGGTGCCCTGAAGAGCAGGGAGTGAAAAATCCAAGGAAAACTTGGGATATATATTACAGCCTGTGCCAGCTTCTCCCTCAGACCCCAGCAGCCCCTTGAACCTGCCCAGATACCACTGGGAAGCTCCTCCTGACCTCAGGACACTCTGAGCCCACCCATAATTAATGATGGACTTGCCAGCATGAGAAAAAAAATCCATTTTTATGGAAAAGCTCCCACTGGTTCGGAGAGGCTGGGGTAGAGCCTGGCCATGGGCTCTGTACCACCCACAGCCTGACAGCAAGGCAAGGAGAAGCACTTCATTTTCAAGTCTTTGGGGTGGATCAGGGTTTTCAGCCCATGGCTGAGCTTCAATCCTTTTTCCTACAGTGTTTGTGGCAGCTCCTGAGCAGAATTTGTTTTTCCTTTGAGTTCCACGACAAGAAGTGTGGGTTTTTTTGAATAGGGAAAAGTTTCTTGCCTGGGGCCAAGCGCAGAAATGTGGAATGAATTTGGATCGAACTTACTTTTTCTTTTGGAATTTTATTTAAAGTAAAAAACCCCAACCCAACAAACCAGCACCTCGGGCAAGAGCTGAAGCATGGAAAATTTTATCCCAAAAGGTGGATGCTTTGTGAGATTATGAGTGTGTGAAAACAGGTGGTTAAGCTGAAATGGTTTCACAGATTGAAGTACAGAGGGTGCTACCAAGAACCTGTTATAAATCCTGGGGTGAACCCTTCCTGAAAGGCAGAGGCAGGAGAGGAGGCCATCAGTGAGTAACCTGAGCCATCACCAAAGCCACAGAACGGCAGGAGAGGCCAAGCCAAACGAGGAGAGGTTTGTGGAGAGGTCAGAGAGGGAGCCAAGCCTGGGCTTAAAACTGAGGCTCCCAAACGTGATGGGATCTGGCTGGGACAGAGTTCACTTGAGGCACCTGATCCAAGACCTGCTCGAGGCAATGGGAAGCTCCTCGAGGGCTGGATCAGAGCCTGAGAAGTGCAGCCAGGAGGGAAAATGTGTAAGGACAGGGCTGCAGCACACTGCAGGGTGGAGGGAGGGAATGATCAGTGAGAGGGCAGGGAAATGGCTTTAAACTGGAAGAGATGAGGTTTAGATTGGATATTGGGCAGGAATTGTTCCCAGTGAGGGTGGGCAGGTCCTGGCACAGGGTGCCCAGAGCAGCTGTGGATGCCCCTGGATCCCTGGAAATGTCCAAGCCAGGTTGGACACTGGGGCTTGGAGCAGCCTGGGACAGTGGAAGGTGTCCCTGCCATGGCAAAGGGTGGGATGGGATGGTCTCAAAGGTCCTTCCCAGCCCAAACCATTCCAGATTTCATGACTTGTGAGTGAAAGGATGAGCGTGCCCACGTGTGTGTGTTCGTGCTCCAAAGGATTCATGACTCCATTCTCTGCACTGGCAGCCCTTTGTCTTCACACACAGATTGCTTTCCTGCTTCCCTTCACACACAGATCACTTTCCTGGGCATTCATGACACAAGAAGAATCTTGTTTTTCCCCTCCTGTCTTACTCCTCTCCACAGAAATGCAGGACCCTCCACAAGGCGCCTCAGCTCATCCCAGTGGTTGCCACAGAGCCCTGCCAAGAAAACCTGCAGTGGGAAGCATCCAGCAGCCCTGCTGGAGCTCAGCAAGGAATGAGATGCTGCTCCCAATCCCCCTGGATCACCAGGAATGAGCTGATTTCTGTCAGGTTACTCCAGTGTAAGTGTGATTATGAAGTGTTACGACACATAGACTGCAGAGTTTTACAGCTGGGTCTTAAAGGGATCAGAACAAGGGGGAAAAATGAAAGGGGGGCTTAAACTGGGAGCCAGGAGTGTGGTCAAATTAAGGAGTGTAGTGGCAATGCTAATTAAAACCCCTGGAGAGAAGGGAGGAGGAAATAACCCGAATCCCAGTGCTCTCATGGGGAGGTTCTTACCCAGGGACAAGCCTGGGAGATGGGACATAAAGCCTGAACACCTCCTCTGTCCCCTGCCACAGAGCAGCTGGGTGTCCTTGCCTTTGTGGAAAGCCAGCAGGGAAGAATCAGGCACGGAAAAAGTTGTGTGAACCCTTTGGTGCATGGTGATGCCTTCAGTTTTAGCTTCCACATTTTCCAGACTCTGAACTGCATTGGTGTGTAACTCTGAATTTCATATAAAGTGTCAGCAAGTTCTCCTCACAGCTCAGTCACACAAATCAATCCTTTTCCAGCCCCAGAACCAAGGACACCGCTGCAGCTTCAGCCCCAAAAAGTGCAAACAGCAGCGAATTGAGGAGAGAATCTGGGAGGATGGGACTGCAGAACCTGGAGCTGGAATTGGACAATGAACCCCAATATGGAAATGGACCAAAACTTATAAAAGTGTGAAAACTCATGACCAGGATCCATCCTGGGTGTAGCCATGGCCAGGCTCTTGTACTGCCCATGGTGAATCCTTTGAAGGCATTTTAGTAAATCCCTACTTTATTCCTTTAACTCTGTCCAGCCCCTGTTCTAGGCCAGCTTCTCACAGGCATCAATGGAAGCCTTCAAAAAAAGCCTCAGCCAAGGGGGAGAGCTGCAGCCTGCTGTGTGTCCCAAGGATTTCCATGATTTCTTGTCACATTAGGCACCAAATCTTTCCACTGTCTACAGGGGAGTTGGTTAAAAGCACAAACCTGAGGTGTCCCCTGGAGTCAGTGTCCTGCAGAAGGATGGAATGTTCCAGCCTTGGACTTCTCATCCATCTGGAGATCTCCAGGCCTTGGCCTCAAGATGGGCTTTTTCCTTCAGACCCATCCAACTGGAAAGTGTTTTGGAAGCACCAGCCCTGCTGTTCTGTGTTCCCTCTGTCCAACACTCCCACTCTCCTGGAGTTTTAGGAGTTGTTCAGGTGAGTTGATCCTTCATGTAGCCATAACTTCTTGGAGGGGAATGGCTTTAAACTGAAAGGCAGTGGGTTTATTTCAGATATTGGGAAAGAATTCCAGTATCCCCTCCCTGTGAGGGTGGGCAGGCCCTGGCACAGGGTGCCCAGAGCAGCTGTGGCTGTCCCTGGATCCCTGGCAGTGTCCCAGGCCAGGCTGGACACTGGGGCTGGGAGCAGCCTGGGACAGTGGGAGGTGTCCTGTCCAAGTGGATGAGCTTTGAGGTCCCTTCCATCCCAAATCCCTCTGTGATTCCTTGGCTCTCCTGCATCACTGGCCCCCAGCACTCCCTGCACATTTCCCACGGGCGTTTGGCAGTGCAAATGTGGCAGCACATTTTGTGGCATTGGAAGCCTGGCTTTCCCCAGGTTAAAACTGCTCCTTGCAGACTCGTTTGTGGTACCACTAATGCACTCTCTGGAGTGAGAAGTGGAAACATTCCGTCACCACGACGAGGAAGGAACCTGGAGAGGGTTTTGCAGCTGGCAAAGCTGATCCTCCACGCTCTGCAGATGGAATTGCTGAATTCCCTGGATTTTCTTTATGTCTTTTGCCTGATGCCTGAAATGGGCTTTTATTCCTGGACTAAAAGCTGTGTAGATGTGGCACTTGGGGACGTGGTTGGTGGTGGGCTTGGTGGTGCTGGGGGAATGGCTGAACTCAGTGGTCTTAGAGGGCTTTTCCAGCCTAAGCAATTCCATGATTCCATGAACAAACCCAGGCTGATTTTCCAGTCCTGGGAAGGCCAGCCTTGGTCACACGTGTTCCCTCACCAGCCAGGGCACACGCTGGACACTCTGGAGTGTCCAATTCCTTGCTGTTGTCTACAGGAGAAGCTGCTCTTGCCTCCCTTTGGAAGCCAGGCCCTTTTCCTCAAGCTGCTCCTGGTGCAGCTCCCAGGGGATCAGGATGAAGTTGGATGGGAGAACAATAGCAAACCCAGAAAGGAGGAGTTTAAGGGTGACAAAGGAGTCGTGGGCTTTCCTAAGGGAAAGAAATAAACACTGAAACCTGAGCAAAGCCCCTCCTGAAGGATACATTTCCTGGGAACTCTCACTCTGATGGCTGGAAAATCCATAAAGTTTTTCTCCTTGGAGCTGGGAGACTCCAACCTAGCCCTTGGTTAAACAAATGACAGTAAAAATAACCTGCAAACACAGCACCTGGAGCAGCCCTGAAGGTGAGGTGCCCCTTTGGGGGGGTGTCTGTGACCCCCCCACCACGAAGGAAATCCAGTCAAAGGGGAGGAGGCCAGGTCCCATCAAGGCACAGCTCCCAAATCCATCAGGAATTTCATTTCAGAAGGAGACACCAGGATTTTACCGTGGCTGTCAGCAGCATTCTCCAGGTCACGCTGCTGCGTGAAGGAGAGTGTTAGAACCTGGGACTTAAACTAAACAGATTTCCTATAGGAAACACACACAAAATTACTTTGCTTCTAAAGTTACTTTTATAGACGTTTTCCCTGAGAAATATTTCTCCCTGGAAAAATAAATTCACAGGATGTAATTAAAACAGTTCTGTGCGTGCACTGGGCTGGCCCCCTTTAAGTGCTTCACCAAATGCACCAGCAAGGAAAGGAATGAAAGGCAGCCTTGTTGGGATCTATTAATGACAATCTGCATTAATTAGAAAATGAGACATTGTTCTCCTGGTTTATGGCTGTGAAAATGGCAGCTAATAAGGCCGAGAGTGGAGTGCTCAGCTTTTGGCTTGTCTGTGCTGCTGTGAGGCCCTGAAAAATCTAAATAATCTTTGATTTGTCAAATCCTGAGCTGATGAAGGCAAGGGGAGTCAAGATTCCATGTCCTTGGATTCTGGTAATAACCAGGTGCTGGTAACTGTGTAGTTCTTTTCTTTTCTTTTCTTTTCTTTTCTTTTCTTTTCTTTTCTTTTCTTTTCTTTTCTTTTCTTTTCTTTTCTTTTCTTTTCTTTTCTTTTCTCTTTTCTTTCTCTTCTCTTCTCTTCTCTTCTCTTCTCTTCTCTTCTCTTCTCTTCTCTTCTCTTCTCTTCTCTTCTCTTCTCTTCTCTTCTCTTCTCTTCTCTTCTCTTCTCTTCTCTTCTCTTCTCGTTTAGCTTTTAATTAAACAAGCAAAAGTAAGAGTGCACTGCATTGTATTAGAGCTTAACTTTCACTCCTTGAAGAACAAAGCCTTAATGGGTTTGTATGGATCCCTAATTAGCCATAATAATTATCTCTGCTTCTCAGCCATGTGTAGTAAAATCACTCACCTCCCTTTGCAAACCTTTTTGAGTACAGAAATAAATCATTCTGTGGTTCTGAAAGCTACCATCACACCTTTCTAGCAGCATTTAAAGTTTTTATTGCTGTACTGCTGTCCTGATCACAAGTAAAACATTTTTATGCCCTTCAGGCATGGCTGGCTGTGTCTCTCAAGCACAGCAGGGTGACATTTCTAATGTATCTCCACTGCATGACCTCTTTTTGAGTGGAGAAACAGGAACTTGGGGTCATTTGATAAAAGAAATATTGCATCACTAGCCGGAGAGATGCTGTAAAAAGGACCATCAGTGTTATTTTTTCACAGAATCTGGGAATTTGGGTTGGAAGGGACCTTAAAGCTCATCTCATCTCATGGGCAGGGACACCTTCCACTATCCCAGGCTGCTCCAAGCTGGCTTTGAACACTTCCAGGGATCCAGGGGCAGCCACAGCCCCTCTGAGCAACAAGACTGGAAGCTGAGTTTTGGTAACTGAAACATTCGAAGTAGGGTCCCTGGAGCCACTTCCAATTTAAAAAAGAGACAACATAAGCAGAGAAAAATGACCTGGAGCACCTTGAAGGAGAATCCCTTCTCTGGGAGGGAACGTGTGGAGCTGAGGGTTAATTTTAATTTCTTAATTAGCGAGTGGCAGTGGGATGGGAGCGGGGCAAACAACAGGGGGAATGTTTTGTGTTCACACCCCACCTCAGAGGTGGGCCAGCATCCAGGGATGGATGGAGAGCAGGCAGGAATGAATCCCTGCTCGGAATGCCTGCGCCCCTCCTTCCCAAAGACACCTTTCCTTCCTTCCTTCCTCGGGGAACGGTTTGGAGCCCGCAGCTCGCGGAAACCACGACTGAAAAATGACTTTGGGGGTTCTTATTTTAGCGCTGGGCTTGGAGTAGGGCGGAGGTGGTTCTTGCTTGGTGGGGTTTCATTAAATCCCCCCTCAGCAGAGCAGCCCAAGGGGGTTCTCTCCCCCTTTTTGTTTCTCTGAGGGCTCCATTCAATAAACACACATCCGCTGCATAATGAAATTGTGCGAGGCACTCGCAAGAGGAGGATGTTTATTTTTCTCTGCTGGTTCACCAAGGCTGCTCCAGGTCCTGTGTGCCTGCAGAGCTGCTCCATAAAGAGACCCTTGTGCCTGGGGCAGCCCTAAGTGCCTGCACTCTCTCAACACTGGGATCCTCTAGCTGTATTTTCAGGGAATTTCGGGGGAAAGCAGTGTGCTAGAGCACGGTGTTAAGGTGGGAAAGTCGAGCACTTGCAAGGCCAGAGCTGCCTGGAGAGCTGGCTTAATTCATCTGTTTATGTCTCCTATTTGTGCACAGTCCCCTGCTTGCTGTATTTTCTCCTTTTTTGACAGAATTTGTCGCCTTTGTGCTTTTCCATGGAGGTCAAACGCCATGGAGCTCCTGATGCCCGGATGCACCTCCCAAACCACCTCCTCTGAGGGAATGTGGAGGTGTAGCTGCTGCTGTGGGGTTCTTGATGAGCCTTTTGTCACTAATGCAGGTTTCTGATTCCGGTGGTGATCACACCAAATTTTGGAACAGGTCTCCTTTAAAGCCTCACTCCCAAAGCACAGGGAGCTGCATCCCTGGCCATGGATCTGGACTGCCTGCAATGCCTTCATGGACTGGACTGGATGATCTTTGGAGGTCCCTTTCAGCCCAAACCATTCAATGATTTCTATGAAACACTCACTGTTTGACCTCTCTGTGTGTTTGGGATGAAGTGGGAAGAGGGAGGGGTGTGGAATCACAGAATCACTGAGTTGGAAGGGACCAATGAGGATCATCAAGGTCCAACTCCTGTGCATGTTGGAAATGAGCTTTTCTCCTCCCCAGCTCTTTTTTCCCCCCATTCTTCCTTTTCCTTGAGCTATTTCTTCTGACAACTCCACATGAGTGCTGAAAGAAGTTGTTCAACACGGTGGGGGGACGGGATGAAAAAAAAACCTTTCCAGTTTTATTTTCCCAACAAAATCTGAATATTTTTTGAAGAGGGAAAAAAAAAACAACACACCAACATCTAAAAATATAAATAAATCAATTTTGTCGGCAAATCCCCTGGTGGGAGTTGGGCTGAAATGTTCCTGAGTGACTCATTCCTGGGCAGCCCTTTGCTGTGGATGGAAACTTGTCCTCAGCAGATTTTCTGGTATTTTCTAACCTGCCTGTAAGGAGGTGTTTCCTTTGTGGACTGAGGTAAAGGAGGCGCCTGCATCTCCTGTGATATTCCCACATCTGCCATCAAAGGACGGCTGTTTCTCCTGGAAAATGATGATAAAAACTCCATTGGTGTTTTCCTTCCTTGCCTCAAATTTGTTGATGATGATGGCCCTGGAGAAAAACTATCTGCAACTGTGCTTGATCCATGAGCTGGGAACTTGTGGCTGGATCCTGCTGGAGGCAGGGAGACACCAGGCTGATGGATTTGGGTTCCTCACACTCCTGAGGTGTTCCTACACCACATTACACAAAGATTCCCAGAGCCTTTCACACGCCCTTAATGGAAATAAATGATAGGAAAAGAATGAGAGCAAAGCAGGAAATCCCATAATTTAATTGAGACAAATGAAAGGGATGTGTAGGACAATCACTGCTCTGTTTCCTTATCAACAGGCACCCTCTGGGCACGGCTGAAAATCCTAACCAAAATTCCAACGATCACAGGTGGTGTGACCCACACCCCTCTGGGCACAACCAGTCCCTTTTTTTGGACCATTTTTCCTTAAAGGTGTTAATCCTGGTGGTTCTTCACTCAGTTTTAGCCCTTTTCCCTCTCTGTCAGGACAGATTGTCCCAGTTTCTTTGGGAGCAGCAAGGTGACTGTTCAGCTCTGGCTCATGATGATGGTGATGATGATGATGGATGGGATGATTTTCTAGTCCCTGCCTTTCTGTGGGGTTGCAGTGCAATCTCCACTCCACACCCTCCACTTTCTCCCAGTCAGGACTGAAGGAGCAAAGTGCTGGACACCTGAAGGAAGGTTGAAATTCGGCTGGCTGATGCATCAGTGCTGCCTGTTTTCCCTCAGGACAGAGGTATTTAGGCCCCTTTGCAGCAGAATTAACTTCCTGGACTCCAAGCAACCTTTCTGTTGTCATCTTAGTGCTTCCAGCCCCAGTCCTAATGACATCCTGGATGCTGGAATTCAGTTCTCCTCCCATCTCTCATTCCTGTTTTCTGCTGTTAATGCACACCTTAATGCCCACTTCAGGAACTACACCAAACCCCCAGAAGAATGTCGGGATGTGCTAAAAACAGGGGGATGAGGGATTTCTCCACCCCACCTCTTTCCCCACAGATGCATTTATCACTAAGGCAACTTCACTTGAGAGTTCACTGCAAATCCAAACCGATGGCTTAGATCCAGGCAGGGAGAAGTTTTATGGACTGAGCTAAGTGTGAATTACACTTCTGGTCACTGCATTTCTTTTCTCCCTTCCTTTCTTTTTTTTCCCTTCACTGTGACCACGGCATCGAAGCAGTTACAATTGCAAAGTATTTCATAATGCAGCTTTTTTTCCTGCTGCTTGGAAGGTCTGGGAGGAGCCTGGGTGGATTTAAAAGGTGTGGTGCCCCTGGAAAAGGGTGTTGGAGGTGGTGGTGGTGGTGGGACTAACCACTGATTTTGGCACCAGGTATAAATCATTGTCCTTTTCAGGCAAGGCTCCCAAGAAGTCCATGTTTATCCAGGAATGAGAGGGAGGTGCATTTTCTTCTCAGTCTGGCACTAAATGCAACCACTGGCTTCATTTCAGGGAGTAAAAGCTGTGGATTAAAAGGAGTTCACCCCTGTCCCCTCCTTCCCCCTTGGCCACTTTCAGGTGAGACAGAGTTTCTCCAGTGGCATGGGAGATGGGAAGGAAGGAAGTAGATGGGCTGGTTCCTTTCCTGATCCCGTTTCCAGGAGCAGGGTGAACTCCTTATTTCGTTTGGAGCACGAGGAGCATGGTTGGGAGAGGATGGGGAGTGGGAGGATGTATCTGCTCAGGAAGGGCAGTGGGAAAATGTTAGTGAATGTGGAGGGGAGTGGTTGAGGCATCCTCTGAAGCAGCAGGAGGAGTTTTATTTGCTTTATTTACTTATTTATTGAATTTTAGGGTTGGGTTTTTGTTTTTTTTTTCATTGCTTCAGGGTTAGGAACTGGAGAACAGGTCTTGCCTAGCGGGTGAGGCAGTGTGTGCTGGATAAGTGGCTATTTTGAGACCCTGGAAGCCTCCTCCTGCAGGCTCCAGTTTCTGTGTGGTTGCCAACAGCCTGTGCCCTCAGCTTGGTACATCTGGGAGGAGCAGTCAGGATATGCTGGACAAAATGATTTCTCCAGACTTGGAAAAAGCATGTCCTAGCTCTTCACCAAATGGTGAACCGTTTGCAAATTTCCACTTCCCCACTGCAGCCACTTAGAGTGATATAAACTGGCAGAGTTTAGTGCATTTCCCCATGGGATTTCTCTGAAGCACCTATGGATTCCTAGAGCTGGAGGCTGAGTCTGCACAGTCCCTCCCTCTGACCACCACTGTACAAGAACTCGCTGGGACAATTTGGATTGGGCTGCTTTTCATGTGCATTTAAGGAAAAGTTAAAAAAAAAAAAAAAGAAAATAAAGGAGAGAATAAAAGTCTGGCTCAGGAGATAAACTGCTGGAAAATCTAGTGGGATATGGTAAATAAGAACTTTCTGCCTTCATTGCAGCAAGAACTGAAGGAACCTCAAACCATGAGAACTCCACCTTTGTCTGTCCTGTTTATCCATCTCTATTCCCCTCTAGGGCTCTGCTTTGCCCACATGGATATAATGCAAATGAACAGTGCTGCACCCTCTGCTCCCCTTTCTCCCCTGTGCACACCTTCCCTGCAGGAGAAGAATCAGCTCCACATTAAAAAAAAAAAAAAAAAAACAAACAAAAAGCCTGCAGACCAACATGGTTTTTCCTCTGGATGAGCCCCACTGGAGCTGGAGGAGCTCATGAAATGTATTCCCATTAAATGTGCAAGGGATGCAGCAGGGAACTGGGACATGTATGGCTGCTTCCCTGCCCTGTCCCTGGGAGTGGATAATGGAGTGGAGCACACAGAGCCTCTGGATGCAGCTGTAAATTGAGAAATTAGAAAAATTAGAAACCAAGCAAGGAATTCCTGGGCCCTGGGTGTGCCTCATGGCATAAGGGCTGCAGGCAGGGGAAGGTGGCAGCTCCAGTGGATCTGAAACTCCCATCAATCCCATCCTCTCCTGATCTTCCAGGAGGCAAAGGGAATGGGTTAGATTTCCAGGAGGCAAAGGGAGTGGGTTGGATTTGCAGACTGTGCCTCTCTCCTACCCATCTCCTCGAGCCCGAATTAGAGCAAACTGTGTTTGCTCCACAGAGCAGCAGGAGAGGGGATGGATGGATGGATGGATGGATGGATGGATGGATGGATGGATGGGATGACCACCATTCCCTGCTGCCACTGGAGATTCAAAAATGTGCACTCAGAAGCTGAGGATGTGTTTTAAATGCTTGGAGAGCAATAAGAAGGATATAAAGCTGTTATAGAGTGTTCAAAGAAAAGTCACGGAGATGGTGAAGAGAATAGGGAGAATGAAGATGGTGAAGGGAAAAGGACCAGCTGAGGTCAATTGGCTTGCTCAGCTTGGAGAAGAAGAGGAGAGAGAGGGAGATCTCAGCATAGCCTGAGTCGCTGCTCGCTGTGCCCAGGGACAGCACCCGAGGGAACGGCTGGAGCTGTGTCAGGGCAGGGTCAGATCAGGGAAAGGCTCTTCCCAGAGGGTGCTGGGCACTGCCCAGGCTGCCCAGGAAATGGGCACAGCCCCGAGGCTGCCAGAGCTCCAGGAGTGTTTGGACAGCGCTGCCAGTGATGCACAGGGTGGGGTTGGACTGGATGATGCTGGTGGATCCCTGCCAAGAGAAGAGCCCGGAAGCTGCGCTGCGGGAAAACCGAGACACAATCAGGGCAATGACCAGAAACGGGGAGAAGAGGAGCCCCCAAAAGCTGCGGGAAAGTGCCCGATCCCGCAGCCGTGCCAGCCCCGGCGGTGCCCGCAGCGGCAGCAGGGAGCCGCAATTCCCGGAGGAAAACCAGCGGCCGGGCTGGGAACGGGGAGAATCCACCTTAACGGGAGCAGGAAGCGGAGCGGGGCCAATCAGGCCGGGAAGGGAGGCGGGGAAGGAGGGACGGGCAGGGCGAGCGGGGCGATGGCGGAGGGCGGGGACGCGCCCGCCCCGGGCAGGTACCGTGGGCAGGGGGGTCCCGGGGGCGGCCGAGCCGGGGGACAGCGGGGTGACACTCCCGGGATCGGGCCCCTTCCTCATGCCGCTGTGTGCCTCTCTCCAGCGCAGGTCGCAACCTGAAGGAATGGCTGCGGGAGCAGTTCTGCGACCACCCGCTGGAGCACTGCGAGGACACCCGGCTGCACGACGCGGCCTTCGTGGGGGACCTGCCCACCCTGCGCAGCCTGCTGCAGGACGAGAGCTTCCAGAGGTGGGCACAGAGCCCTGCCGGCACGGCCCCGCCGCCTGCCCGCTCGCCCCGCAGCGCTCCGGCTGCCCCGCGTCCCGCCCGCATCCCTCTGCATCCCACTGCATCCCACCCGTGTCCCGCCCGCATCCCACTGCATCCCACCTGTGTCCCGCCCGCATCCCTCTGCATCCCACTGCATCCCACCCGTGTCCCGCCCGCATCCCTCTGCATCCCACCCGTGTCCCGCCCGCATCCCACTGCATCCCACTGCATCCCACCCGTGTCCCGCCCGCATCCCACTGCATCCCACCCGTGTCCCGCCCGCATCCCTCTGCATCCCACCCGCATCCCAGCTGTGTCCCGCCCGCATCCCACTGCATCCCACTGCATCCCACCCGTGTCCCGCCCGCATCCCATCCGCATCCCGCCCGTATCCCACCCTCATCTCACCCGTGTCCCACCCGTGTCCTACCTGCATCCCATCCACATCCCACCCACATCCCACCCGCATCCCACTCATGTCCCATCCACATCCCACCTACTTCCCACCTGCATCCCCCCCGTGTCCCACCCATGTCCCACAGACCATGCTCAGCATCCAGTGCCACCCTGCCATGGGCAGGGACACCTGCCGCTATCCCAGGGTGCTCCAAGCCCCAGTGTCCAGCCTGGCCTGGGACACTTCCAAGGATCTGAGTTTTTATGGGAGGATGCTTTGCTCACCACCCTCCCAGCTGCATCTTTAGGGGAGTCCCATCTCAGCCTTTTTCTTGTCAGAGGTGTCAGGTTGTTCTTCCCACTGTTCCCACAGCCTGCACCTTTTGGGGACTCCCATCCCAAAACCTCTGGGGAGAGGTGTTTCCTAGGATGTTCTTGGTGACCCCCATCTCATCTCGTTTTTTTCATGGCATGGTTTGGGTTGGAAGGAACTTCAAAGCTCGTCTTATCCCACCCCCTGCCACAGGCAGGGACACCTTCCACTATCCCAGGTGGCTCCAAGCTCTGTTCAGCCTGGCCTTGGACATTTCCAGGGATCCAGGGGGTTTTTATGGGAGAAGTGTCAGGGTGGGAGGATGCTCCCCTTTCCCCCAGATCATTCCCCTGGTTTCCCAGGAGGCAAAGCTCACAGCAGCTCATGAGGCTGTGGCAGCTGTGCATTAACTCTTTTCAGATCAGGCTAGCAATGTGACACCAGGAAAACGGGAGCCTATGGATAATGGGGAAAACATACAAAAGGGATTACAATCAGCAATAAACCTGAAACACCCTATGTTACAAAATCTGCCCAGTGCTAACCCTGTGACAGTGGGGATAGTTAATTAATTTTCCTGCATCATGGAGAAATCTGCTTAGAGTGCTAAATGTTTCCCAGACCCTAAAAAAAGGTGTTATTTCAGCCCTTCTTTCTGCTACCTGGACAGCTGGGGCTCTTGGGACCCTTGGGCTGAGATTTTTTTTGGTAGGAAAAAGCAGCATTTGACAGGAAGAGGAGGATGGGACCCACAGCTCCATTCCACAGGTGATGGAGGGAGCAGAGACGTGATGTTTTTTAATTTGGAGGTAGATATGGATCTCAAAGCTCATCCCGTTCCACCCCTGCCACGGCCAGGGACACCTTCCGCTCGACCAGGTAGCTCCAAGCCCCAAAGTCCAACCTGGACTTGGACATTTCCAGGAATGGGGCAGGCACAGCTTCTCTGGGCTACCAGTTTGGGACATCTCCCATGAAAAAGGGAAGAAAAGGGGGAGGCTGTTTTATTTTTTCTTTTGTTAATAGGTGATTTTTGAGGCAGAGTTTGTGCAGGTGTGCAGCCCCTGGCATAGCTAAAGCCCATCCTGAAGCACTGCTCTGCTTCATCTGCCCAGGCAGCATCTGTCAGGTGATTGAGAGGAGCTTTTTGGGGCAGCTGAAAGTGCCAGAAATCAGAGAATCATGTCCTGAGTGGAAGGGCCACAGCTTCGCACCAGGGGTGGAAGTGGGGTTTCCCTCTTGAACTCCAGAGAAATTCCAAAGGGATTCGGGCTGAGGGATACAACTCCCATCCCCAGGTTACTCAGCTTTGCATGGGGCTGGTTTGCAAACCTGCCTGGGCTTCTGCTGAGGGTGGCTCACATAAGCTGGAGTCCCCTTAGGCCTGGGCTTAGGAGGCAAATGGGACTGCTCAGGTGGAGCATGCGGGATAATGGAGTGATGCCAGGGAGGTCCAGCTCCTGACTCAGCGTGGGCACCACCATCCTCTTGTCCCTGTGCTGGCAGAGCTCTCCATGGACTCAGAGGAAGCCCTGAAAACAAAGTTGGGATAAGGCCTGAGCTGGCTATCAGTGCTGTTGTTTCCCAGGGGATGGGTGAGAAAACAATGCCATTTATGTAGTTTTAAAATGAATCCAAATAGAACCACAAGGGTTCTGTTCTAGGGGAAGGGGTGCACAAGGATCAAAGTGCACAGACACCCCAACAATCCCCCCTGTGCATCCCTGGGAGCGTTGTCCAAATGTTCCTTGGTGCCATGCCCATTCCCTGGGGAGCCCGGGGCACCCTCCAGGAGGCAGTGTGGGTTTCTCTGACAGCATGATCCCCCCTGCAGCCGGATCAACGAGAAGTCGGTGTGGTGCTGCGGGTGGCTGCCCTGCACCCCGCTGCGCATCGCCGCCACCGCCGGCCACGGCCCCTGCGTGGACTTCCTCCTGCGCAAGGGGGCCGAGATCGACCTGGTGGACGTCAAGGGGCAGACCGCCCTCTACGTGGCCGTGGTCAACGGGCACCTGGAGTGTGCCAGGATCCTGCTGGAGGCGGGCGCTGATCCCAATGGCAGCCGGCACCACCGCAGCACCCCGGTGTACCACGCGGCGCGGGTGGGGCGCGCCGACATCCTGCAGGAGCTCATCAGGTCAGAGCCGGCGGCTGCCTCTCCCTTCTGCTGCTCTCTCAGCATCCCTTCCCTCCTCACCTGGCTGCGGCCTCCACACCTCTTGGACTGGAGAGGAGAGGGTGGAGAGGTGCCCGGAGGGACGTCCTTGGATTTCCCACCGCTTGGGCTTGGCAGCGGGTCTGTTCCCACCTGCTCCAGTCCAAGCTCAGGACAGGAATCTCCGGTTCTGAGCCCACCACCCAGTCAGATCCAAACCTTGCAATCCCCCCCTGCTTCCACCATTCCCCTGACTGGAGTGGATTCTCCATGGGTGTTGGTTTTTCCATCAGGAGACTCCCTTGGTAGTACCGGCAGGGCTCAAGGTGTAGCAGGATGCTGTGGGAGCTTGAATTGCTCCTTCTGTGGTGTGCCCTGATTATTCCTTCTTTTTAAATTGGAAGATTTCTGTCCAAGGGATCATGCTGGACAACTATGTGGGCTATGGATGCCAGATAATAAGGGATCATAAAGGAAAAATGTAGGCTGTAGGGAGAAACAGAGAAAATCTAAGGAATCCCTATAACGACCTCAAATGCTAGAAAATAACAAAAGTATTTGAATAGGAAAAGATTCAAAATCCTTTGGGGTTTTATTCCTTTTTTGAATTTTCATACAAGTGCAGCTTTGAGGAAGAAAGGGAGATAATTCCCCCCTCCTTGTTCCTTTCCCAACAAGCAGGATGTTCCCATCAGCACGGGCTTGTTGATACAGCGTTCAACTCGCTGCATTCCCAAAAGGTCTCCCCTGCTCTCTCCACCCTGGCAGGGTGAAATGTAGCCAATGGTATTTCAGCAGCTCAGGGAGAGCTGATGCCTTGATTTATGTGTCTACTCTTTGGGATATCTCACCAGCAATATTAAAAGTAAGATTTTGGACAACTTTCAGGATTAAAAATTAACTGGAATTTGTCCAATCTCTTTTTATTAGGCAATGTCTCTCCCAAGGCTGCTAAGCTAATACAAAATTGTCAGATTGCCCAAAATTTCAAATATCTCAGAGTAGGGATTTCACAGATCTGTGCAGAGTTACTTAGTGAAAAATGCAGCCTTTATGTTACAGAGATTTTAAAAGTGTTGGATCTACAGGATGTTGGATTTGGCAGGGGGAGTGCAATGAGGAAGATACTTTTCCTGAGGTAGAAGGAAATATTTTGAGAGAACCTGAACCCACTCAGGTTTGCTGCAGGTGTCTAAACATCACCTGGTTTGAAAATCCTATGGTAGCACCGCTGGGATCCCTGAGCATTCCTGCAAGTGCTGAACCAAGAAACAGGTGAAATCCCATCCATGAAATCCACATGTGGCTATGGAATAGGGATCCATTTTACTGGGAGGCTGATAGACATAGTTAGGGTTCTAATGCCAGGCTATAAATAACATTACTCATAATTTGAGATCATGCTCTGGTGGGATCCACTGCTACCTGCAGTGGGACTGAGGGTAGCAAGGATCCTTTTGCCAGGCTAAAACTGGGAAAAAGAGCTGCCAGATCACCCTCATCCCTCAGGTGCATGCCTGACCCTGCTAAAAGTACAATTTGGGGGTTTGCTTTGAATTGAGGGCTTCCACTGAGAGTTTTGATGGTAATAATGGGGGAAGAAAGGACTGAAATGGAGGGAGATCTGCTGTCTGCTCAGGAGGCAGTGGCCTTAAAACAGCCCTGTGGAAGTCTCACAGGAGCATGCATAACTCTGTCCAAATGCTTGTATAATCTGATTTTAAGGGGAAAAATACACTTTGTGCCATTTGCAGCTCTTAGAGCAGTCTCTCAGCCCTTGTTCTGGGTGTGCTTAATTTAAATGAGACTCTTCCCATGCTCAGAGCTGAAGGATTTGGTTGAATATTTAGTGGACAGGGAGCAGTCCCCGCTGGTTTCAGTGAGAACTGTACCTGCTTTGAGGTAGGATTTGCCCCCAGGTATTTTCCTTAGTATTATGAACTCCTGAAATGAATGCAATGCTATCTAGGAAAAACATGGTTCTCTGAGTGCTCATTTTGCAGTTTGGGGAGGGGGACTGCTGGGTGAAGGAACTTTTTGTCCCTCTGTGGGTAGAATGGACTGGGGTTTGCAGTTATAACCAGCTACTCCCTAGGGATTGTGTTTTCTTCCTCCTTCTTCCCATCTAAACTGCATGGGAGGAATGTGGAATTACTGTCCCCAATGCCTGGGGGAATCCCCAGCAGATTCCAGCCCCTCCAGCTCCTTTGGGAGCAGGGGTTTATCACAGATTTTTCACTGTGGAGTGCAGATCCCTGTTTCCATTTTCCTGCTGTTTGGGATGGAGTGCCTGTGTTGCTTTTTTGGCCCATTTTATCCTGGTAGGGAGTTGTTTCAGCATCCCTCTTTAGTGGATTCATCTGGAAACATCCCTGCTCCCCAGGCAGCTCGTTATTATCCAGCATGACGTGGTGCTGGCTCAGGGCTGAGCCATCCCTGGTGCCAAGACACCAGAGGAGAGAACATACAGCTAAAGGTTCCTGGGTCGAGATAAGGAATGGGAGAGATAAGGAATGGGGGAGATAAGGGAGAGATCACTCATTAAATGCCATCACAGGCAAAACAGACTCAACTTGGGGGTTTAATAATCAGTTTAATTTAATCCTAATAAAATTAGACTAGGGTAATGAGAAGTGGAATGAATCCTAGAAAACATCTTCCCCCACTCCTCCTGCCTTCTTCAGGCTCTGCCTGTGATGCCTGGAAAGGCTGACCTGGAACAGAGACTGGACAGAGCAAAAGGAATAAAACAGGTGTTTATTGAAAGGACACACTTTGGGCAGTGCAAGAGCCAGGCTGGGGCTACACCAGGTTGAGCCCAAGATGGATCCTAGTCCCAAGTCTTCACACTTTTATAAGTTTTGGTTCATCTATACATTGGGGTCAATTACCCAACCACAGCCCCAGGCTATAAAGTCTCAGCCCCCCTGGCTTGCCTCCTTTCCCTTGCTGTTGTTTCTGCTTTTTGGGTACTGGTTGTCCTTGATTCTCTAGCTGGGAAGGGATTGTTGTGTCTAACTACCCTGTGAAGAGAACTTACTAACACCTAATATGAAGTTTCAGAGTTACACACTAAGCAGCAGAGATTCTGAGAAATATAAAGGCTAAAACCCAAGGCATCACCTGTTCCCCCTTATCTAACATGGGAGAGGTGGCTGAAAGAAGCCACCCCTGTACCCTCCCACTACCAAAACCTGGCCATGCAAACCCAATCCATCAGGAGGGCAGTGATGTTGCTGCTGGATGTTGCTGTGGTCATCTTTGCTTCTGGGAGATCAGGCCGTGCCCCACTCGGAAGCGCTGCCAGGCCCAGCTGAGGGCCGGGCCGGACGGGCTCCTCACTCTGCCCGTGCCATCCCTCCCGAGCCATTCCCAACCCTGCCTCCCTCTTCCCGGAGCAGGTACGGCGCGGACGTGGACGTGAACCAGCAGCTGGCGAGCCGCGGGCCGGGGCAGGCCCTGCGGCCTCTGACCACGCTGGTGGTGTGTCCCCTGTACATCAGCGCTGCCTACCACAACCTGCCCTGCTTCCGCCTGCTGCTGCGGGCCGGGGCCAACCCCGACTTCAACTGCTGGGGGCCCGTCGACGTGCGGGGCTTCTCGCGGGGCTCGCCCGTGTGCGTGCTGGAGGCCGTGCTGCGCCATGGCTGCCGGCCCGCCTTCGTGCGCCTGCTCGTCGACTTCGGAGCCAACCTCAGCCTCGTCAGGGCCGAGGCGCTGGCGGCCGAGCCCACGGGGAGGGTCAAGGTGGACGCCGAGGCGCTGGAGGTGTTCAAGGAGGCCAGGGGTGAGTGGGCCCCCGGTTGTTTGGAGGGGCAGGTGCTGCCGGGCTGGCGGGTGTTTGTCCTCGCTTCAAGGGCCTTCAGCAATTGGATAACGAACGGAGCATTAATGGCTTCTGCACTCCCTGCTTTTCCCCCCGTTGCGTTTTTCGCTCTTGAGTCCTTCACGGTGTTTTCCCCTCCTGTGTCCTCAGCAGCCCTGTTACTCCGCCTTTTTCATCTCTCCCTGCTCTTTCCCATTGGCAAGGCTTAGGGGCCCTATCCAAGCTGGGCATTGGAGCTGTACATCACCAGTGGCATCCAGTTCTCCAGAGCCACACAGGGATGTCCCAGCTGTTCCTGTGTGACCCTGGGCCCTGGATCCAAGGGGGAGTTTAGTCTGGGCAGACTGCTGGGGAAGGAAAGCCACAAATGGTGGTGAAAAGGGGCAGGAGGAAGCTCGGATTGAGGTGAAAAAAGGTGGGGAAAAATGCAGCACCTTGGAAACACACCTGGTGAAGGCCACAGCTTCGCACCAGGGGTGGAAGTGAGGTTTCCCTCCTGAAATCCAGAGAAATTCCAAAGGGATTCGGGCTGAGGGATACAACTCCCATCCCCAGGTTACTCAGCTTTGCATGGGGCTGGTTTGCAAACCTGCCTGGGCTTCTGCTGAGGGTGGCTCACATAAGCTGCAGTCCCCTTAGGCCTGGGCTTAGGAGGCAAATGGGACTGCTCAGGTGGAGCATACGGGATAATGGAGTGATGCCAGGGAGGTCCAGCTCCTGAATCAGCGTGGGCACCACCATCCTCTTGTCCCTGTGCTGGCAGAGCTCTCCATGGACTCAGAGGAAGCCCTGAAAAGAAAGTTGGGATAAGGGCTGAGCTGGCTGTCAGTGCTGTTGTTTCCCAGGGGATGGGTGAGAAAACAATGCCATTTATGTAATTTTAAAATGATCCAAATAGAACCACGGTGTTGGAAGGGATGCACAAGGATCAAAGTGCAGCCCCTGGCCCTGCACAGACCCCAGCAATCCCCCCTGTGCATCCCTGGGAGCGTTGTCCAAATGTTCCTTGGGTTCTGGCAGCCTTGGGGCCATGCCCATTCCCTGGGGAGCCTGGGCAGTGCCCAGCACTCTCTGGGGGAAGAACCTTTGCCTAGAATCCAGCCTGGATGGCCTCCGTGGTCACCATCCCAATCCAGCCTCCAGCTGGCCCTTCCAGCCTCCTCCAAATCCAGGTGGTTTGGGCTCCTCTTGGGGCAGGATCTGTGCAGTCCCAGCCCTCCTGCCCCCCTCGGTGCTGCTGTTCTCCCTGTCTCCTTTAATCCCCAGTAATGCTTCCCTGTGTTTTTCCTTGCAGGCTGCCCCCGGAGCCTCTTGTCTCTGTGCCGCATAGCTGTGCGGAGAATCCTTGGCAAATCCCGCCTGGATCTGATCCGTAGCCTCCCAGTCCCCGACCCCATTAAACAGTTTTTACTCCACGAGCACAGCTGAAGGGCGGCTGGCTGCTTCTGGGGACAGTTTGACTTGGTAAATGAGTGCCCTGACGGAGCCCATCCTGCCCCTTGCCCCCTCATGGAGTGCACATCATTCCCTGCTCCTGTGGGGCTTTTTTTCCCCCTCCACATTTAGGGTGCAGTGATGCCGTGTGTGTCTTATTTCCCTGGGGAGAGGCTGCTAAACGTGTGTGCTGGAGTAAATACAATATATCCTGTAGCTGTTGGCAAATGTGTAACCTCTGTTACTGATCTGTGTCTCACACACACACCTGGGGTCTCTGTTCCATTTCTCTGGGGGCAAATGTCCCTGCTTTACTGTTTTCCCCATCCCAGCACATAAAACCAGAAGCTCCTACCTACATTTTGCTCCCTATCCCATGGTAAGACCAGAGAAAACCCACCCAGATCCACGTAACAGGTCTGTTTTGTTTGCATTGTGAAAAAGGGAGGAAAAAGGGTTTTTTTTTTTTTGAGGAGCTGGGAGATTTTGTGCTTCTAATCACAGCCTTGCATCCAGAGCCTGGGCCCCTTTGATTTCCAGTGCCTCTTCATGCCACAAACTCCCTGAAGTGTCATTCTTCAGGGAGTCAGCATCCTTTTGTTGGGATCTCAGGGTCAGCCCATGAAGTGGTCAGTGCAGAGGAATTGTTGTCAAAACAGCAACTTTAGAAAGATAGAGATGATGGTGCCTCAGGAGCTTGGCAAAAATCTCAGGTGATAATTGATACTTGCTTTAACTTTACTGATTCAAGTAAACTCACTCTGCTATGAGTTCATTTTTTTTGGAATGATTTTTCTTTGCCAGCTCTTCTTCCCGTGCTCATCCAGTTGGCAAAGGCAATTTTCCAGATGTGACCTTAAAGATCAGAGAATCCCAGCCTGGTTTGGGTTGGAAGGGACCTTAAAGCCCACCTAGGTCCAAGCCCCTGCCATGGACAGGGACACCTTCCACTACCCCAGCTTGCTCCAAGCCCTATCCCTGGACCCTATGGACTTACCTCAACATTGGTTCCAAAATGTTATTTTCCCAGAGGCATAAACAAATGCAAAAGCCAAGAGGATATTTCCAGGCCTTCTCCAGGTGAGGTGCAGTGGATGTGGAGCTGTGGCCAGGTGAGGAGAGGCAGTTCTGCACCGTTCCCTCCCCAGCCCTGCAGCTGGTTTTGGTTTTCCTGGCGCTGGCAGCGAGTTGTGCACTGGCTTTATAGAGGTGTGAACATGCCTGGGAGATGCAAACAGGTTGTAAAGCCTCTTTGGCACCTTGCTGGGGGATCCATAATGGTTTGCAGGAGTTCACCATGCTCCTGAGCTCCAGTATGGGGAGGCAGAAAATGAGATGGGCTGTCTGGAGAAAATGCCATGGGAACAGCTGTTTTCATGAGGATTTTTACTTGGTTTGTAAATGGGACTCCCAGCTGGGGTGAAGATGGTGGGATGGATGTGGGGAGAGCTGGAAGGAGCCCAAGGATCATGCAGCCCAGCTCCTGGCCCTGCACAGACACCCCAACAATCCCACTCTGTGCATCCCTGAGAGCGGGGTTCTCCTGGATGCTCCTGGAGCTCTGGCAGCCCTGGGGCTGTCACCATTCCCTGTTCCTGTGCTCAGCCACCCTCTGGATGGGGGTTCCACCTGGAATGAGCTGCAGTGAAATGCCTCCATGGGAATGCCAGAGGATGGCCCAAGGAAATTGAGACAATCAACTCAACTCAGTGCTTGATGTAAGTCTGTATAATTAAACCTGAGCCTGTTACAGTGTTAATTAGAGACTCCATCCAAAGGATTCCCCTGAGCATGGATCTCTTTAGGTCTAAGGATGGTTCTCCCAATCCAGTAGCAAACCAGTCTGAGGTTCATCAGTGACTTGGAGATGAGCAGAATCAAAACTTTGGAGTGCCTGGATCACCTACCCAACTTCCGTCTTCACTGAGGGACTTTGCCTCTGGAAAAAGTCAAACCTTTGGCTTGAGGGCCTGGAGTGAGTCCAACTGGGGGACAATCACATAGAACTAAGCTGTAAGTGCACAGGATTCTGTTGGAATGAAGTCCCTGTGGAGATTGGTTGCTGCTGATTGGACAGCTTTGCTGAGCTGGTTTAATACACAGAGAATCTGGAATTTTCACTGGAGAGAGATAATAATTGAAATAGATTCAGGATATTCATAGACTTCATTGTCCTCTCCTATAGGGCCAAACCCTACATCCTCTGCCTTACCCTGTCCTTTTAAACCCAGGATACAATAGTCTTCCAGTATGAAATCTCAATAATTTGTGCATTTCTATCTTTTTACATTATAGAAACAGTATTTCTTTTTGCCTTAGCTTGGACTTTACCCTTCCCGCCTATATTCAAAGCAATCCCTTTTGTAAAGGTGTTTTTTCCCATGTTGTCCATGGGGCATGCTCAGATAATGTAAGTAAAAATTGAGTTTTGTGAAGTTGTGGGTAGGAAATTGAACATTCCTGCAGTGTACATCTCATCCACTGAAAAATGCCCATTCTATTTGTACAGAATATATAAAGTGTGTGTGGCATGGCCTTGCTGGAAGCTTGGATGGGACAGGACAAGAAGATTTGGAAAATGCTTGAAGAACCAACCAGACCTGGAATCAGCCAAGCTGCTCCAAAGCTGTCTTTTCTCATTGGCTTTCTTGTCTTTGTTGCCAGTGGAGGATTTCCAGGGCTTGGAATGCTGGGATCCAAATATCATTTCCTGCTCATGATGTGGGGGAAAGGCATCTGGTGGGTTGAAGTGGTTTTTTGGTTGGTTTTGGAGGGGTTTTTTTTTGTTTGTTTGTTTCTTATTCTTCAATCCCTGAAGTCAAGTAAAGCCCTTTTTATCCCAAACCAGCCCTTGAGTTACAGTACTTTTTTAGCCCTTCCTCTTCTTCCAGTGAAGAAAACCATGGCAGGACACAACAGAGGGGACAAAATGCCTCTTCCAGAAGTGCCCATCAGCACCTGTTGGCTTTTCCCAGAATGGTCAGAATGGTTTGGGACAGCAGCAGGATCAGACACGAGGGCAGGTACCAGGTACCTGTGCTGGGCCTGGATCCACATGCAGATAAAGATAAATATGAAACTAAATCAACATACTCCTGTGCAGAAGCACGGAGAAGGAGGAGGATGGCTCTGGATGTGGGAAGCCTGGATCCTGCTGGCCTCTCCCTGTTCTGTAGCCACTGGAGGGGGCCGGAGAACCGTGGTCCCTGCTTGGGGACCCGGTGCCACCTCCTGCCTTGCCCCTCCTGGGTGATTTTCAGGGCATCCTGAATTTTTTCCACCCTCACACCAGGCTGAAGAGGGCTCTTTAAACCTCTCATTTCTGCTCCTCCTCCCTTGGTGGCTCTGGAAATGCAGCTCCTCAGTTTGTCTTGGCATGCAAGTAGATGTAATTCCTCAAAATTCTTATAACTTAGCTTTTTTTTTTTTTCCTTTATTTTGTGGCATTTTCACTGGAAATCTCCCTACAAGCTTGAGCAGCAAGAGTTTCTGCTTGTTTTTTTTTTTTTTTTTTTTTTTTTTTCCTGAGGATTAGCAGGTGTACCTGAGGATTTAGTTCATGCAGCTGCCTCCAGGCGAGGGCACAGTCTCTTTTTTAGGATTCCTGCTTTTTTCACTTGGGAGATGTTTGTCTGATCTGGTGCCAGCATTTCCTCTGAAGGCAAAACCAGAGTTTTTTCCTAAATTGGATGAAAATTATCAAATGGTCTGGAATTATGGTGATGAAAAACAAAGCTGAACAAGCCCTAATCTTAAATTTTAAACACTTCCAGCCTCGACATCCTTCTAATTTGGATTGTCTGCCTCCTGCATGCATCTCCCCCCCAGGCCACCCTGAATTGGTACCCACGAGTCAGTGACAACATCTCTGTGCTGCAGCTTGGAACTGGAGATTTATCTCAAATGGGAGAGATCTGTGTGTCTGAGCTGCCAGTTTGGGGACTATCAGTGTGGGATTGTTTAAAGGGATTGCATGTTATTTACCTGCCCCCTCCAGGTCAGACAAGCTGGGATTTCTGGTCCCCTCTCACTGAATTTCCTGTGTGACAGACTCACCTGAGAGCCTGTCCTTGCTTTATGTAACAGCATTGCAACACATTCCTTATTACTCATACTCGTTAATCTCGTTCTAAGATCTGCAGCAGCGAGGAAAAGATTTCTTCTTGTGCTGTGTGATGCCCAAATATTCACTCTGGGCTATGAGAACTGACCAAATCTCTGGCAGTCTCAAAGCATTCCTCCTAGGATCTGTTGTTCCCACTCCCCAGGCACTTCTGGGGAAGCCCCAAGTTATTTAACTTTTTGTTGTTGTTCTTCCCCATCAGCTCCTCCAGCCTTGTATTCCTTCCCAAATGAGCTCTTCGTGATCCCTGCAAGTTGCAACCATGAAGAAAAAGAAAGAAAAGGGTTGGGGAAGAAAAAGAAGGAAAAGGTTCTGGCTGCCCCATCCCTGGAAGTGTTCCAGGCCAGGCTGGAGAGGGCTTGGAGCATCCTGGGGTAGTGGAAGTTGTCCCTGCTCATGGCAGGGGATGGGTTGGAATGGGCTTTAAGGTCCCTTCCCACCCAAACCTTCTGAGATTTTGTGGAGAGGACAGTGGCTGCCCAAGCCCTGTCCCCCACCCCCAGCCCTGCACAGTGACAGGAGGCTGCAGCCCCCACAGAGCTCATTCTCCCACTTCATCCAGCACTTTTCCCATTCTCCCTCTGCATCCAGCACTTTTCCCCCCCAGCACACGTGCGCTGTTGTTTTCCACCTCTTTTCGCTTGTTTTGTTGGTTCCCATTGTTCGTGCCTGGGAGAGGCTGCAGTGTGCTGTTGTTTACAGAAAAGTGCTCTTTGTTTCCCCGGCGTGGAGCATCTGGTGTTTGTGAGAGGCACAGCAGAGCTTTCCAGCAGAAACTCAGCCAGCCCAGTGTGCCTGGCCAGCAGTCCACGTGTGCCACCACGGCCTCGCTCCTAAAAAGGGCCTAAAAACCCCAAACTGAGACAAGCCAGGCTGGACAGGGCTTGGAGCAGCCTCCTGGAAGGGGTCGCTGCTCATGGCAGGGATGGGTTTTGAGATCTTTTCCAACCCATAGCGCTCTGTGGTTCCGTGATCCAGCGTGGGGAGATAAATGAAGGCAGGATGGGTAGGATGGAGCAGGGCAGTGATTTATGGCTCCAGCCCTCCCCCCCAGGCATCAGGGTGATGGACGATCCGTGCGCGCTCCCCTCCCCGTGGCACAGGCTGTCCACGAGCTCTCCAAACATACCAGGGTGAGGTGATGCTTGCATTCCCGCTGATGGCGCCTTTCCACAATCAGCTGAAAGCTGCTCTGGGAGTTGGGGAAGCTGGGCTCCAGCCATGATCTGCTTGGCCAACCCTGCACTTGCCTCTAATTTTAATAATTTGGCGACATCCATTTATTTTAACGTTTCGCAAAGCGAGGCCTGCGTTTCCTCAGAGAAAATGAGAGTTGAAGGATGGTAAAATGCCTCCATAAATTGGAAGTTAAATTAAGAAACAGTTTTAAGAGCACTGAGTGCTGTTAGCCCCGTGTTGTGGTGTCACTCAGGCATTGTGAGCCTGTGGTACCCGTTGGAGGCACGGGAGATTTAGGAGGCACAGGGAGCAGGCTGGATTGTTTGGTGGGTGTTATTGAGCCTGGTTTTGTTTGCAGTTGGAATGTATTAATGGGTACACCCCTTGTTTCACTTCCCACAAAATGCAGTTTTTATGAAAAATTTCTTTTTTGGGGGATAATTTCAGCTATTGAGCATTTTGTATCAGTGTGGGAGCAGCTTCTGGAAGTTTTATCCTTTCGATCTTATCTTTACACAAGGAGTATTTATAGGGGCCTGGAGTGCCAGGACAGGGGGGAATGGCTTCCCACTGCCAGAGGTCAGGGATAGGTGGGATATTGGGAAGGAATTCTTCCATGTGAGGGTGGGGAGACCCTGAGGTTGCCCAGAGAAGCTGTGGCTGTCCCTGGATCCCTGTTAGTATCCAAGGCCAGGCTGGATGGGGCTTTGAGCACCCTGGGCTATTGGAAGGTGCCCATGGCACCTGGACATTCACTTCCAGGTCCATCTTACTGAGCTGGAAAGGAATTTGGCTTAATAATAAATAAATTGTAACACTGTTTTCTGAAGGTGTTCAAGGCTTTACCTTCATCAAAGCAACCAATAAATCCTATAAACACCATCAGGCAGGCAGAAATTCCCACTTGTCCTAAGTTCCATTTAGTATCAGGTCCTTTAGTTAGCAATCTCCATTAGTGCAAACTTTCTCCAAGCCAAAGCATTATGGAATCCCAGAGGAAATTGGGCTGGAAGGGACTTCAGGCCCATCTTGCCCCATCCCTTGCCGTGGGCCATCACTCAGACAGAGCTGGGGGATCTGACAACTGAGAGCTATTTTTAACCCAGCAGCCTGAGACAGTGTCTGGTCCCTCTTGCTGGGAGTTGTTCTTGCTGGGTGTTCAGAGAACTTTGGGCTGGATCCATAAACTTTCAGCTCAGTGATAACCCGGGATGTTTCATGCATCGTGAACTGTGAAGGATGCAGAGATGTCAGCCGAAGCTGTTGTGCCAACGCAAACAAGCCAGGAAGTTTTACTGTTCCCATTGCTGGGAACCTTGTTCCTCTTCCCTCTGTGGGTGTGTCAGTGCATCAAGAGAGGCCAAAAGGTGCAGGTAAACATAAATCCCAGAGTTTTGTGCTGTCCAAAGACAAAAAATGGGAGAATTAGATATTATTTGTGCATTCAGACTTCGGTAACTCTGAGCTTTGTGCTGCTGTGAACAGCTGCATGTTTATTCTAGCTTCCCACAAGAGACCATTCAAAATGCCAAAAAGTCATGGTGAAAGTGCATTATGTCCACTCTGAACCACCACAGAATTTACTGGGAAGCCTTGGCTGGACTTTCACTTTGGTTCCCAGCTATGGTGTCCATCCAGCTAAAGGAAAACCTCTTCCCCCAGAGGGTGCTGGGCACTGCCCAGGCTCCCCAGGGAATGGTAACAGCCCCAAGGCTGCCAGAGCCCAAGGAGCATTTGGACAACACTCCCAGGGATGCACAGGGTGGGATTGTTGGGGTGTCTGTGCAGGGCCAGGAGCTGGACTTGGTGATCCTTGTGGGTCCCTTCCAGCTCTGGAGATTCCATGGCTTTTTTCTCTATCATGGAAAACGCTTCGCTCAGCTTTGAAGTGCCCAATCTGGTTAGCAGGGGTCAGATGTTTGAACATAACTGAGGATATTGCATGGGCTGATTAAATCAAGGCATCTGGCATGGATATCTTCCTGCAGATAGGTTTCCATGGAAAACAGCTCCCATGCCATGAATGTCACTCGAGGATTAGATTGCAAATCGGTTGGATCCCGTGTGCTTCCTGAGACACCACCTCCCTTTAAAACGAGGCATGGGCTCCCAGGTGGAGCTGGTTCTACAGCCCAGGGTGCTGCTCAGGGGCCAGGCTCACAGCTGCTTCCTCCTGATGGGATTCCATCCCTGTGCAGGTGAGTCCATCAGCATTTTGCCTTCCCAGTGTCTGGAGCTGCCTCTTGGCCTCCACACGGGGGATTGAGCAATGAGCTCTCTGCCTTGACGTGGCTCGGCTCCCATGGGAACATCCAAGCCTGGGCGCAGCCAGGCCCATTTTCTCCTTGAACTCAGGATTTTCCATCCCATCTCTGTGCCCAGACTCGCTGAGTCCAAGCTGGTTGCTGTGGACGGGTGCCAGGTCTGGTGGCTGTGATTCACCGCCGGCGTGCGGGAAGCCCAACCCGGCGATTCATTTCCCTGCAGCTGCCGAGCACTGACGTTGGTTTAGCCCCACTGGGGACAGGGAGAGAGGATTTGTCACCAAATGGCCCCAAATGCTGAAGTCCCCCCGTGTTTCAGCTCTTACTCACCCTCTCCCAACAGCAGAAGTAGCCGCTCGAAGGATGGGTCGGAGCCTCCCCTCGTGCAAGGTGATGTCGCCTGCTGGAGAAGCAAAACCAGTTTGTACCAGAAGATTTTATTTGGTTCTGGACTTCCAAAGCCCAGTGAGAAACTGGACTTGGCCAGCTTTGTTTTGCTGTCTGAGGCAGTGCTGACCTTTCACTCTTGATTTTTGCCCCTCTGTTCACCTGCAAAGTTGACCAGGAGCCGTGGATTGTGGACAAATCAAGTTCTGAGTGGCCTGCACACAGCAGGTGCCCAAGCAGCTCTGAGAGCTCCATACTGCAACACAGAACCCAGGGACAGAGGGGCCCTGGGCTTTTTGGGTCTCCAGGCAGATGAGGGAACAGCAGAGCTTGATTTTTGGATATGTTGTGGCTCATGGGACTTGTGTCAGGCTGCAATTCAGCAGGAGCCGGTCTCTTGCTGGTGCTGCCAAGATCCAGGAGTTAATTCTTATTCCATGAGAAGGCCAGAGCTTGCATCCAGCCAGTTCCCTGGGGTGCAGGGAAAGAAATGCTCTGAGAAATAAACACAGACACAAACAAACACCAGACTTGGCGCGCAGCTTCGCAGGCAATGGGAATATCTTTTAGATTCCTGCCGAGGTAATTGGCCTGCAAGGAAGCTTCCCTGCTCTGCCCTTTGGCTCCTGGTGAGGCTCTGCTTGCCAAAATGCTTTGTGGTCCCTTGAGCTGTGCCTGGGCTGGACTCTGTTCTTCTGCCGAGCCCAGCCCAGCCCAGCCCAGCGCTCTCCCGCACGCTCGCCGTGTTCCTGGTCTAACCTATTCCCAGGGATGTGCACTGAGCCTCCTTCCCAGGAGCCCCACCCTCTTCTCGTGCATTTTATTCCACTTCTTGGTGCTCCTTGCAAAGCTTCCCAAAATCTCCCTTTCTCCTGCTGAGGTTGTCCTTTCTGTGGGGTCTTTCCAATGTTGCTGAGGTAGGATCTGATCCCACCTGGTTCTTTTCTCCCGAGCCTTCGTTTGCATCGCTCGACATCTTCTTGGAAATACAAGCCCAAATCCCTGATCTTACCTGCACTGAATAACTCACCAGAGCCTGGATGCTTCCCCCCACCCCTGCAAGGTAAATATGCCAGGCTTTCAGAATCCATGGACATGTGGAAAATCCCACTCCTGACAAACCCCATCTTTCTGAGCTGCTGCCCACCCACCTTCCTTTGAGTTCCTGCAGCTTTGCAACTGTTTTTGGAGTTCTAAAATGCTGCCAAAATTTCTCCTGGATCAAGAGGGAGAGGAACTTTGCTCTGTAGCCCCCAAATTGCAGGATGGGAGCAGGTGGAGCTCAGCATGGAAGTATTCCTGGCGTGTGGTGGGCTGGGTGCTATCGATGAAGCTCATTGCAAAATCTCATTTCCAGTGTAAATGGAAGCTTGACCAAGAAAAATGGATTTTTAAGTGGGAATAAAAAGCATTGAGCTGTGCAGAGTCTAATAAATACTCACTTTGGGAAACCAGTGGCTGGTTTGCAGCTTAGGCTGGAGATGCTTTTAAAAAATCCATCATTCACCCACAGTGAAAGGCAGTATAATTCTCAGGGATTCTTGTTTAGGCAGGGACAGTTTTCCTCAGGATCCTCTCTGCATCCCCAAAGCTTGACCTTGCTTCATGCCAAGCAGGGAAAGTGACACCCTATGGTTTTTGTATCACAAATGGAAAATCCATACTGTTTTGGAATAAACAGTGCTGGCCATTAGAGAGTCTATTTGGTTACCATTTGGTTACAACTGCATAAGGAACAGCTCCAGTGGAAAAAAAAAAAAAAAAAGAGGCAGCAGTAACAGTCAATCGTCACTTTTTTTTTTCCCCCTGCCTGGAAAACTTGGAATTTTATGGCCTATGAGCCACAAATTAGAATTGCAGGCAACAGATAAAGCTTGGCTATAAATCCAGCTAATGCCAGTGCCTGTTGGCAGCTGCAACGTGGAGTTTGTTAAAGTGCCCTTGTCAAAATGGGCCCAACGGGATCTTTCCCACCAGCCAGGATCACCAGGTGGGTCTGGATCCCTTTGGATCATCCCTGGTGCAGCAGGCAAGTCCTGTCCCCTGGGTAGGGACAAAAGAGGAGGCTGCTGCTCCTGTGGTCAGCACCTGCCATGCCAGGAGGTTCCTTCAGCCTTTGCCCCACACTGTCCTTTTCCATCCTTCCTCAGGAAAGTAGATTTCTTGGCCATGTCTCCAGAAAATGAATCCCTGTACGTGTTTGTCCTTCCTCACAGGAAATTGTCCCTTTTTTCTGGCCTGTGGCTGCACTCCCAGCTCCCCCTCATGCCACGCTGCAGGAGCGGGGCACAGCCCTCTCCGAGCATTTCATCCGCAGGGGCCGGGTTGAGGTCTCTGGATGGAAAAAATGCTTCAGACATCCCAGGCTGGAGTGAATTGCTCAAAGATGTTGCCACTTTAGGGCTGGTGAGCTGGGCTGCCAAGTCTCCCAGCGCTGCTCCAGAAGGATCTGGGAGCTCTGGTGCGTCTGTCTGGAGTGACCCAGGGCAGCTCCATGCACGGCGCTCCCATCTTCAGGAAGGAACCAAAAAGTCTCAGCTTGGATGTCTCAGCGCCCACCCGTGGTGTTTGTTCATGGCTAGGACTGCTCCCAACAGGAAACAGGAACAGCCTCAGGCAGTGGCTGCTCTTCCAGGAGCCAAGAAAGGGCAGGAATGGCTGTGCCACCATTTGGGAACATCACATCTGAGACCTTGTGAGGTCTCGGTCTGAGTCAGCGCAAGGCCATGCCCTGAGGAGCAGAGACAGTTTGGATTTTTTCATTCCTACTTAGGCACTTTCAGAGGCCCTTAAATGTCTGAGGTGCCAGGGGAATGCATTTCCTAAATCACTGATGGACCTTGGGAAGTCCTGTTACCTCCCAAGCCATCAGGACAATTATCTGAGCTGGTTGTTTTGTTGTTGTGGGGGGCTTTGGACAAGGGATGGAGGGACAGGACACAGGGAATGGCTTCCCACTGCCAGAGGGCAGGGATGGATGGGATATTGGGAAAGAATTGTTCCTTGGGAAGGTGGGCAGGCCCTGGCACAGGGTGCCCAGAGCAGCTGTGGCTGCCCCTGGATCCCTGGGAGTGTCCAAGGCCAGGCTGGACACTGGGGCTTGGAGCAGCCTGGGACAGTGGGAGGTGTCCCTGCAATGGCAGGGGTGGAATGGGATGGGCTTTAAGGTCCCTTCCATCCCAAACCACTCTGGGATTCTCTGTTTGGTGTGTGCATTCCTGCTGGTTTGTCCTGCAGGGCAGCAGCACCTTTACTCAGCTGGGGAGCCTGCAGGATAATTTTCCTTGGATATTCACAGACAGCAGACAAGGATGCCAGGGAGCGTGAGGGGAACCTTGAATCCTCACATCCTGCCTTGGGTTTGTCAAGCCATCAGTTCTGTTGCTCACCAGCACTCCTGGACTCCTGAGATCACATTCAGATCGAAGGCAGAACTTCCAAGGGGCACAGAGCCATTTCAGAGCAGCCCAGAATAATTCTTAGATCTATTTACTTACGAAAAATGAGAAAGAATTGGGCTTTTTTCCCTCGTTTTCCATGCCAGCATCATTGATGGAGTATGGTGTACAGGGAAATGTATTTCCTAAACCTCCAGGATATCTTTTAAATTTTTTTTTATTAGAGTAATTCCTGGACAGCACCCAGGGTTTGAAAGACAGATTTAGGAATAAAATCCACACAGGGCCCACAGTGATAAGACCAGTTTTGCTGGTTGACTTGGGAACTAATGTACTGCATGCCAATTATACACATTTTTTCTTTTTTTTTTTTTATTCCCATTAACCATCACCATTAGCATTTGGACTCAAACAAACAAACAAATAACCCCATTTAAATCCTGTGTTTTTTTCCCGTCCCTCCAACCATGAATAATTACAAAATAATCACCAAAATCTGGTTTCGTTCGGCGAACGTTTCCAGGTTTTGTTTTCTTTTTCAATAATCCCGGGTTCCAGCAGTCCCACCAGCCCCTTGCTTTTATTTTTTGGGAGGTAATTTCAGCTGGTCACATTCCCTGATGCCTGGCACAGCATGATCAGGGAGCATGTGAGCTTCTTTTAATGTATTTCATCTTGACAGGGAACCTTTTCCCTGCCTTCCCTCATGGCCTGAGCACGCAACTTTTCCGAGAACGCGGCCTCAAACTCCAGCCCCGCTGCAAAAGTGGCAACATCTGCTGGCAAAGCAAGCTTGCTCCCACTTAAAATGCTGGCAGGACCTAACAGGGCCTTAAAAAAACTCCTTTAATTGGGCTAATTGCATGTGGTTGAAGCCATAGTGAAGCTCAGCTCCGAGTTCAGTTTGGTTTATGTGGTTTGGGATCACGTGAGCTCAGGAAAAAACCCACCCTGCTTACCTGGTTTCCTTTTCCTTGCCCCCCAGGTTTTTATTTGAGCTTCAGTTTCACCCCAAAGGGAAGACCAAATTTGCTTCGTTTCGAGCTCAAACGGGAAAAAACCTGAATTTCATCTTGTTTTCACTCGGTGGGATAAATCCCCTTGGATTTTTAAATTTATGTCCTGTGTAGCAGCACTTGCTGTGCACTACGAGCCTGTAGAGGGCAAGGAAGGCTGGCAGAGCAGGCAGGAATATCAAATTCAAGCAAATAAAGGAGTTTTCACCCAGTTGCACTGTGCTGCCTTTATATGGAGGCAGGAGCCTGCCTCGTGCCAGACCCCAGTGCCCAAAATGAAGGTTTTCCTTGTTTTATTATCAGAAAACCCAGTGGTGCCTTAAGATACCATTGTGCTGCTCGATCCAGGGGAGATGGGAGGGGGTCCCCACACAGGCTGTGTTATTTCATTGCTGAAAGCACTCCCCTGCCCCTGGGAAGTCTGTTGGGAATAACATCACTTGGCCCGTGCTCCTTTGGCAAGGACGTTGTTTTCCCATCAATCCCTTTAAAATGGTTTTAGGGTTTTCCCCAAGATGCTGCTTGCTAATTTTGTGTAAGGACACACACACAGGGAGGAGAAAAGGTGGAGTTTTGGGGGAAGGAGGGGGTGAGGAGTTCTGGGGGACTGAGAGAGGAATGTGGGTTTGGAATGTTGTACAGTCTCAGGGTTGAAGGAGAGGAGACAGAGTGCCAGCACCACAGAGGAGAAGTATTTGGCAGGCTCAGGAATACCTATTGCTTCTTCTAGACCCTTTTTCCTGTTTCTTTCCCTTGTCTCTTCCTTTTTTTTTCCTTGCTGAGACCTCAGGTCTTCCCTTGGTTCCTGAGACTCCAAAAGGGAACCAAATGGAGGAGGCTTGTTCAGGAGATCCTTTCTGCTCTAACGTGGATATCCCACTCTAGAAGCTGCCAGATCCCAGCTTTTCAGGGAATAAAAATTGTATTTTAATGCCCCTAAGATCACAGGGATCTCCCTGTGTTGTATTAGGTCTCCTCTTGTTTCCTGGCTGGAACCTCGGGACCTCTCTTGGTTCCTGCGGCTCTGACGGTGAATCCTTGGCTGGTCCCAAATGTGGGTGGTGTGATCCAGTCAAGAGATCCCTTGTGTTCAAACATGGATATCCCACTGCAGGAGGCTGCCAGATCCCAACTTCTGAGGGAGAAAAATTGCATTTTAAGCCTTCTGGGGTGTTAGGGATTTCCCTGTGTCCTTTCAGGCACATGGAAGTCCTACCAGGCCTCATGGAAGAGGGAGAGGAAGTATTTATGGGACAAAACATACCCAGGAATGTATTTCCAGGTGCTTTCCCTAAGTCCCAGCCCCTGGTTACCCAAGTCTTTATTTTCCATGGATTTACTTCATGAACAGTGTTGTGAGAAGGTGCTCCTGGAAAGAGAGGAAGGCTGAATTAAATGACGATTGAAGCCTTGCAGCCAATGTGGGAATGAGGCCAGTGTCTGGAAGGAAAAATATTATTAATAATTATAGGAAGAAGATGGCCAAAGTCAGAAACATGTTCTGAACTCCTCCAAAAATAGTACAAAAAAAGATGCCAAACCCAACAAGTGAAGTAAAGATTTGAGGGCAGGGCAATGTTCGGAGGAGGGAAATTAAAAGGGCGAGAGGAGTCTCAGACAGTGCCACTGTGGCCTCATGAGCTGAGCTGTTTTCTGGGCTCAGGAGGACCAGAAGGTGATTCTGGCCTTCAGGAAGACGAGCAGCCAGTGTGAGATGTTTGTTCTGCGATGGCAGCCCCAGCCCTGGCTGCCAGACGTGACAAATGGGGGGACAAACCCTTCGCTCCTATGGAATGATGGCTCTTCTCTCCTGCTTTTGCTGCCCTGGAGTGAGCTGGGAGCATCTGGGGTACTCTGGTTGCCTTTTCAGCTTTAGAAAGGATGAAGGCTTTTGGGACAGGCATTAAGAGCAGATATATCCCTAATATCTGCTTTAAAAATTCAAATAAACCCTATTGATCAATGCTGGTGCCTTGGGCAGCGGCAGTGCTGAATTCCCAGCTCCCATTTTTTCCCTCTGGAGCATTTTGAGTTCATCAGCTGTGCTCTGTAATCCCTGGCTCTGGGAGGGAAGGAAGGCAGAGCCCTGACCACACACAGGCTCTAGGCTGCCCTGGGGAACCCCAGGAGCTTCCCAGCCACCAGCACCGACCCCTCGGAGCAGCCAAGGGCAGGGACAGCTGTCCAAACAGAGGCACACCTGTGCAGGGAAGGCCAGGCCAACCAGAGACATCCCTGGCTCCAGAGGTGACTCCCTGAACCTGCCCTTCTCCTTTGATCTTCACCCAAGCAGCCTCTGCTGCTCCGCTTCAGCCCGAGTTGGTTTCCTCCCTCTTCTCTCCCGAGGTGAGTCTGATCTCTGCTCCACCTTGGAATTACTGCTTGGAGCTGGCAAAGGCAGCTGAGCTGTGTCTTTCCTCCAGGCACCCAGTGTTCCTCAAAAGGTTCTTCTTGTCCCCATCCCCCTGGGGACCAAACTAGGAGGGAGAGCCACCCACCACTTCACCCATATTTTCCTGTATTTTCCTGCATTTTCCTGTCTTTTCCTGCATTTTCCTGTATTTTTCCACATTTTACTGCATTTTCCTGTATTTTACCTGTTTCCAGCTATATTTTCTCACCTGTGGTTTACTCGTCCCTACATGAGTCATTGTGTCTCAAGAATCCCTCCTTTGTGTGGGTACTCCCATTTTCCATCTAAAAAACAGCTCACCCAAATGATAATTTTTTTTTTTTAAGAAAAGAAAGAGTCAGGGGCTCTTTCTTGCCTTAATCAGTCATCCTGGATCAGGGTACACCTCACACATTCATTCATCCCATTTTTACATTTGTTTCTGGTTTAGATCTATCTAAAGTAAGACACAGTGTGGACATCTGTCTTATTATCCAAAAGCAGGTTAAATAAAACAAACCCTCTCTGCTCCCTGGGAGGGACATTGGAATCATGGGATTCTTCAGGCTGGGAAAGACCTCCAAGATCACCAAATCCAATCTGTTGACATTGACATAATTTCTTTTTCTTCCCCCCTCCTTTTCTCACACATTCATTCAGCATAAAACTGACGTATTCCTGAAATCTCCCTTGGGTTTGACACCTGGAAACTCCCTCCCTTGGATTTTGGGACAACCAAGCCCAGCAAGTTTTCCAGAGCTTCTCTAGGCATTGGTTGAGAAGAACAACCTAGCATGGAATATGGAATGAATGGATTCCTCAGATTTTAAGGACAATCCTTCACCCTTTGGTCAAGGTTTGTGTGTGCTCTGCTCCCCTGTAGTGCTGAGAGAGGGAGGCTGGGATGGGGATGGAGGGAGGAGAGGACAGTACAGGGGGTACAGTCCAGGTTTTGATGTGCTGATGGAGCTGAGGGATTTCTTACCCTCCTTTCTTTTTCTCTCCTTTCATCCAGCATTTCTGTCTGCTACACATGTTCCCCTATACACCGTGCCAGAACTCTGACAGAAGGAAAGGGCAGGGGAGGGGTGCGGGAGGGAAAAAAAAAATCTCTGTAAAGTTTCTGTTCTGGAGAGAAAACAGGACTTTATCAAAATATTAGCAGAGCACCAGCTGGTGCCGATTAGCAAAGCCCTGGGTGAGAGTTTTCCATTTACCTTGTGCTGTTTTTCTTTCCCTGAGCTGCACATGCTCTTTCCCAAAGCGCGAAGGTTTTGGCCACCGAGGTTCATCCAGCTTGGGCGCCGTTTCATTTTTCAGAAATGCAGAGTCCACCCAAGCTGCACTCAGAAATTGCAATGTCCATTCCAAAGCCTGGCTGGCCTGGGGAACCAAGTCCCATTTCCACAGGCTGGTTGGACAGTGAGGGATGAAGGGTCACAAGGACTAAAAATGTCCTCAGACAACAATTAAAAGCATTGTACAGATGCTCATTAGCCAAACATCATGGCTGGGTGATTTTCCCCGCACTCAGCTTGCAAAGGTGCCAGTGGCAGGCTGGACCTGATTCCCAAAGCACTTGAGGGCTCAGGACACCACCACTCAGCACCTTTTCTGCAGGAGATGCTGCTGCTGCATCCTGGACTCCAGCCTGGTGCAGGGCTCTTGCAGAGGTGAGGAAAGTATTGCTCATTCATAAATGCGTGTTTTAAGGGATATTATTCCCAAATATTAAAGTAGAACCAGCTTTTAGGAGCAGGGGATAAAGATTTGGCTGGGAAGCCCTGAGCTGGAGGACCAATAACTTGGGAATTGCTCCGAAGTGTTTGATCTGTCTCGGGCCAGCAAACGCTGAGCCAGCGCCTGCGTTAAGTACAAGTTATTTTCTGCATCCACCAGAGCCCCATAAAACCATTTCCTCTGGGATCCACAGGGACAGCCAGGGCTGATTTTTTTGTTTTATTTTTTTTTCCACCCTCAACAATATCAATATATAAGTGCTGAGGGAAGGAGCACGTGCTGTGTGACAGATTTAGGAGTAGCCTTAGGGCTCCATCACCTCTCTCCAAGCGGCTTTGCCAGAGTGCTGGAATTGCCTCCTATTCATCGGGAGAGAATGCTGGTTTGGGGATTAACAGGCAGAGCTGGTCCTGCTGGAGTCTGGGTCCTACACCCACCTCTGCTGCAGGCTCCTGTGTCAGCTCCAGGGAACGAGGTAGTCCTGAAAGGTGGGGGAAAGGGCTCTTTCCTGAGCTGTGGGGGGGCAGAGTGCCCACCCATGCAGGAATGGGTCCTCACACGGGATTTTGGGAAATCTTCAGCCGTGTTTTGAAGCATAACTGCACCTACTCAGCTCTCTTTGATTCCTCTGGCGTTCCCAAGCCTGTTTGGAGCATATTCAACCCCAAAACATGCAGAATGGGTTGTGCCACCAGCTTTCAGATAATAATCCTGCAGGACAGGAGTACATAGAATCATAAAATAATGGGATGGTTTGGGTTGGGAGCGAGAGTTAAAGCTCATCCCACCCCTGCCATGGGCAGAGACACCTCCCACTGTCCCAGGCTGCTCCCAGCCCCAGTGTCCAGCCTGGAAGGGACACTGCCAGGGATCCAGGGGCAGCCACAGCTGCTCTGGGCACCCTGTGCCAGGGCCTGCCCACCCTCCCAGGGAACAATTCCTTCCCAATATCCCATCCATCCCTGCCCTCTGGCAGTGGGAAGCCATTTCCCCTTGTTCTGTCACCCCAATCACTTGTCCAAAGTCCCTCTCCATCTTCCATTCAGCATTTCACAATTCCCTTCAGGAGGAGGCTGCTTTAGCAATAAAAAAACAAAGGAGTGATGGGAGAAGCGACACCTCCACCTGCCAAGTGATGCCTTTCAGCTCCTGCGTTTGGCTGAGCCAATTCTTTTTTTAATTTTTTTTTTTTTTTTGGGGGGAGGCGGGATCTGGAAGTCTATTTGCAAAGGCTGAAGGGAAGAAAAACAACCTTCTCCCTCTGCTGCCCCACCACCTAAGTGCTAAAGCAGATCCCAGAGGTGGAGCATGGGGAGGTGTAAGCAGGAGAAGACCTGGCAGGAGATCTTGTTCTCCGGTTGTGCCTGGGGGCTTTTCCCGTTGGAGCCCCTGGAAGGCCAGCAGGGAAATGATTCCAATCCCAGGCTTTCCAGCTTCAACGCTAATTTAACCCAAACTGTTTCCTAGTCTCTGAGAGGGGAGCAGGGATGAGGTTTGCAGATTGGAAGTGGGGGGAAGGAACTGCAAATGATCTCAGCAGTTTTACAGCCATCTCTTTTCCTGGCAGGACATGAGGGAGAGCGTCTCCCCGCCTCTGGGGTGGAAGGTGGAGGAATGTGAATGCTGGAACACTTCTCAGTTTGCCCTGATTGTCTTTCCTCCCTCAGCAGTTTTATTGGTGTCCGTAGATTCAGAGCAAATATCCCCACGAGCATTTTCACCCTCCATCCCCAGAGGATCCACTCATCCCAAAGGATTGCTGGGTGTCCCAGAGAAGCCACCCGTACCCATCTGTGCTGGCTCCAAAGGCTGTGTCAAACAACCACTGGGTGTCACCTCCATCTAGAGAGAAGAGAAATCTCTGGGAAAAAGTGTGTTTGAGGTGAATGTTTACATGGAGTCTCTTTTTTTTCGGTCATCTGTGCCTCATCTGCTGTGCTCCTGTGCAAACACCTTGAGCAGAGGCAGCTGGGAGGGGGCTGCAGGGAATGGTCAGCAATCCTTTCCCACTGGAGACTTCCATCCCATCCACCAGTAGCAGGGATCCTGCCTTTCAGACTCAGCTTTTCCTTCACAACAAAAATTCCATTCCATTCCATTGTGCCTCCATTTCCCACTTGTCCCAAAACCTCTCTGTGACACAACAGATCCTCAGATCACAAGTGCCACCAGCTGGAGATGGTTTTCCAGCAAGGGAAAAGCAAGGGAAAAAAAATCAGGAGAAACTGATACCCTCCTACTGTCCTTGCTGGGATGTCTCTTTTTACATCCTCAGCACTTGGAGAGAGCCTGTAGGGAGCAAGAGCTTTTTATTTGTGGCAAATGAAAATATATCACATAATGCAGGTGAATCCCATAAAGGGCAGCGTGGTGGGACCTGTTAATTAATTAAATTTATGAACATCAATGAAGTGTTTTGTAGCTGGTCTGATTCCACCATCTCCATTGGCATTTCCATGGCAAAATCATAGGAGTTTTTTGGGCTGCCATGATGTTTTTTGATGAAATTCCCACTCCAGAGCTGCATCTTCCCATGGAGGGGACCATCAGCTTCTCCCTGAAGATGGGGGCTTAGAGCATCTCTCCATCTCCTCACCTGCTGAGTCATTTGCAGTGTGGGGTCACTGACCTGGCCAACCCTCTGGTCTCCTTGGTGCTCCTCAAGAGGATGGCCCAGATGGACACCAGTCCTACACTGGCTGATTCTGGAAGAGGAACCATCCCACCCCTCATGGTCAGAGGATCAGCCAGAAAAAGGGGGAATTTGAAGCCAATTCTTGCATCTAGAGCCCTTTCCCTCGAAATCAGCTTGGGCAGAGGTAGTTTTACCCCAAGGCAACACAATTTGGTGATTCAATTAAGAAATGAATGATTCAGACTAAAAGGGAAGAAATTCAAACTGAAAGAGGGGAAACTCAGACTGAAAGAGGGGAAATTTAGGTGAGATATCTGGAAAATATTCTTTCCTCTCAGGGTGTGCAGGCCCTGGCACAGGGTGCCCAGAGCAGCTGTGGCTGCCCCTGGATCCCTGAAGTGTCCAAGGCCAGGCTGGACATTGGGGCTTGGAGCAGCCTGGGACAGTGGAAGTGTCCCTGCCATGGCAGGGGTGGGACTGAGTTCTAGGGTCCCTTAAACAGTCTGTGATTTGTAAAGCATAAAAAATCCCATGTGAACCTGCTCCAAAGGGACAGAACGAGCTCAGACCTGGAGGCAGCAGAAGCATTTGGTGTTTTTTTCCCCTCACTGTTTGCTGCAGGGAAGCCAGAGAAGCACAGTGACACACTGCCTTGCTTTGGGGCAGAATATTTACATTTTCTCCACATCTCCCAAGAGGCATTAGTGCTTTTCCAAATGGGGCACGGCAGAAGCAAATGCTCAGTGGTCTGTGGATCTCATGTTTGCCTAAGCACCGTGACATATGTGCCTGTGTGTCTCCACACACACACACACATGAGATATTTTAGCTCTCCCGTTCAAATGAAGGGTGGGATACCCTTCAGCACTGCCTTTCTTAGCATATGTGTTCTTAGACTCACTCACTCTTTGTTTCTGCCAATGCCTAAATTGGGAATACTAAACAGCCACAACTATGCGGCTCGTGGGGATGCGGGAATTCGTTTGGAGGCAGCGAGTTTTGATCCGTTTGCGAGGGACAGAGGCACCACAGCTGCAGGAGAGGAGGTTTCTGCCTGTAATGTGCATCATGGCCCTTGTTTTTGTGAGTGCCTCGGGGCAGAAGTGAAGCTTTTAAACAGAGAGCAGCCAGCAGGTTGAGTGCCACGCCAGGGGATACACGTTTGTTTGTGTGTACACAGGGAGGAAACACCTGTTTTGCATGTTTTTGACACTGGGTTTGGGTTTTTAGGCCCCAAAACACCCGGGAGAAGGTGGGTGGTGGCTGGCAGCGTTCCCAAGGTGTGGCACTTTGCTGTCCAGGTGAAGGCCAGCTCCTCTGGGGTGGCTGAGGGGGCTCTGTGCGTGTCCAACCTCGGCTGTCATCACCCACCATGAGCAATGAGGTGGCGGTGGCTGGGAGGGGGCGGGAGGAGCAGGAAAGGGCTGGGGGATAACAAGGAGCCAGGTGGGTGCTGGGGAGCAGAGGGAACACAATTTGACACAATTCAACACAAGCTCAGGTGTTTTTCCTTGTAAATCATCTCTTGAAGCCAGGGAATGTTGAACCGGGGTGCCCATCACAAGAGTTATCCCAAGGCACCCATTTTATAAAATCCCAGAATCACTGAGGCTGGAAAAGCTCCCCAAGGCCATTGAGCCCAACCTGTGACTGTTCCCCACTTGGCCACCATCCCAGAGCACTGAGTGCCATGTCCAAGCATTCCTTGGAGTATGGGCAGCTCCTCACCCCAAGCTCTCATCCAGGATTACATGGGATGCAGAATTTGTGCAAATGCCTGATGGGATTTGTTTTGTTTTGGTCACAGACATTAATTTCCACCTCCTGTCCGCATAGTTTTTTAAACCCATCCCAGTTTTTTAAACCCATTTTTCCTTCAGTTTTTTTATGTGTGTTTTGGGGCTTTTTTTGGCAATAAAAGCATCAAGCCACACCATCCTCTGGGCAATATTTTGCCAGCCTGCAGTTGCTGAGTGAGGCGAGCTGAGCTGTGCTGTGAGAGCTCCCTGATATTACCCACCACAACAATAAAACATTGGCAGGGAAGCAAAAAGAAGATATTCACAACTCTCCAACTGGACATTGACTCTCCAGCTGTAAGATTGCTTCCTTTGCTCCAGGGATGAGTCCCACTGGCAGTATAATTTCATCTTTTTGGTGTGTTATGGCATGGGAAAGATTTATTCTTTCACTTTTATGGGAGAGAGGGTGGGTTGCAAAGTGTTAGTGGGGCTAAGACAGCATGGGGTGATGCAGCCCATTGATCAGGCAGTGAATTAAAACAGACAAGGAGCTCTGGGCATGACTCAGCTGCCTTTGGAAGGGAATTCCATGTTTTTAGGGAGCCTGGAGGTCCCTGGAGCAGGTGAGATTGATTGGGGCAGGCACTGGCCAAGGGCTGTTGCCTTCTGCACCTCTAGCATCCCCGTGGCTCAAGACAAGGTTGCCATCAAGTCCTGCATCCCATTTTGGCCCAAAATGATGGATCAAACTCCTTCCCATCCCACACAGGGCCCATCCCCACCCAGCCCTCAGTGCTGAGCCCCCAGGCAGGTGCCCTGCTGCCCCTCTTCTGCCCAGCCTTGCCCACCCACATCCTTCTCTGCCCTCTTCCCTTCCTCCCAGCCCTGCCATTCCCTTGCTTTTCACCCCGCTTTTTTGGCGGTGGGTTTCCCCCTGGAAGGCAAAGGGAAGTGAGGGGGTGAAGCCTCAGAGGGGGTACAGCAGCACCTAACCCCAAACCAGCCCCCAAACCCCGTGTGCCTTCCCCCCTCTCCCCGGGGCAGCCGTTGCTAAAGATCAAAGCGCGAGGCAAAAATAGCAAAAAAGGGGAAGAGCTCGTGGGTTTTGACATCTGGAGGCCAGAAGCAGCTCCTGCTCCAGAGTAGGCAAGAGGTGAAGGAGGAAGGGGAAAAGTGGGTTTACAGGCTCTTTTTTTTTTTACAGAGATGAAAACCTTTTTCATAAATTTGTATGGATTGCTATTGCTTGAGAAAGCAGTGTCTGTCTTAGTCCTAATTTCAGAGTTAGGGGTACTAAAAGCACTTATAAATAAAGAGGTGGGTATTTTCTGACAAGCAAAACACTGATTTTTCTGTGATGCATCACCTGACAGCCTTATTTTCATTCCAAGGAGCCACCTGGGAAATGTCTGTGCTGCTTAGCTGGATGAAACAGGTGCTGTTTCCTTTGGGGCTGGACATTTTCAACGATAAGTGTTCAAAAGACATCCCAAATCCAAGGGGACATCCAAATCAGAGCCCTGTTTTTCAAAGGTTTTCACTTCTACACTGTCTGTCTCCAATCCTTTTAGAAATCCAACCTCTGGATAGGCACTGGAGGCAGCACACAGTTACATTTCCCACAGAAAAATGTGATTTACAGTGGATGAATTGCATCCTGTGTGATGAGTGATTCTGGCCATGGGGCAAAAAAAATGTGGTGGGGGAGAAGGTCAGAATGGAAAATGACAGTTTTGATTGTCTTCCTTTTAGTAGTAAAAGCTCATGGAAGAAATAGAAAAATGTCATTTTTGATGAGAGAAACTGCTGTCTGATCCCATATAGGTTAAGTGTAATTTTATTTTATTTTATTTTATTTTATTTTATTTTATTTTATTTTATTTTATTTTATTTTATTTTATTTTATTTTATTTTATTTTATTTTTAATGTTATTTTTTCTCAGCTTTTCAATCTGTCAGGAGGTGTTTGGTGGAGTGGCATGTGGTGTGTTGGACCCTCTGCAGTCCTTTCTGAGCTCCACCACCCCAGAACAGGAAAATCCCAGAATGTTTTGGGTGGAAGGCACCTTAAAATTCATTTTATTCCAACCCCCCTGCCCATGGGCAGGGAGACCTTCCACCAGTCCAGTTGCTGAAATGACCCCTTGCCTGGACTGACTGCCTTCATGTGGGCTCAGTGACCATCTCCTGCTCCTTGATTTGGTGCTAAAAGAGCTTTTTCCCTCTTCCCTTCACACATCCCAGTCAGGATTTCCCATTCACCTCAAGACCACTTGGGAGGTTGATACCCCCAGCCCCAGTGCCCCTGCCATGACTAGTGGTGATGCCAAACCCTCCCAGGCTGCTTGTCTGAGTGCCCACACTCTGCCACTTTCCCTGGCGCAGGGACCAACCTTGTGGTTTCCAGGTGAATTCCACTTGCTCATTTAGCAGGAAATCACAGGATCGAGCAACGCACTCACCAGAAAACTTGAGAAAAGGAAGAGAAAAAAAATAATAAAAATGAGTGTGCAAATGCTGGCTGGTTGGATTTGGCAGGAATGAGAGAACGAAGAAATGCACAAGGGGGTTTATTACTTTTTTTGCTCTGGTTGGAGCTGCCTTCATGTGAAACTGGAGCTACATCCAGCAAGGGCATTTACATGCACGGATGTAGCCTTCAATCAGGGTGATGTAAACACTGCTGCAGCATTTTTGGAGTGGGCTGTTTGGGAAATGTGATGGATTAAATATGACAAACAAGATTCCTGGACGTTTATTTATCCGCCTTTCGGCTGGTGCCAGCTTCATGTTAGGCAAGGCTCTGGCTACCAGACCAATCCAAGGCCTCGGGGGCAGGCGAGGCGAGGGGGGAGCAGCCACGAGGAGAGCATTTTCCAAGCCCCATCTAATCTAAAGCATCTTTTGCTGAGTGGTGCAGCGAAGAGGATGTGGCTAACACAAATAAAAAAAATCATAAAAGGGATCAAAGTGTGTGTGCAAATTCATTCCTTGTGGCAGGAGCTCTGCCAGTTCGCTTGCTCGCCTGCTTTCCTAAGGGAAAAAAAAATAAAAAATTAAAATCTCCCAGCCCCCCGTGACGGGGCGGGAAAATCACATGTCAGGATCTCTTCTGGATTTCATAAGGGCCTGAGCAGTGATGGATGGCTGGGGTGACACCAGAGCCTGGCCGCTGTGCCGGGATCTGAGGCACTTCCCGCCGGTGCCAGGGCTGCACATGGAGCACGAGCTCTTTATGAGCAGTTCAAAGGCACCACCAGTGTGGGTGGGGGCTGGCTGGGAGCCCCGGGCCACCAGGAACATCTCAGGCACTTGCAGGAACCTGGCGTTACCCCAGAGCCTGAGCGCTTCTTGGTGGGGAGAAAGATGAGGAGGACTTGCCTTAAACACGGCAAAACCCCAAGGTGATGAAGGAAAAAATCCACATCAGGTGGTACCAGCTGGAATATTTGGGTTGACCTCGCTCCACACACGGAGGAGAAGACAGTTGCCTTCAAGGCAGCCACTGCAGCCCTTGAGTTATTGTCTGCTGCCCCATCCCAAGCCAGTTATCCCAGCTCCACCACCTCATCCCACTGTGGAAACCACACGACACAGCCGTGTTTCCGACGGGAGCGCCGGGATAACATTCCCACAGAACAAAAGCCGAGAGCCTCGGCAAACCCAGCGCCGGAAAAGGAGTCGGCCCGAAAAGGGAAGGGAACGCGCCTTCAAAAATCCTGCAGCAATGCTAATGAAAAATAAACACCCATTTCTGCGTCTGCAGAGAAAGGAAGAAAGAAAATTCAATCAAGGCCTTGTTCTTATATTCCAGGAATTCGCTCCATTGAAGATTGTCAAATACCGCATGCCAACACTTGGGAGAATGACAACGGCGTCTTTAAGTGCAATGAATCAAAGCACAAGAGCAAATTTGTACAGAACCCAAAGTGCTATTCTTAGAAACCATCCAGAATCAGCAAATAAACAATTCATCAGGAGGAGAAATGTTGGAAGTCGCAGGGGAGATTAACTCTGGTCTGAGTAGAAACAAAACCTCAAATGAGCCACATCGTCATTCCCACACTCAGTTAATTGCAGCATTGTTCAAGGGCAGGACCAAGGGTTGGGAGGCTGCGGAGCAGCATGGAGTAGATGGTGTCTGAAGAGGGGAAAAAAAGGCAGAAAATCAGTTTTTCCCTCATGGCAACTCCAAGAGAGGTTGCTTTGCTGGGGTCTGGGATAGGAGTATAGAGGAGGGATGAGGGGTGGCTCTGGGAAAGGCAGACACTGGGAGAAGTGCAGAGAAGGGATGGACGTGACCTAAGATGAGGATTTGAAGGTAAAATAAGAGTTTTCCAAGGTGAGGGACTCTTCTGACCACACTCAGCTTTGGCTGAGGCACAAAGGGTTTGATGCAAACTAATCTAGGTTGCAGGTGAAATTCCTGGATGCAGGGAAGCTCTCTGCCAGCCTGGATACAGCTCCTGATCACAGGGCATCCACAAACGGAGAGCTGACATTTTATCCCCTGAAATTCTTATTTTGCGAGATAAGATTCACATGCCAGAGCTACTGAGTGAAAACACACTACCTGTACCAAGCCAAAAAAGTGCTTTTAATAAAGAGCAGCTGCCTGTGCACTTCCCCAGCCTGGGAAAACACAAAGCAGATTGTCCTGAGCCTTGGAGCACTCTGGATCCCAGTTTCCAGCCCTGCTGGGGATGCACCTGGGGCCGAGCGCGTCGGAGAGGGACAGGCAGCTCCTGAGAGCAGCAGAGTTCACACCCACACACACCTTCCTTGGCTTGCTCTTTTCTTCCCAAATCAGGTCATCCTGGGATGATCCCACTACCCAAGAGCGGCCTGAAGGGCCTTGCAGTGATCTCTTCCATGCAAGTTTTGGTGTGAGGAAAAAAGGGTATTCCTGGGCTGAAAGATGGAAACGCTCATTAGCATGGTTGTGCATTACCTGGAGCTGCTTCAAAAACCTGAGTGTTCATGGAACAGATTTTCCTGCAGAGATTTTCTGTGAAAAATCTTCATTTCACACAGGGATATCCCCAGAGAAAAGAAAACAGGAGTCAGATAAATTTGTATTCTTTGAGAATAAAACCAAGCAAAGCTTCTCGGATGACTCCATAAAAATTCTAAAAAAAGAAAGTGGGGGAAAAAATAAAGCGTAGAAAAAAGAATTCACACAAAATAATCACTAAGGGGCCTCTGGTACTTGCAGGTATATTCCAAGTGATTCCTTTTTGCACAACACCAACAAAGTCATTATAAGTCAGTTCTTTCCTTTTATTGGTAGGAGCCAGGGCTTGGTGATTCAAACCACATTCAGTTCTCAGAAGGGAGGTTTTGATCAAAGCATTTTTAAAAATCAGATGAAAGAAGCATTATAAAAAATGTTCATTCAATATGAGCCAGGAAGGGGAAATGGCTGCCCAGGAGAAGAGCTGGGAATATACTAGGAAAAAAGAATTACCCCAAAACCTGACGCTGATGCTATAAATAACCATATAAAGTGTTACAAGTCAAAGAATGATTTACAGAGCCTGTGGTCCTTAATTCCTAGGATGAAATAAAATCTTTAAAATATGGCTGATTCAGACAACTCACATTATCCTTCAAAGTGAGGATCTTCTCCTCCTTCTCCTCCTTTCTCCTTTCTCCTTCTCCAGAAGAGGACAAGGAGAAGGACAAGGAGGACAAGGAGGGGGACAAAGAGAAGGAATTATGAAATTATTATTAAGGTTGGAAAAGCTCTCCAAGATCATCAAGTCCAACCCTTAGCCCAGCACCACCAAGGTCACCACATGTCCCCAGGTGCCATATCCACACATTTTTTGGACACTTCCAAGCAGGGTGATTCCACCACTGCCCTGGGCAGCCTGTTCCAATGCCTGACCAACCTTCCAGTGCAGAAACCTTTCCTAATATCCAACATAAATCTCAGGGGAAACAGAGATGTGCAGAAATGACTCTAAGGAGATCCATGTTTTCTGGAGAAAATCCCAGTGCTGCTCTGTGCCATGGTCATGGCTATGAAATCCTAAATTTGATTTAAACCTGTGAATCACATTCTGGGTGTTACTTTTTAAATGCTAATTTATTGCAGCCTAATTAAAATTTTAAAAATCTATCCAGGATACCTGAGGATGAGGGAATTTGGTTTATAAGTCAGTGCTTTGCCTGTACTAGAAATATAAGAATGTCAGGTTTTTACTTGTCCAGGAGAAGTTTACTTTAAAATCAAGGGGTTTTATGTTTTGCCTTTTTTTCCCCCCCCTCTTAATTTTAGATTATTTTAATCAACAGTACAATAATACCCAAAAAACAAAGCTAGAGCCTGAGCAGCCATGACCTGGTTTAGGGTTGAAAACTACTCTGGAAACATTCAGGATTTCTTACTGAAATGAAAAAACAGTGGTATTATTATCATTGATAGTTCATTGAGAAGTTTTTCTGAGCCCTCAAACCCTGTTTTAATGCATTTCTACTGAGATTTTTTTTTTACGTGAGGTGCAGATTTCAGTGAGTTTAAGACAAACCAGCTCCTTCTCAATTCTCCAAGCATCATCCAGGCCAGGAACTCTTCCAGAGAAGTTCCTTCCTTTCTTTTGAAGCAATAGGAGTGCTCAGCAGATGTTCTCTTCTGCTCTCCCATGCCCTGTCCTCTGCACTGCACTTCAGCAGATTCCTCCAAATTAATGATCCCTGATCCATTAACAATCTCAAAAGTCACAAATTCAAGTCATATCAAATTGATTTTAATTTTTTTTCCATCAAACCAACAAAATGATAGAAATTCCAGGGAGAGGGAACTATTTTGGAGAAGCTCAGGAGAGAAGCATTGCTTTGCAGTTCTGAGCAAGTGGAAATCATGCTCCAAACCCAAAGCAAAGCAAAGTAAGGATTAAAACAGCAAAGATGATTTTGTGTGGAAATCCCACAATGTTTTTTTTCAGAACATGGATCAGGAGAAACCCACACCCTCACACTTCTAAGAAACATTTTGCAACTGAGTTCCTCAGCGAAAATTTTGCAAAACTTTTGCAAAATGCTCTGAAGTATCCAGAACTGAGTATTTTTATTGAAAAAAAACAAACCCAAACCAAACCAAACCAAAAAACCAAAAAAACAAAAAAACCCCACCACCACCACCACAAAAAAAAAAAAAAAAAAAAAAAAACACCAAAAAAACAAAACCCAAAAAACAAAACAAAAAACAAAACAAACGAAAAAACCCTCAAACCAACTTTTCATTGGACATAAAATCCTTGGCAAAACTTCTGTAGCCTGGATCTGATGCAGAAGGAGATGCACCATGCTGGAGACCCAGCCCAAGGGGCACATTTTAAGCCTCTGGAGAGGCTGTCCCCAGCTAAATATTCCTCACAGGAGGGAAGGGTTATTATCCAAAAGGGATCTGGCACATTCCTGGGAACTCAGGAAATTTGAGTGAGAACTGGATGCAATCTGCTGATGTTCCTGGACCGGCACAGAAATCCATCCTTTCTTTTTCACTAATATTCAAAAAACAAAAACAAAAAAAATCCTTAATAAAATACAATTTAAAAAATTGATAGCTCAGATTCTTTTGCCATTTCCATTTCTCTTTTTTGCTGTCTTGCAAAGCAAGTCTCAAAGGAGAAGGGCTGTTCACAAGGATTGACATTCTTCCCTTCCCTTCCCTTCCCTTCCCTTCCCTTCCCTTCCCTTCCCTTCCCTTCCCTTCCCTTCCCTTCCCTTCCCTTCCCTTCCCTTCCCTTCCCTTCCCTTCCCTTCCCTTCCCTTCCCTTCCCTTCCCTTCCCTTCCCTTCCCTTCCCTTCCCTTCCCTTCCCTTCCCTTCCCTTCCCTTCCCTTCCCTGAAACTTCCCTGAAACTTCCCTGAAACTTCCCTGAAACTTCCCTTCCCTGAAACTTCCCTTCCCTTCCCTGAAACTTCCCTTCCCTGAAACTTCCCTGAAACTTCCCTGAAACTTCCCTGAAACTTCCCTTCCCTGAAACTTCCCTTCCCTTCCCTGAAACTTCCCTCCCCGTCCCTGAAACTTCCCTGAAACTTCCCCGAAACTTCCCTTCCCTTCAGTTGGTTTCACGTGCTTGGGGGGAGGGGTGGATTCACCTCCGAGCAGGCCCCCTGGAGCTGGGAAGTGGGAGGGGCTCTCCCGTCTCTGGGAGCTTCCCCTGTGAGCTGCTGCCACCAATCAGAGAGCTGATTTGGTGATGGACAGCTCGGGAAACCAATGAAAAGTTATTTCGCTTTCACAAATCACAGTGGATCAGCTTTGCTGTCTCTCTTTCGGCTTCCGGTCTCCGGGGGTGGTGGTCCCCGGGCCGGGGGGCTGCGGCCCGGCTCTGGGCTCGGCCTGGAGTCCGGCCCGGTGCCCCGGCTCTGCGGGGTGCCCGGCTTGGGACCCCGGCCCCGGCTTGGGACCCCGGCCCCGGCTTGGTGGGGGGCCCGGCCTGGCCGCATGGTCCCGACCCCCCCTCCCTGACTGCATGGCCCCGCGCAGCCCAGAGCTCTCCTCTCCACGTGGCATGGCCGAGCAGGGGGGATCGGGGAGCCAGCAAAGGCTCTCCCTTCCCCCTTCCCCTCCTCGTTCTGAGAAAAGAGGCCTCCAGCTGCCCCTGCTGTTTCTTCACGATCTGGATACAGTTGTAACTTCTTCATGCCTGGATAAGATCCTCGATTTTTCTAAGCTCTCCTAAAGGAGAAGAAATAAAGCCTGGAGACTCCAGAAGTCAGCGAAATGAAAATAAAGTTCCTGTGGGAAGAGATTGAAAAGATGCGAACTGATAAGTAGCTGAAAACCTTTTTTGTGGGCTAAGGGGATTGTGACTTCACTAAAATTCCTTTAAACTGTGACATATACTTGGGATGGTTTGGGGTGCTTCAGGAGAAGAAGACTTTTTTGCTTTGGAAATTTGGAGCTCTCTCTGTTCTGGAACTGGAATAAGGACAGAGACATTTGATAGTGAAAGAGATGAAGAGAATCTTGTTTTTCAGCAGCCGGCCTTTAAAAGTACTACCCCATGTGTGTAACATAACCCATTGCACAGCTCTGGAAGGACTGTGAAAGAATGGGAGGAGAGTCATAATCTGCAATATTTTCCCGGGCGGATGTGGATTGTGAAGGTGAAGACGCCCCCCAAGCCATAACTAAAAAGGGACTTTTCTCTCTTAAGTGAACTGAAATGATTATTTGAATGTATCACTTACTGAAGTGCTCTCTGTATGTTTGTTGGTAAGAAATGTTGAATGAAGGGGAGGAGGGAACAATCTAGGGACCTTATTCTGAATTTTTCTTGTGTTATTAATAAATTTCTTCTTGTACCTTTCTAAGTTTTAAGCCTGCCTTGTCTCTACTCCTGGGTCCCGTCTCTAAAAGAAATTAAATATATTAAGGTTGGCAAACCCAAGTCACACCGTGACACCTTCCCTGAAACTTCCCTGAAACTTCCCTGAAACTTCCCTTCCCTGAAACTTCCCTGAAACTTAACTTCCCTCTCAAAAAATGCATTTTGGGGAGGGTAGAATCACTTGCTGAATTAAGGCCTTGGCAAGACAGTGCATTTTAAGGAGAAAAATATCTGTTTAAATTTTCTTAGGTGTCAAAATGCCACACTCTGACATGTTAAAAATGAAAAAGTTTCACTTGGAAAACTTTCAAACGTTTTATTTAATCATTAATACCCATTCATCGGCGTTATTTTGCTTTTTAAAAGCAGTCAGGCTCGGGAAGGCATCCAAAGCAGGCCAGGATTAATTAAACCAGTTTTGTTTCACCTGAATCCGTTGTGTTTGTTTTGCTTTGGAGGGGAAAATGCTGGGATTAAAGTGCACCAACCCTCTTCCCATCCTCACCAGCACCTCAGGTCTGCTGCTGGGCTTGGAGAAACCCTTTCATCCCGCCGTGGGGATGGCAGGCAGCTATCCTGCATGGATAAAAGTCTGGAAAAGACCCTAAACATAATTTACAAGTGTGTTACATCCACGCAAGAGCTCCGAGCTCCCCCTCAGCCCTCGCAGCAACATCTGCGGTCGGGAGATCCGTTCCTCCCTTGCTGTTAACACCAGGTTGGAGCTCCCAATACCAGCTCCGAACATTTTGAATTTGTAGGCAGCTTTCAAACAGCTGCCATGCTTTAAAGAGAACCAGACCCAAAAACCTCTGTTGCTCCTTTTTTTTTTTTTTTTTTTTATTATTATTTTTTTTCCTTCCCCTTCAAAATGTGGAGTTTCCCCCCTACCCCATAAAAATTCAGCTGACATGTGCTCAGATGGGCAACGTCCAGATCTCAGCCAGGGACTTGTTGGATGTACCATAAACCACCTGAGCTTGAAACCTAGCTGAAAATTTGGGATATTCAGTGCATGGCTTTATGCAGGGAAGGCTAAAGAGCAGGGCCATGTTCTGAAGTGCTGTCTGCAGCTCCTTTTCCCTTCCAGACCCTTGCAGAGTTGCATCCCCAGTTCAAAGAGTGTCTGGGATTTATGAGAAAAGGAATGTATGTGCATTTCTGTACATAGTTATGTGTGTGTGAACCTGCATGTGCACAAGCACATCCATCACTTCTTTGAAAACGTTTACAATCCACTTTATGTGTTGACTTGATAAAAAACTTGTGAAACTGGTCATTTTTCATTTGGGTGGGTAAAAATCTGGGAATTTCAAGATCTTGACGCTCTTTGGATTTTTGAATAAGCTTGACCACTATAAAACTCATGCAGAGAGCTGCTGATGTTTCTAAAAAAGTGAAATATCAGCAAAAAGAGAGAAAGAAAAGATGAAAAACAACGAGGGAGTTTTTTTTCATTGTTTCGCCAGCTCTGGCTGGCAATTGTCCACTTTGCTCACTTCAGGCTTCACAGGTTAAGGCTTTATACCACGCTGCACCTGAAACTTCAGCAAATCCTGAAAGTTAGCAGCTTTCCTGGATCCTGGCATCTCCCTGGGAGGAGCTGAGCCCTCGGAGGTGCTGAGGGCCCTGGCTGCCATCCAGCAGAGCACTCAAACACCAGCTTACGTTTCAACAGTGCTCAAGAACCAATTTCAAATTAAGCGTGTGCTTAAGTGCTTTGCCAAAGAGCAGGGGGGATTACTCACATTCCAGGAGTTAAGCGTGTGCTTAAGGTGCTTTCCTGGACCCGGGCTGGAACAATGGGGAAATAACGATGCTGTCTTTGGGTAGTTTTCTCGGGGTGGGGGGAAGAAAAGAATGTTTAAAAAAAGAAAAAGGAAAAATCAAAGTGGTCTGCTTGTTCTGTTGGTGGCAGAGCCGTCCACCTGAAAGCAGTTTCATCCAACTCTGTCCCAGTCCCTGAGACTCTGTCCCCCAGAAAGGGAAGGAAGAATTCAGGAGGCAGGAAGAATTCATCAGCTCCTTCTTGATTGTTGTATCTGATTTCTCCTCTTATAGGAGCCCCTCTGCTCTGGAGCCAGGCTGGCAGAGCTGGAGGTGCTCACCTGGAGAAGGGAAAGCTCCAGGGAGAGCTCAGAAACCCTTCCAGTGCCTAAAGGGGCTCCAGGAGAGCTGGAGAGGGACTGGGGACAAGGGATGGAGGGACAGGACACAGGGAACGGCTTCCCACTGCCAGAGGGCAGGGATGGATGGGATATTGGGCAGGAATTGTTCCCTGTGAGGGTGGGCAGGCCCTGGCACAGGGTGCCCAGAGCAGCTGTGGCTGCCCCTGGATCCCTGGGAGTGTCCCAGGCCAGGCTGGACACTGGGGCTTGGAGCAGCCTGGGACAGTGGCAGGTGTCCCTGCCCATGGCAGGGGGTTGGAATGAGCTGAACTTTAAGGTCTCTTCCAAGTCAAACCATTCTGAGACTCTTTGACTCCATGTCCCCATGGTTGGATTCTTTTCCCTACCTCCAGACTCAGCACCATTCACAAATACCCCTGGGGGAGAACCAAGCCCACATCCCAAAGCTGTTCCTCCTGCACACTTCAGGCTTTCCTGGGGAAACCAAACCTGTCACCAGAGAAGCCTGATCTGTGTGGTTGTGACACAAAAATGTGATGATCTCAGGAAATAAAACATTCTCTCTTTGGAGGAAAAAGATCAATCGATGTCAAATCCAGCCCAAGCTCCCCAGTGGCCAGAGAATGGGGGAGACAAGTCTCAGGTGCAGACTCCCAGGCCTGCTAACCCTCTTGGATTTTTGGGATGGCTGTATTGGGTATCACCCCCTCTGCCTCATTCCTACCATCTCTGAGCAGTCACAGCTTACAAACACGTTTCCCCAAAATGTTTGTCAGTGCCACTTACCAATGAAGCCTTAAATTGTCCTTTTTTTCCACTGAGGTAGCAACTCTTCCACCCACTGAAGAATCTAGATGGAGGGAGGTGATGATATGGAAAAAAAATCTTGGCTCCAAAGAGTTAAAATATCCAGGGGTATCCTTCAATTCCATGTCTTCGTTGGGTCATCGTTTGGGAATCTGGCTCAATATCTCCTCCTTCACTCAAGCACTCATGGAGCTTTGGAGCAGGTAAAACGAAGCCAAATTCCCCCAATCCTCTGTAAGTGTTACTAAAAAAATACCTCTAAATTAGGTCCCACATTCCTGTGATCCTTGTAGTGCTGAGCAGGGAGGAATAGCTTTTGATAACAGCCCTGGATTTGGTGGTGTGGCGAGATTTATTTCCTGATCTTTTGCCCATCAAACCTTTTTCTGATCTTAATTGTCAATCACATCGTATGATTTCTCCAGAGGAATGAAAATAGCAGCTATTTGTCTTGAAAATCTCCCCTTTGATGTCAGAATTCCAGGAAATAAAACACCTTTATAGTTATGGGATCCAGACCTGTCCGGCCGGGATGCATTTCCATCAGGACTCGTGTGTGTTTGTTGACTCGGGTTTTAAGGCGCCTTTTACGGGGTTCACAATGGGATTTTCTCTGCACCTTTGGGTTTTTTCCTAGGACTAAACCATCCCTTCTGCTTCAAGGCCCTCGTGTCTGAAAGGTGTCAGCTGTCCCTGACCTGGACTGAGCTCCCAGGGTGTTGGGATCCAGCCTGAGCAGATCCAGCCCTTGCTGTAATGCCAAAACTATGGCTTGGACATCCAGAGCTGCTCACACGTTGGCTGTAGGAGGGAATTGTCCCACACCCATCATCCCAGGCCACCCTTGGATCGAGGCTTGGCCATGAACAGCCCCTTCTCCAAGCCCATGTATGGCAGCATCAATGAATCTCTTCCAGCTGAGCACTGGACAAGGAAAAAACTCCCTTTTCCCAGCTCCATCCTTTGGATTGACTCTTCATGCCACCAGCTCAGCCAACTATCCTTGTACAGCACATCCACCTCCCTCTGGAGGAGTTATTTCTAAGAAACGCCAGTTATCTTTTTTTTTTTTTTTTTTTTTTTTTTTTTTTTTTTTTTTTGGTAAAGATCAGGAAAATGAGGGAAAGGCTAATGAAGAAAAATTTGGTCATTCCAGCCTCATTATTTTCCCATCGTTTTTAAGGTGGTTTGTAGATTTTGGCTGCAGACCTGGGGATTAAATATGTGCCATGACTTGAGGGAAGGATCCTTGTTGGTGTTTCTCCTAAAAAACTCCTTCTCAAGCATGTTGGCTGGGTGGGAGTGTGGACGTGCCACAGTCAGGGCACAGGGCACATCTGTGTGTATATATATATATATATTTATATATATATATTTATAATCCATAACACCCACTGCTACCTGCTGACCTTTTACTTTCTGCAGCCAAGCCTGCCAAGCTCCCGTGATCCTCTCCAAGGTGTCACTCACAATTTCTAAACTGCTGTTTTCTCTAACTTCCAGTCTTTCCACCCATCTTTTCCCTAGTCATCTTTCCTTCCACCTGAAATTTTGGGGTTTTTCTTTGCTTCTCCCTACTCCAGTGCTGTGTTGTGGCTGACTTGCCTGTGAATCCAATTTTCCCTGTTTTTCCCTCAAGCTCTCATAGCTCCAGAACCTACCACTAAAAACCCATTATAATTTGCAGGGCAAATTCTCCCCCTTGGCTTTTCAGCCAGGATCACCTTTCCTCCCCAAATCCTCCTGTGCCTTCTCAAATTTGCAGGATTCCTTCTATTTTTTTTTTTTTTTCTTTTCTTTTCTTTTTTTTCCCCATCCCATCCCAACAGCAATTAATCAATCAACCTAGCAATTTGGGACCAATCTAAAAACAATTATAATAAAAAAAAAAAAAAGAAGTAGCTGAAGGAATCCCTCCTATGATGGAAAACCATCTCCATGCTCAAATCAGTCTAGCAAAAACCACGGGATGGTTTGGGTTGGAAGGGACCTTAAAAATCATCTTGTTCTCACCCCCCTGCCATGGGACATCTTCCAGGAAAGTGAGGGGTAAGAGAATTGGCTCCTCTTCCCCAAATTTTAGTCTTCAAAGTCTGAAGGGGCTGCCCAGCAGCTCTACCAGGGGCACCAAGAGAGGAGCATCCATCCCCTGCCCTGCATCTGGCACCTCCTGGGGTTGCAAAGCCTCCAACCACACCAGCCTGAACCAGGAGCAGCTTCTAAATCCCAGCCCCAAATCCCACACCAGGAGCCTCCTCTGGAGCTGTCCATGCTGCTTCCAGGATGTGCTGGTTCCTCTCCACCAGCCTCTGGCAGGAACTAGAAAACATCTGGAAGTGTTCCAGGCCAGGTTGGACACTGGGGCTTGAAGCAGCCTGGGATAGTGGAAGTGTCCCTGCCCATGGCAGAGGGGTGGAATGGGCTTTAAGGTCCCTTCCAACCTCAGCCATTCCATGATTCCCTGATCTTGGCTTGCCCAAGGCTGGCTCTGTGGCACAGCACAGCATCCCATGGCAGTGAAGGAGCTCAGGAAAACAGGGACTCCTTCCCCAAAAAATCAGCACTTTATTTTCACATGGGGCTCTGCTGATTTACACCCCTTGCCAAAAAGATCTTGTTCCCTCCCTCCAGCCAAGCTGGATATTTAAAAGCCTGGCAAGGTGATTAATTATTAGTTGAAAAAAAAAAGGCAAACCCACAACTTGTGTTTTCCTGTGGTGCCTCAGCCTGGGAAAACACTTTTGAGCATGGAAGGGTTATTTGGGTGTCTCCCTCCTTGAGCCACCACTGGAAAATCCTTCAGTACCTCACTTAGATACATTTCATGCAAATTCAAAGGGGCCTTTCCCAGTTGAGCCCTTGGCTATTTGAGGTCCTACCAGAATCAGGAAAATCCTGGGTAAGAGGTGAGTGATAATGGTTCAGGGCTCAGCTCTCCCATGGGTACCTGGATAGCTCAGCTTTTCAACTCCAATTTTTCACAAAAATTTGAAAGTTTGATCCTCAAGCTGGGCAACCGTGTTTTTTTCACTCTCAGGAAAACAGTTTTTACTGTGAAGGGAATTTCCCACTCAACTCCAATAGCTTGAAACTAAAGGGGGAAAATAACTCCACAAATTTGGAAGGTTTGGGTGCAGTATTTAACTTTGAGTGTGTTGTGCCCCAGAGTTTTGCAGATGGGATGAGCCAGGCACAGGGATGGAGCAGGATGCTCTTGGAAATGAGGGCACTCCAGGTTCAGAGCTCGAGGCCAGGCATGAAGCTGAAGCACAGAACATAGCAACCACTTCAACCTAAAAAAGTGAGGAGATTAACTGCTGTGCTCACAGCTGCACAAGAAGCAATGCCAGCATTTGAAACCTGGGAATAAATGATCCAGGTTTCCAGAACCATTTTAATTGAGTAAGTGGAGTGGAGAGGAGAAGGAGAGAGACTGAGATTGAGAGATTGCTGTTAAAATGCTCATCAGCAGGCTTTGAACATCTGGTTGTACTGGAGGATGCTCCTGCTCTGCCACCAGTGCTTCCAGACAAACTGGCCAGCCAGAATGATGCCAGAGAAACCAAGGATGCATCTGATAAAGCTTTAAAAAAATACAACAATTCCCAACAGTCAATCAGCCTTCCAGTGGCTGTGGTGGGAAAAGCACCTAAAGGAGGCAAAGTGCAAAACCATGGGAAACAGGAGATCAGGGTTTTTGGAGAACTGGTCCCAAAAAGGGGTTAAGCTGTGTCCTCCACAGCAGGACATCCTCTCCAACACCTCTCAACCCCTTGCAGGCTGGCAAACACCTGATGAAGCAGGGGCTCCACACCAGGTTAGCAGGAAAACAGGTCGTGGATTGAGAAATATCAAAGAAATACTTTATTTTTTTTTCCCTCCTCCAGGAAGCAATGCCTGCTTGTTCTTAACAGACTGGATGAAAATGAAACTGTTTCCCATGATAGATTTTTAAAGAGGGGTTCTGGACTCCTGGCATTTACTGCTCCCAAATTGTCGAGACGTTCCGCTTTTAATTTCAAAAATAATTATTCCTGGTGTCTATAGAAGGTGAGATAATTTTCTTTTTACTGGAAATGGTGTTTTTAAAAATTAGGTGGAGCAACAGAATTGATCTGAAAGAGGCTTTTTTCCCCTGCAGATTTCAGCTGGTTGTTTGGGTCAAATTTTAATTCAACTTGACATTGACACCACATCAGAATGTGATTTTTTGGTTTTTTTTTGCTGCTGTTTACTACTTTGTTCCCGAGAATAACATCAGAGGCTGGAAGGCTGTTTGCTGCTTAATCTTCTCTGAGGCCCAGCCATCATTTCTATCCATAAATCCATGAATCTGACATTAATCTTTAAACTTTTTTACAGATCAACATTTATGAACCCTCAGCAAAGAGCCCCTGGGCTCAGGCAGGAACAATTCAGCCTGCAAGTTGAACACCCTGTTGAGTTGCTTCTCGTGGTACCTTTTCCATCACTTTGGTTGGGCTTTTGGAGAGCATCTCAATTTAATTTGGTTGGGAACCCCTCACACGCATGAGTTCTGCAGGGGACATCTGGTTTGCTGCACATCCAGTTCCTTGGTAGTTTTGCAAGAAATCTCTGGCAAATGAATCCCAGAGCTTTCCTTTCCTTGGTCTGGAATCTGAGAGTAGATTTTTGGAAAACTGATCCTCATCTTGCACAGAGAAATCTGACTCAAACTTGCCCACCTGACTTTGGCTCTAAGCTGGTCAAGAATCCATTTTGTTTCATTGGGATGTCCTTGAACTGGCATTTCTCCCCAGAAGCAATCCCTCTGATAGGCAAAGTCCTAAGGGGAAATTTGATTCAACAAATCCATCATCATGGATTTTGTCAGCACATCTGGCGAAGAGCACATGATTTTATTGAGTTTACCACTTGGGAGTTCAAATTTGGCCACCGGGAGAGCTCTCTGATTCTGACATTTCCTTGATGAAGCTTGTGAGCAAGGGAGACAGCCTTGGCCTGAAGCTCTGGAAGGTGGTGGGAGACACATTTCATCCCCAGGGGGGGACAGGAGCTCCTGAAAGGAGATGTGTTGGATACGTGGGGCTTCTCCTTGGCTGCAATGGACGTTCTGCCCTGGGTGCAAAAGCTGCTGCCGTGGGATTTGGGAAGAGGGGAACACTTTGGCACAGCTGTAGGGTGTAAAGGAGATAGTGCAGTGCAGGATAGGCTGTCATTTAATGTGAACCTGTGTCCCTGAGAAGAGCCACGGTAACGCTTCCCTGATTGAGTTTTCAATCCTGAATGAAGGCATTATTCCCTAACCAAGAGCTGCCTCCATCCCTCTGCTGAGTGTTGACAGCCAGAGCTCAGGAATGGATGAGGAGACCCAAATGAAACAACAAACTCCATCAGCAGGGCCCAAGCGAGTTCCCTTTCAGCTGGATCCCAACACATCCCAAATTTACCTTGGGCAATCGGGACAGTGGGTGGGAACGAGCCTGGCCAAGGCACAGCAGGGCAGCAACACGTGCCCTGCTCTAAACCTCTGTGCTCAGGCAGAAAACTGGGACTGAAAATATGCTGATATAGCCCACTTATGAGCAAGGAAAGTGAGGCATTAGAAAAATCTGGTTGAAGGTGTCCCTGCTCGTGGCACCATGAACTTTAAAGGTCGCTTCCCACCCAAACTGTTCCATGATGGAAAAAGAGTTGGTGCATCTCCTTCCATGTAGCCTTTTAGGCTTGGAAAAATCAGTGTAAAGCTTTAAATGTGATGTGTTAAAAGCTGCTGCTCAGGGAAGGAATGGGCTCAGCACGTGCTGGGCTGAGCTGCCCAGGCAGCTCATTCCTGACATCCATGAGCTCATCCAGCTCTGGACAAACAGCACCGGGAGACACAAGCCAAGCCAGGCGAGGAGTTGGAATGGGAAAGCAGGAGAGGGGAGTGGGGAGGGGGATATGAGGTCATCTGCACTGACAGTGTGTCAGGTACTCACATCAGAGCACAGAACAGAGCCCTTGGCTTTATGGAACCATCTTCCAGCAGGGAACCAGGCTTGTTCTTCCAGTTATGGCATTGGAACAGCAGCGTCTGGCTGGAGCCTTCCAGGGGCCAAATCCTTCCCTGCTGCAGCCCCAGGGTAACATCAGGTGTGAATTTGCTTGTGAGAAACTAAGGCAATGACAGGGGCTTAAAAAATTTGGTGTCCTGCTTGGGAAAAAAAAATACCCAAATCCTGAGTTTTTCTGCAGAGCAGCCATGTAAGTGAGCAGTAGAGATCATCACACCTTTAACTGCTTCCCCATACACTGGTGTTGTGCATAATAAGCAAGGGATTTGTTTAGTTTTATTGTGGGGTTTTTTCCCCCCACAATTAGGAAAAACCCGAAGCTGATGTTTCTTTTCCGTTTTCCCATTTATTTCCTCAGCAGCCCAGCCACAAGATCAGAGCAGAGACACTCATTAGGCAGGTGAAGCTGGGAGAACATCCACACAATTTAACAACTCCCACTCAAAGTCCAGTAAAATTCAAGGGAAAGGGGAAGGAAAAGTGTTCGGTTTTTTAAAAGCATGTGGTGAGTTTCAGCAGCCTCTTATTGAGCTTTCCATAGCTTGTTTCCAATTACTGTGAGGTGTCCAGAAGCTATGGGAAAGCAGCAATGATCTCCTGTGAGAGCTGTCATTATCCACAGAGCAGCGTTTTGCTGGCTGCAGAGGAATTACACTGAAGGAAAAAACACAAAACCCTGGACCAAACCAGCATCCAGCGGCATCCATCCCTTCTCCAGCTCACCTGGAAGCACAGCACAGGTGGATGGAGCACTGACGGAGCATCCAGCTCCAGGGAAGGGTCTGGATTTGCCCAGGGCTATAGGGATTAGTCCCAGGGCTGCCTGCCTGACCCCGCAGCACCAGCTGCTGTGGCGAGATGCTGCCTGAATGCTGACATTTTAACAGCACAGCCCCTTCCCGGCACACGATCCGGCGTGAGGGAATAGCAGGATGTATTAATGTCATTTCAGATAACAATATTCCTCTCAGAGCGGGCTCCTGGCACCACATGTCCCCCTGCGAGGGAACTCTACCCCTATCGCTCCAGCACTAGCTCCGAGCTTGAAAGGAATCCATTTGGGCCATTAAAACGACTTGTGAAATGTGGGATAGTTAGCAAGTAATTAGGAGCACATTTCACTCCCCTGCCTGCCCCAGCTCTGCACCGTGTTCGTGGTCTCAGCTCGCCCTCAGCTTTGCCTTTGGCACAACAACACCAGCGCCTTTTTTGGGGATTGTGCTTCCTCTCCATCCCTCTCCCTTCCTTGCTCAGCTGGTGTTTGTCACCTGCAGCACCTATTTTGTGTGGAAAAAAAAATACTGAAAGGAACTGCGTTTGAAGAGGCACCAGAGAAGGTTTCCCCATTTTCCATCCACCTGTGGGATAACAACAGCTGGGAGGGTTATCCAGGACTCATTTCTTGCAAAGCCCTGCTGATGGTTGTCCTGGAGCTGGGAATTACCACAGAATTTGGAAAACACTGCTGGTTTTGGGATGCTGCTGGAGCCAGTCCCCCCTGGGCTGCATTTCCAAGCCCTCTGCTCCAGGCTGTTCTGGAAAACAAATCCCCGTGGGATTGGGATCCCACTGCCATCCACCAGAAATCCCTGAAGGAATCTTGTGCATCCTTGAGATGGGTACACAGGAAATCCTTCAAGAAATCCTGAGGATCCTTGAGATGGGTCCACAAGAATTCCCTCAAGAAATCTTGTGCATCCTTGAGATGGGTCCATAGGAATTCCCTCGAGAAATCCTGAGGATCCTTGAGAATGGGTCCACAAGAATTCCCTTGAGAAATCTTGTGGATCCTTGAGGTGGATCCCTGAGGCTTTTTGTGACTCCATCTTTCCCCCAGCACAGAAGAAGCCCACATTGAGGACTTCCATCCCTGTGTTTCCTATCCTTACCTCTGGAATACCTCTGAGCCCTCACACAGGTTGGTTTCTGGGTAGAGAACTCTGAGGGATGTGCTCCTCACCACGCTTCCCTTTCTCCCTCCTGCCCCTGAAGCAGTGATTCCTTATGGAAACCAGATGAGGACACCAGGTCCCAGGAGCACCTGGCTGAAGCCACTGAGCTATCAGCTGGGAATGAGTCATGCCAGCAGCCCAGTCCCGGGAATCCCAGCCAGATCCCCGTGCACAGGACAGAAATAGATTGTAATTGACAGATGACAGGCTCTGGCCAAGTCCTGCTGCTTCAGAGGGGGATGCAGGGCTATTATTATCCCTGCTATTTTTTATTTGGGAAGCACTCCTGTAGCCTCAAGTGCTCTCGGGATTGCCAGCAAGAGCCTTCCTGTCCTTAGCACACGGGATTTCTGGGATCCAAGGGCGTGACTGGAGATGAGCTATGAGCTGTGGGATGGATGTGCTAACAACTTTTGGCAGGAAGAAGGGGACTGGACCAGCGCTTCATCCCGGCCAGAGACGTTCCAAGGCCAAGGAATTGCCAAGCCAAGGAGAGGCTGTGAGGTGAGAGTCAGACAAAGGGGTGGAAACCAGGGTGGAACATCTCACTAAGGGTAAATATTGGGAACATCAGGCCAGGGATGTGCACGTGGAATCTCCATGGAGGGCAGGGAAAGCTGTCCCAGGCTGCAGGAACCGGAGAGGGACGGGACAGCCCATCCTGTGACCTCCTGCTCTGTGGTCACCCGGCACGGGGAGCTGGGTGCTGCCCCTAAATTCCTGCTGGGGAAGTTGTGTTCTGCTGCAGAAACATCAGCTTCCCTCTGCCAAAAACATGGGAAACATGACCCCAGCTGTAGCTAAAAATGAACAGCGCAGGAGATATTTTTAGGAAGCTCATCATCCGGGTTTTCACCCAAGTCTTGGGTTTGGAGAGACTCTCCATGGGGAGGAGGACAGATAAGGGATCTCCCCAGCTCCTGGGATGAGCCCTGGTATCTCGTGGCTCCTCAGCAGTGGTGGTGACATGTCTAGACACTCTGGGAAGCATTCAATCAGGACAAGGAGGAATGGGTCCTGCTGTTAGGAACAATGCAAGAGGAACAAAACAGCCCTGCTTTATTCCCTGCAGCTGTCTTTTAAAAGGACTATTAGGTCACTGAAAGTTTTAGTTAAAGAGAAAAATAACTCCACAAAAAAAAAACCAAAAAAAAAAAAAAAAAAAAAAAAAAAACCAAAAAACCCCAGGAAAAAAAAATTGGAAATGAAGCTGTATATATTTTTGGGAAATTGCTTTTTTTATTTTAATAGGTTTCCCTTTCAACTCTCTTCCAGCTGATTTTTTTTTTCCTTCTTTGAGCTCTATGATTATTAATGGCTGTAGCACTAATGTGCTTGGAAAAAGCTCATTGGAGACCACGTTTTTTGGATTATAAAATATCTGAAAGATATTTTTCTTTTCTTCAGCCAACCATCGCCCAGCTTTCCCAAGCAGACATTATTCCATGCCACAGCAGCAGATACAATCGGACCCCAACTTGGCTTTGAAGGAAAGTGGGAAAATCCTGTTGAAATGGGGTCATTGCTCCTGCCATGGAGCATTCCCAATGTCCATGTCTCGTCCTGGAGGACTCACTCCCACTCAATGGTAGGCTGAGAGTTTTCTGGTGTCACTAAACAACCCAAATTGGATTTATTTTCTTTTTTTTTTTTTTTCAATTAGCAAGTAGAACCCAGGAGCTGTGGAAAGAGCCGTGGACAGACATGGATGTGGTTTGTCTGTGTTGTGGTGGCAGAGATTTCCGCTGACCAGCTGGATTTGCAGGAGCCCCGTGGGGTTCCCAGCAAGGGCAGAGGGGTCAGCCAGGCTCTCCCACCACGGAGAGAAGCCACAACCAGCACGGACTCAAGCACCAGGGCAATGATGGAGTGGTTTATGAACACACAAATTAGCCACCCCTCTGTTTCCTGGGGTTATATTCCAGCCCAGCAGTGCCTGCCTGGAATACCCAGCTCTGTTGTTGAAGGTGTTCCCTGTGCCTCCAAACCAGGAGATTTACCCTGAGCACACTGCAGGTCAGTGTTATCCAACAGCACCGCCTTCATTTTCATCAAAGGGAACTCAAACCATCCCAATTCCCACCCATGCTGGGATGCCCTCGGTGCTAGCAGTCATCCAAAGGCAGATTCCCTTTGTTACAGCTGTCAAGAGGAGATGCCTGGGAGAAGAGCTCAATGAACAGAGAGAGAACGAAGGCAGCTGTTTCCTGGCAGAGCTGGTGGTTTTCAGCAAGCTCTCACCTCGGAGCCAAGCCCTGGGATGCTGTGGATGTGCTGTGACCTCTGCCAGTGCCTGCAGGGCTACCTGAGTGGCTCTTGCTGTGTCAATGGGCCAGCCTGGGGACACTGGAAGAGGGGAGGTGGCTCTCCCAGGCTCAGCCTCTGGCCTCTCAGGTGACCTCCTGGCGCTCCAGGGTGTGACAATCAGCACCAGAGCTCTGCTGTGGAGAGTGTCCCAGGAACTGCCTCCAAGGTCCTGCTCAAGCAAAGGGAATCAGGAGTTCCCCTGCCTGATCTCCAGCTCTGCCATTTCAAATTTATCATCTCCCCTTAGCTCGACAGAGAGAGAATTCCACAGGGATTTTAAAGCAAAACGGTGAAATCAAAGCTTTCCTCCCAAGGGAAAATGTTCAGCTCCTGTTTAAAATGCTGGAAACATGGTGGATGAGCAGAAACAGCAATATCAGAGTTTTTTGGAGTGCTCTTCTCTTCCATTAATCTATTTAGCACCCATCAGCTTCCTCTTGGAAGCAGATAGGAGAAGTCTGGGAGTACTTTGCAAGGAGAGGAAGGAGACAGAGCATCAGTGGTTGGTGATTCCTTGACCTTCTGGTGATCCCTTCTCACAGTGGGCAATTCCAGGACAAGGTAACCCCCCAGCTCCACACAGACACCAAATCCATGGCACTGAAATCCATGGGGATCAGAGACAGGCAGACCTGGGGAATAAGTGCAGGTTCATCTCCCATAATGACTGTTTAACCCATATTTCCCATCTATCTCCTGTTTTCTCGTGACCCTGCTAAGTTCAGCCCTCCACTAAAAATAACCTCTGCCTTTTATTTCTGGGAAAGGATCCCAGCCTTCACAGAAACAGGGTTTCTAATCTTCACAGAGTCAGATGCTGGAATACCCCAAAAGCTCAGAAACTGGCAGGCAAAATTAATGAGCCTTTCCCACTTATTGTTTAAAAAAAAAAAAATAAAAGTCTCCTGTGAGTTTATAGCAGCTGCAGATCCAGAGGCCCTTTTTACTCTTCAAATAAATTGTACTTTCCATGGTTTTGGGTTGGCTGTGCTGTGGTATGAACTTCAGGAATAGGAACTGATGAGATCTTCAGCAGATACATCCAAAAGAAGTGGGCAGAGACCCCAGCCCTGCTCTGTGTGCTCTGGTTTGGGTTGTTTAAAACACACAGATCTCCTGGGTTCCATGCTAAAGCAAAGGAATGGAGCTGTGACTTCTTCCAGAGCAGCCCCTCACGAGCTCCACAGCCTGCAGAGATCATTAGGAGAGGGCAATTAGCATCCTGCTGCCCAGGGGAAAAGTGGAAGCCATCCAGGCCTTGGCAGAGAGTTCCTGGGATTTCTTATAGGATCTCTGTGATGGCAAACCTCAGCCAGAACATCCCTGGAGAGGCTCAGAAGTAGGCAGCCCTTTTCCAAATCCAGGGATTTGGGGAGGCCTTCCATCCTTCAAGGTCTCCCTTTCCTTCACAACTTGGTGTGTTTTGTCAGAGGGGGAGAAAACCAGGCAAAACCCCCCAAATTCTGGCTGCATAGCAGGGACACAGCATGACAGCTTGGGGTCAGTCCTTGGTTTTACTGGGAAATTCCAGGAGGGAAATCCCAACTGTTTCCCAGCTCTGGGGAAAGGCTGGTGGTGATTGCTGCTCAGGGCATGAGGCCAGACAGGCTGTGGGGTCAGAGATCTTCAAAAGTGTTTCTCTGGACTTTTGCTTCCCAGAGCAGCAAGGCTGGAGTAACACCACCCTCTGGAAGAACATTTTGGGAATAGTCATTTCCCTCGAACATTTAAGGGACAAAGAGCCCAGAAGGAGCCAGGAACAGAAAGGATCAGTCCAGTGCCATGTGAGGAGCTGGGTCGTGCCAAACCTCATCTTAACTGCAAACCCCTTCTTCCACTTCTCCTCATTCCAGCTCTTGGAACTTCTTTCCTTTTTTCCTTTTTTTTTCCTTTTTTTTCCTTTTTTTTTTCTTTTTTTTCCCCCTTTTTTCCTTCCTTCCTTCCTTCCTTCCTTCCTTCCTTCCTTCCTTCCTTCCTTCCTTCCTTCCTTCCTTCCTTCCTTCCTTCCTTCCTTCCTTCCTTCCTTCCTTCCTTCCTTCCTTCCTTCCTTCCTTCCTTCCTTCCTTCCTTCCTTCCTTCCTTCCTTCCTTCCTTCCTTCCTTCCTTCCCTCCCTCCCTCCCTTCCCTCCCTTCCCCAGGTACCACAGAGAGGTTAACAGGGAAGAACTATTTTTAGGTCTGAAGATGTTGGATCATCCTCTGCTATGGCAACAGATCCTGTTATTCCTTGTTTCCCCTGGTCTTTTTAATGCATCAGAGTCATCAGGGCTCCCATCCAGCTTACAGTAAACATGGAAAAACTCCGGATTTTCGGACTTATTTGTTGCATGACTGGTAAGAGCATTAAAGGAAGAGAGGAAAAGCCCATCAAGGAGTCTCAGAAGGAAGGAGGGGGACTCCAGCCTGAGGAGAAACCTCTGGAGAAACCATACCTGAGACCTGAGGTGGGGAGGGCAGACAACACCTGGAGGTCCCTTCCAGTCAGTGGGTCAAACACCAGAACCTCCCAGCTCACCCAGCCCAGAGTCTGGGGCTCCAAAATGATAAAATGCTGCCTGGTTTGGGTCCAGGGCAATAAATCTTCCCTCACAGAGGTTACTCTGCACTTGGAGCAGGTTTGCAGGAGCACTTGCCAAGGTTCAGACAAGAGCAAATGCTGAAACCAGGTGTGCTGTGCCTTTTGTGGGGGGTTACTGCAAAGTCCATGGGCGTGGACAGGGCATCTCTCACCTGCTGAAGGATATCCAGGGGAGGTTTATGTCTCCAGCTCCCTCTCTGACACCTATTCCAGCAGCACAAAGCTCTGTGAATGCACACAGAGAGAATATCAGGGGTCCTCCTGCAGGAAAATCATCTTTTCCATTCTGCAATTGCACTGAACCTTGCAGGAGCTGCAGAAGTGGCCAGGGATCCTGGACAAAACAGAGCCACATTCCCCAGTCTGTCCCAGTAAAATCTCATGACTCCCTCTTTTGTTATTTTCTTTTGCTTTAGCCAGCATCATTTGTAGCATTTGGACTGCACAAAAAAAACTCCCAAGACTACAGGAGAATGGTGCTTTTGAGAAGAGATTGGGTTTCAGCACTTTTAGAATAAGGTGATTTCATTTCAAAACACACCAGTTTGGGGTTTTTTTTCCATAAGAAATGTGAGCAGAAAAGCAACCTGCTCTGTTTGATCTGTGCCTTAAATTTTACTGAGGAAAACAGAACCATTTTGAAGAAAGCAACTAGAGAAATTTGGAGGGAGCTGCCAACTAACAGGGGGGAAAAAAACCAGCAGTGAGCACTGAGCTCTCCAGCACCAGAACATCAGCAACTGATGGCTCATTGCAGCTTTTCTTTGTCTTCCTATCTCAGCCACGGATTTTACCTGGAGGGAAGGAAGGCTTGGACAAGTTGAAATTCCAAAATGAGGCTCCAGGACAATTGTCAAGTAAAAAAAAAAAATATTTTCTATAAATATGTTTGAACTGATGTGACAAAAAGATGATTTGAAATGTTGGGAATCTGAATAGGAGCTGAAATGACTGCAAAATTCTTATTTTCAGGTCATTATGTAATTAATTTACATAATGTGTGCTTTGCTGAAGACTGGCAGCAGGGAGGGGCTTGGGACAGGGATCTCCAGAGAGTTTTTCCCATTCTCCTTCATGGAGCTCTGGAGAGGAAATATGGATTATCAGGGCTGTTTGCAACCTCCCTGCTCCTTGGAATGTGCACTTATGCCCTTGGATCATCACCATTCCCATGGACTCAGGCAGCACAAAAGTTGCTTTTTGCCTCCTGGGCATCGAGGTCCTCCCAAGAGCAGATCCACAAAAAAGGAGAAGAGATGGAGCTGCACTTTCCCTGAGGAAAGCTGAAGCGTGTCCCAAACTGATTTGAAACCAATCCAATCAAAAGAATGAAATATTCCCCTGATCAGGTCAAACTGACCAAAATGAAGTGTTTCATTTCAGGTTTGTCTCCCCCACAACCCTTCAAAATAAAACTAGGATAAGAAAAAAAGACATAAAAAGAAGAACACTGCAAGTTTTCAGCACATTTCTTCCCCGTGGGAAACAGCAACTCTGTGAAGTGGCAAATTTCCTTGGAAAAATCTGTCTCATCAGCACTTCTCCACTGTGTGCAACCTCCAAAAAGCCCATTGCTCTGATCTGGGGTCTTCCTGGGATTTATAGCTTTTGTATCTTCCCCCAAATCAAGCTCCCTGCTCAGAGGGTGTTTTCCCAAAAAACAGCGTAAGGAGCAACGTGATGGATGGACACCCTTGGACATCATGAAGCTGAGACCTTGCCATACCCAAACCAAGATTAGAGCAGACACTGAGCCATCCCATCCCATCCCATCCCATCCCATCCCATCCCATCCCATCCCATCCCATCCCATCCCATCCCATCCCATCCCATCCCATCCCATCCCATCCCATCCCACCCCTCTATTTCTGCAAAAACCCTTCTATGTGCAGACATCCATTACAGGTGTGTTTCTGTGAATGGGTGTGGAAAATCCCATTCCATACAGCCAGGAAACACTCCCATTTCTATGGAATAGTGCTGCCTAGCAGGTGATATTCCACAGAGGTGGAGCAGGGCTCCCACAGGAATATTTTCCCTGCTCCACAGGTCCACAGGCTGAGTGCTGAAGTGCAGCTGTCAGTGCTGAGCCAGGAGTGACAGCAGCACAGGGGGGTCCTGGAAAAGAGGGGGAAAACCTGAGGTGTTTTCCTGTTTCCTGACTGCCCAGTTCAGCTTGCAGCACCCCTCAGTGCCTCTCCCATCCTGGCAGTGGCTGCAGAGCAGTGGGCAGCCATCAGCCCCAGGTTTTCTGCAGCGAGCTGAGAGGTTAAATCAGATTTTCAGGGTCTGTTTTCCGAGAGAATTGCTGAACTCCTTCAGCAGCAGCGCCAAGGGTGCTGCAGGGAAAGGCAAGCAGGGAGGAGGAGGAGGTGAGAGAAGGAGTCAGTCAGCACTCACCCACCAAGGCACCTTTCCTCCCCCAGAAAAGGGAACAAAGCCCTGCCAGGGCCTTTCCGTGGTGCTGCAGCTTGCCAGGGGGTTGTGCAATGGGATGTCAGAGCTCACAGTGCCAGTGGGATGCAATGCAAGCCTATGTGTTTATTTCTGAGCAGGAACCCAAGCAAATCCAGCCATGACCACTTCAGGAGGTGAATCAAATGAAAACCTCTTGCTGTTGTTTCTTCTCCCAAAGAACCTGGATGAAATGTTTTTAATAAAACACTCCTTCCTTCCTTTAGTTCTTTCCGTTTTTTTTTTGGTTTTTTTTTTTTCTTTTTCTTTTTATACATATATATATCAAAGTTCAAATAAATCTTTACCATAATCAGAAGAATGCAGAGAACTGTAAAAGTTTAGAAGGGGTCACTCCTGAGTGGCCCCGACTCCATAAAGTGCAGTTTGATGTCCTGTAGTTTATGGCTGCACAAAGCCCAGCTCTTCTGCTCTGAGATTGGCTGTTAATGTTGTAATGATGTTTAACTGCTGACAAATGAATCACAGGTGGGGAGGCAGGGACTCCTTAAGTTAAAAAACCTGTCATTTTTATTTGGTTGCTTTTTTGTTTTGTTGTTCTGTTGCTTCGATGTTTCTCTTCAGTTCCCTCAAGCAAACAGATTAAGGAACATCCCAGCCTGTCAAATAATTTCTGTTTGCAAAAACACCACATCCCTTTGATGCATCCATCACACCCTGGAGAGGGGAGAGAGAGGTTTTCTTTCACTTGCAGCATGGCTTCTTTTTATTTTTGCCACTAATTTTGGAATTTCTCATTAAAATAGCAAGAAGCACAGCTGGCTGAGGTTCCAGCATGTGTTTTCACTTGGGAAGGCCAATGGGAGCCATATCCTTCCTTCCTTCCTTCCTTCCTTCCTTCCTTCCTTCCTTCCTTCCTTCCTTCCTTCCTTCCTTCCTTCCTTCCTTCCTTCCTTCCTTCCTTCCTTCCTTCCTTCCTTCCTTCCTTCCTTCCTTCCTTCCTTCCTTCCTTCCTTCCTTCTCCCCACCTCACACCTGACTCTTAAAATTCATCCAGTTCCCCAGATTTTGGAGCTGTTTTCCAATTTCTTTCCCCTCTTAGCCTTCCTCCCCTCCTCTTCCTCTCCCTCCATGTGGTTTTTTTTTCCCCATGGCAAAACGAACTCACGCAGACCTGGGTATTTATAAACTCCCCTCCAACGCCAAAGCGTCAGGAACAATCACTTCCCTCCAGTTTGCAGGAACATTCAAAGTGCCCTGAAACATATTTTCGACATAACTCATCACTTTGAAGACGCTTCCAAGCTTTTGTTCCTGTTTATTGACAGGAAGTTGTTTTTCATGGCTCCAAATCGGGGGTGGGGATGATGGAGGAGTTGCCAAGTGGGTTTGTTGTGCCCTGCAAATCCCGACCCCACATTCCTGGCTCCCCCCAGGCACCCACCACCCAACCCCTCTGGTCTTGCCAAGTGGGATAAAAGCACCATAGAGCCTTAAGAGTGGGAAATTAGAGGCAGGAGGGATGTGGGCAGGTGAGAGGGGAGCAGAAAGTTCTGTTATCCATCATGGCTCTGGAAGAAGAGGGGGATTTAGAGGCACTCCCGGCCCTGGAGAGCAGGGATGGGGCACAAACCCCCTGTTTCTCCTCCAGGAGGACGGGCCAGCACAGGAGGATCATCCCCTCTGGAAATTGGGACTCGTGGGGAAGGGGGAGCAAGAAAGGGAGTAGGAAAAAGGGAGCAGGGAAGGGGGAACTGCCTGATTCCCCCTGTCGTGGCAGAACAGGGCACTGGGGGCTCTGTCCATGGAGATGGGCAGAGCTCTGCAGGGTGACCACTGGAGGCTGGGCCAAAGGGTGAGGGAGGAACTGGGGGATCTGGGAAGAGGGTGATGGGAGAGGGGCAGCATCTGCTCCCTGCTGCCTGCCAGGAGAGGGGCACAGAATGGAATCCTTGGGGAGTGTCCTGTGCAGGGGGAAGAATTGGTCTCCGTGGTCCTTGGGGGTCCCTTCCACCTCTGGGTGCTCTTTGATTTTATGAGAGAAGGTCATGCTGCCTTCCTCTGCTCCTCCAGGAGCAGCATCCTTTCCTCAGGGGCATCTCCCTCTCCAGGGGCTGATCCTGCTGGGGGAAGCCAGCAGAGGAGCAGGACAAGGCCCTGGGGTGCCCAGCAGAGCCCAGGATGAGGATCTCAGCCAGCCACAGGGATCTGCCATTGGAAAAAAGCACCAGCCCTGCTGGGCTTGACCTCCTGGACACCTCCAAAGCCACTCAGCAGCCCTGGCACAAATCCCTGGGGGAAAGGGAGATTTTTAATTGGGCCACCTTGACCTTTTTTTATATCCTGGCAGTGAGACTGGCTGTTATGGGCTGAGTGCCTGAGGTGCACTGAAAGGAGCACAGTGCAACACTGGGGGCACCTCTGGATTCCACTTACTCCCAATAATTATTGCTTCTTGGCTTGTTGCTACACCGTGTAGTGTGATGTTATTGCTTGGAATGCTCTGTTAACTCCGTTTTTACTGATACCATGTGTTCCCCTGCTTTCATCCCAGTTGTGTGTCAAGAGCTGTTTTCCTAAGGATGGTCAAGGGAATATGATTCTAATATTACTGGAGATGATATAAAAAGTTTTATAGACACTGCTCCGTGTTTGAACTGGGAGCCCAGAGCTCAGCCACGAGGGCCTTAGTCAGGCATTTGAATTGCATGTTTTGGAAGGCCAGTGAGGTAAAAAAAGCACTTGCTGATTTACAGGGGGGCAGCCAGTTTGAAAGGCAAGATGTTAGACCTGCACTTAGAGAGGAACAAACCAAAAAGGTCAGAAAGCTAGGCTTATAATATGCAATTTCAGGCATCATTTGTCTCCAGAAACACGAATTCAAGCATCCTGGGAAATACACAAGGACACACTGCATGCTGTGTTATTCCCAGGAGTGCAGCCACAATGCTGTGGCTATTAATGTGACAGTCCCTGTCTTGGCTGGCAGGGTTGGGGTAGCACTGAGATCCCCCAAAATTCAAACCAGAAGCTCCAGAGCCAAGGTGTGCTGATGGTCACAAAGGATCTTTGCATTCTCTCTGGCTTGCCAACAAAAGCTACTGGCAGAGGTGGGATTTTTGGGGTTTATTCAGTAGAGGTGTGCAAGGTAAGGGCTGGGAGGTGAGTCCCTGCTTGTTCGGTCAGACAGGAGAGCTGAGCACAGAGTCAGGAGCTCTCAGGAGGGGCAGACCTGGGGGCTGCACTGTCCCAGCTCTGGGACAGCAGAGCCGAGCTGGGCTGCTAAAACATTCTCCAGGGAGCAGAGCACAAGGATTTGTTCATTCCACTGCTTCCTCTGCCTCACACCAGCATTTTCAGGGCTGTTTCTGCCTCAGCTCTGCACCTGGAATTTATGGTTTATCCACCGCTTCAGCTCCCGTGAGTGAACAGGGACTCTGCACATGCAGCTCTGCTGCATCAGGATCTCTGTGTTTACCAAAAACCTGCTTTCCTGTTAACTCATCGAGGCATTTCTTTATATGTTTTACAGCAGAGCAGGCCAGCATGCAAAGAGAAGGCACAGCAGCAGCAGCAGGCAGAGATTTCCAGCCCCGCCGAGCTTTTACGAGCCCGTCCATAATGGCATTTCCAACACTTGGGCTGTGGCCTCAGCGACAGCTGACGCCTCATCCATCATAACCTGCTCTCTGCTTCAAAAAACTGCTTCATTTATTGCAGGTGATTGCCTCAGCACGGGACCAACACGCCTGGAAATTCCAACGCTTTTGTCTGGCAGCAGGCGGGCTCCCAGCATCGTGTTCCTCCCCGGGGCTGTGCTCCCCTCCTGTGCCTCCTGGTGCTGCCTTGAAGCAGAATGGAATAAACTGGTTTGGGTTGGAAAGGAACTTAAAGATCACCTCCCACTGTCCCAGGCTGCTCCAAGCCCCAATGTCCAGCCTGCCCTTGGACACTGCCAGGGATCCAGGGGCAGCCACAGCTGCTCTGGGCACCCTGTGCCAGGGCCTGCCCACCCTCACAGGGAACAATTCCTGCCCAATATCCCGTCCATCCCTGCCCTCTGGCAGTGGAAGCCATTCCCTGTGTCCTGTCCCTCCATGCCTTGTCCCCAGTCCCTCTCCAGCTCTCCTGGAGCCCCTTTAGGCTCTGGAAGGGCTCTGAGCTCTCCCTGGAGCCTTCTCCTCTCCAGGTGAGCACCCCCAGCTCTGCCAACCTGGCTCCAGAGCAGAGGGGCTCCAGCCCTTGGATCAACACCTTCTACTGGCACAGCTGATTTCCAGAGCATCCCTATGTGTGTCTTATTTTTGTGGGTAAGAAGTGAAGATTTCCTCCTAACCAAGGAGAGCTGGAATTTTCCTGTAAGCCGAATTTTCTCACCTGGTGACTGCAGAGGGTGAGCCAAGGTGGCAGCTAAGAGGAGAAAACCAGGAGGTGAGCAGCAGATGACCAGGAGGGAGATGAGGCAGAAGCTCAGCTCCTTGCTCAGGTGCCCTTGGGACAAAGAGAAATGTGTGACACTGAATCTACCAATTCCCACACACAAAACAATGAAAATATCTCTGCTCACCAGCTTACCCAGCTCTCCTCACCTTGAAAAGGATGGAGGGAAAGCTTTGGGGCTGCAGGGCAGGCTGGGGTGAGCAGCCCTTGGGTGGAATGTGCTTGGGTGAGGTCATTTGCAGCCAAGTCACCATTTCACAAAGCACAGCTGGGCTCCAGGCAGGACAATTCCTACCCCAGAGATCTCCCAAAGCCACAACAGCCCAGTGCTGAGCAGAACTGTCCAGATTAGACCTCAGGATCCCAAATTCCTGCTTTCCACACTCACATTTGAGCAATGGTCTCTCAGCTCAAAACCACAAGGGCAGTGCACATCTGGACTGGGGAAGCTCCCTCCTATGCAACCAAATCTGAATATCTCCTCATCTCCTCTGAGGCTTTATTGCCAAGCTGAGGACACTCAAACCTTTGGAAAACCCTTGAAGATCTGGCAGAAAATTTCTGCCTATGTCTTGCAGTCTGACCAAGACCCACCCATTTCCATGTTGGTGTGGCCTTGGAAAGAAATCACTGTGGAAAGAGGTTCCCTTCAATTTCTGTAGCAACAGAGCTTTGCTTCACCCCAGCTCCATCAGGTCGTGGAGAGCCCAATGGGAATGAAATCCTGGATTTGGAATCCATCAGCCTCTGGAGAGGAGCTGAAGGATCCCTTGCCATGGGCAAGCTCTGCTGCAGTCCTGGCCAGCACAGCTCCCTTCCACTTGACATCCTGGGATCCCTGCTGGGATTTCATGGCAAAGGATCTTCCCTTGGGCCCCACTGAACTCCTCCAAGGTGGGGTTTCCTCCCCAGTGCTCCCCAAAACCGACCCTGGTTCTGCTTTCAGGCTGTTTTCCTTTGCACTCCCCCCTTCCCCTTTGCTGGAACTCTTTTCCCATCTGCAAAATCCAGGTAATGCTCCAAAACTCCTTCACAACTGCCTGGGTTTCCTGAAGGAGAAGCCCCAGGCATTCCTCTTCCACAGGAGGGGTTCAGAACCTGCTGGTCCACACTAAATAAACATCAGAAGGGACTTAAGCCTGCCTGGTGTGAAGCACACGCTATCTGCAAAGTTCCAGCTACCACTCCTGCTCTGCCTCCCATCCAACAGGAAAACAGGATTGAACAGGAATGGTTTGCAAAGGAGTCACTGCTCCTTAGTGGGGGCAAAAGGAAAAATAATCTCTGTGCCCACAGCCAGCTCTGCAGGGAGAGCCTGGCAGGGTTGCAGGGGTCTGGGATGCACACAGGGATCTGGGATGTTCTCTGGGGTGCTCACAGGGATCTGGGATGCTCACAGGGATTTGGGGTGCTCTCTGGGATACTCACAGGAATCTGGGGTGCTCACAGGGATCTGGGATGAACTCTGGGATACTCTCAGGGATTTGGGATGCTCACAGGGATCTGGGTTGCTCACAGGGATATGGGATGCACACAGGGGTCTGGGATGCTCTCTGGGATACTCTCAGGGATCTGGGGTGCACTCTGGGATACTCTCAGGGATTTGGGATGCAGTCTGGGATACTCTCAGGGATTTGGGGTGCTCACAGGGATCTGGGATGTTCTCTGGGATACTCACAGGGATTTGGGGTGCTCACAGGGATCTGGGTTGCTCACAGGGATATGGGATGCACACAGGGGTCTGGGATGCTCTCTGGGATACTCACAGGGATCTGGGGTGCACTCTGGGATACTCTCAGGGATTTGGGGTGCTCACAGGGATCTGGGATGTTCTCTGGGATACTCACAGGGATCTGGGGTGCTCACAGGGATGCACACAGGGCTGTACTCTGGGATGCAGACAGGGATCTAGGATTCACACAGGGATCTGGGATGTGTGCAAGGATCTGGGATCACACAGGGATGCACTTTGGGATCTGGGATCTGCAGCACATGCAGCAGGCACAGGAGCAAGGGAATGCTGGGAGAATTGCTCTGCTGTGTTTGTTTTTTAGGCACAAAACCTGACCTGGAAATCATCAGCATTGTTGCAGCATAAGGAGTTTTTTCCTACTTTTGCTTTGGGGATGGACATGCAAATTCTGAGGTTGAAATTGGGATTTTATGCTTCTGAAGGCTTGGGACTTCTTTTAGGGATCAAACTACATCCAGTCCCTCCAGAGATGAGTAATGAGGCCAAATGCCTTTTTTTTTTTTTTTTTTTTTTTTGTTTTGTTTTGTTTTGTTTTGTTTTGTTTTGTTTTGTAATTAGTTTGAGGACAAAATGACACTGTGCTTCAGAGCTGTGCATTTAAAGAATAAATTAAATTTTTTGGTTCTTCTTAGGTGCAGCCATGGGGTAGTGGAGCTGATGGGGATGGGGGGAGCATCCTCACTCTGATCTGGTAAAAACATCATCTAAATCCAATCTGCTGCAGCAAACAGGCCAGAGAGATGAAGGAAACCACATTAAAAACATGATGAAAGTTGCCTCGAGGCTCCTTATGTCACACCCGGGCTCTGGGAACTTGGGGTTTTTCATTTCTTCCCTTTTTCTTCCTTTAATAAACCCAAACTTGGCATTCTTGACACACACACACAGGGGTGCAAGCTGAGGGGACATTAAAAGCTCACAGACAAGAGGGATTTGGGTTCCTTGGCTCCCACTGGAATTTTTGAGGGCTTTCAGCAGATTACCTGCCTCCTCAGGTGGAGAAAAAGCAAATTTCATTCTAAATAAGCAGATAAAAATTGGTCTAAGCCAATCTAGATTATTCCTCTTGACCCCAGAGCTGCTTGACATCACCTGGTGGCTCCTCCAAGGAGTTCAAAGACAGGAAAGGAATGATCCTGTGAATCCTATGAGTATGAGAAAGAGGCAACCCCCCTCCCAAATTCATTATTTGTATCCCATTGTGAGCTCCCTGCAGCAAGCAGAAAGTGAAATAAAACTCACACATGGTTTATTTTTGGATTATCCTCTCCCATCTCCGCTCCAGACCCCTCCCAAACTGATTTTTGGGACAGTTGTTCCCTTCCCTGAGCTCTGCAGCTCCCTCCCACAGGTGGAACTGCTGTGGAAGTGAGGAAGAGGAAGGAGAGGGAGGAAGGAAGCAGGAGAGAAAACAAGGGGGGAAAAGTCACATCTGCTCTGTGACTAATCCAGGCTGTGGCACACCCGTCCGGGTCCCTTTTTATTGCTAACATTCCTCCTAAGTTAGAAAACACTTTTTTACCACCCCCCCCTTCCCTTTCCCTCCCAGCTTCAGATGTCCCAGAGGAATGTTTAAGCGATTATGGAATCCCAGAGGAGTTTGTTGCTTCCCTTTTTAATTTGTTCCATGCTAGTTGCTGGTTTTTTTAAAGCAGTGCCCAGCTTGCTCTTTCCTCAGAGTCAAGCCCAGGGCTCCTTGTTCCGGCTCTGGCATGGAATTCCTCATGACTTTGTTCCCCAAATCCCTGCGGGTTTATAGCAGGGCTGCAATAATTTACTCGATGCTGAAATTGGTGATTACCTGCTCTGATTTCTGAGCTTATGTTTAAACAGAAATGCTAAAAATACTGACTTAAGCCAATCAAAAAAAGAAAAAAAAAAAGGCATTATTGGCTCTTTTTCACTTGGCCAGCGTTCACAGGCGAGCTGAGATCCTGCAAGGCCGATGAAATGCCTGGTGTTATCCTGCTCCAGGCACAGGCTGAGGTCTGGAAAAAATTCCCTTTGGGTCCCCCAGAACGGGTGAAAATCCTGCTCTGGGTCCCCCAAAATCAACTGAGGTTGCAGTCTATTCTGTTTCTGTGCAGAAGCTCAGCATGGCACTTGGGTTTTAACCTCTTCATCCCTCTTTGCCCTCTGACCAACGCTCCAAGGTGAGGGGGTGGTGGCAGATGCCCAGGGAATGGCTTGAGCTTGTCTAGGAAGTGCATGGCAGGAAAAGAAATAAATACATTCTTCTGAAAAATCAGCACTGCAGCTCCTGGTCTTCCAGTTTTTATTTACTTTTGATTTTTTTAATTATTTTTTTTTTCTTTGTTCCCATCATGAGCATAGCACAGGCTGACCCTGACTGTAATCCCTTTGCCTGGAATAGCCCCACTGGCTTTCTGGATGCCCCTTAGCAACAGTTGCTTCCAAACCAAAGCCAGGGAAGCCTCAGACCCAGAGCAGCCACGAGACAACTGGGGAGTGAAATTTATAAAACCCAAAAGTGTTTAAGATAACTTTTCTAAGAAGAAAAAAAGGAGATGTCCAAAGAGCTTGGAAGGGTGGCACAGCTTGAAGCATCCCTCATTAATTAGGAGAAGTTGAGCAAATCTTGGCCAATTTTGTCCTTAACATCCTTAATCTTAATATTTTGTTAAATCAGGTGTTGTTTCTTGGTGAACAATTTTCTAGCCAGTTTTGCATCCAAATGTCTTGGATGCCCCTCCAGGGATGGGGACTCCACCACTTCACCACTACCCCGGGCAGTTCATTTCTTGGGAGATCTCAAAGAAACTTCACTGCAGTTTGGGCAAGAGCCATCTCTGAAAGTCAACTCTCCCCTGAGGTTTGCAAGTTTCTTTTAATACACAGAGAAAAAATCCAGGAGTTTCCCTGGCAAAACAGTGCTCATCTTCAGATGGGTCAGTACGCTGGAATGCACCCCTGGACATTTGTGCATGGAGCAGACATTGTTTGTGTCCTTAACGTGCATTTATTCAAGGAAATAATAAAATAGAGAAGTTCAGTGCCTAAAAAGTGACATTTATTCTTAATTCTTGACTTGAGAAGCTGAGGTGAGTCCCTGACCCTGATAATCTCCTTTCAATCAAATCAACTCCTTCAGTTCAGCTCGCTGGGGCTGATGTGTTGGTGTTTCGGGGTTTTGCTGATTTTTTTTTTTCTGATTTCATTGCAGTTTCACCACTCCCCAGAATCAAAGGTAAAACGTAGGAGTGGGCAATCCCCAGGAAATGAGCATCCCCCAGCTCTCCTGTGCACTGAGACAGCAGAAACCACCTTCCTGTATGGGCAAAATTAATTTGACGTGCAGTTCTCCTTCCCGTTTCTGCGTGTGGTGTCCATGCTGTTTCAATTCCTGTGTGACAAAATGTACCCGTGATAGGAACCAGACCTGTGGCTGCTTTAGCACTCAGATATGGAAGGGCTGGCCTGCCAGTGCCATCTATCACTGGAGAGAAGAGCCGTGGCACTCGCAGAGTCCTCAGGGAAGGGGAAAACCACAACCCTTTCAAAGTCTCCAGTTACTTTACAAGTTAAGCCTGTCAGTTTAGCACTAAATCTTGCACTTGAAATGCTGAGAAGAAAGGAAAAAGGTAAAAGGAAAAAGAAAGAAAGAAAGAAAAAAGTTAAAAAAAAAAGAAAAAAAGAAAAGAGTAAAAAAAGGAAAACAAGAAAACAAGAAAAAAAAAAACCAAGAAAACAAGAAAAAAGAAAAAAGATAAAAAGAAAAAAAGAAAAAAGAGGAGAGGAGAGGAGAGGAGAGGAGAGGAGAGGAGAGGAGAGGAGAGGAGAGGAGAGGAGAGGAGAGGAGAGGAGAGGAGAGGAGAGGAGAGGAGAGGAGAGGAGAGGAGAGGAGAGGAGAGGAGAGGAGAGGAGAGGAGAGGAGAGGAGAGGAGAGGAGAGGAGAGGAGAGGAGAGGAGAGGAGAGGAGAGGAGAGAGAGGAGAGAGAGAAGAGAAGAGAAGAGAAGAGAAGAGAAGAGAAGAGAAGAGAAGAGAAGAGAAGAGAAGAGAAGAGAAGAGAAGAGAAGAGAAGAGAAGAGAAGAGAAGAGAAGAGAAGAGAAGAGAAGAGAAGAGAAGAGAAGAGAAGAGAAGAGAAGAGAAGAGAAGAGGAGAAAGGAAAAAGGAAAAATGAAAAAGGAAAAGATAGGGCCGAGCTTCCAAACTGGGAAGTCGAGGTGTTTTAAGGTGCTTGGGGCTTGTGAGGATTGATTTGTGGGGTTTTCCCTGCCTTCTCTGCAGCCAGATCCATCCTCTTCTTGGCCTTTGCTGGATGGACCAAAGCATGGCAAGCATTGGACCAGGTTGCCCAGGTGGAATCACCATCCCTGGAAGTGTTCAATGGATGAGGCGCTCAGGGACGTGGTTTAGTGGTGGGGGAATGGCTGGACTCAATGATTTTGGAAGGGTTTTTCCATCCTAAAGTCCTACATTTCAGGGGTAGCATGGCTTGAGGAGGCTGCTGGAGGGATCTGGAGCCATCCTGGCACAGAGAAAAAGAGGATCAAGCAGTGGAAAGGTCAAGTATATTTTTACACTGCTTATCTGGAGAGAGACCACAGGATCGATGCTTGAAGGGAGAAGGTAAAAAAATCTCATTCACAGCATTTAATGAAAAACATTTTTCCCTCCTGCCTTGCCCCAAGACAGTTTTCACAGAGATGTCAGTTTCCAATTCCTTTTTTTCTTTTGTTGTTTTTTTGGGGGTTTATTGAAGAGCAGAGAAGTCCATTTTTCATGGAGAAAACAGCAAACCCCTGCTAAGCTTGGGGAAACAATCATCAAATGAAGAAGAGTGAAAGAAAATAAAAGAAGGAGCTCTTTCCTGGGGAAGGACTAAAACCATCAGGCTGTGGTTTCTAACAGAGAATAAATCCGACTTATTTTATTACTCTTAGGGGTCTAATTGCCATTAGACCTTAATTGTCTCCTGGCTTTGCTTTGCAAAGCACGGAAAGCACAGCCTGTGCTGGCCACTGGCTGCAATCATCTGCTCTTTTGATATTCATGGGCTCGCTTTCCCCCTTTCATCTTCATGTAAACGAGGGAGCAGAAGCTGCTGTGATCCTCCTGCACCTGACAGCTTTATGGTCCAGACAGGGCTGCTGTGACCCAGCCCACGGGGCTGTGGCTGGAGCTGTCTGAAGCAGACACAGCCTCCTGAGCTCTCCCTGCCTTTCTCCTGCCACCCCTTTTGTCCTGCTGCCACGTTCAGCAGGTGTTGCCCTTCCTCTCCCAGAGGACCCTTTGGAAAAGACATCAAAAAGCTTCGTTAGGCACAAGAGAAGGGATATTTGTTTAGGCTGAATTTGCTCCCTAATTACCATACACAATCTTCCATCAGCAGCAAACAGAACTGGCCACGAGGGCTGTGTTTTTAAAAAGCTTAATAGATCTGAGTGGAGTCTCAGAATCGTAGCCAGATGAAATTATCCTGCTTGTGTTTGAGCACAAGCTGCTTTCAGGGGAGCAGAATGAGTGGCAGAAAAGAGCACATGTGGCCAGCACCCTCCCTCTGGGTCATTTAAACTCCACAAGTGACCGCTCAAACTCCTGCCAGAATGGTTTGGGTTGGAAGAGACCCTAGAGATCAACTTATTCCATCCCTGCCATGGAATTATTATTCCCCTTTTTTCCACTATCCCAGGGTATTCCAAGCCCCAGTGTCCAGCCTGGCCTTGAGCACTGCCAGGGATCCAGGGGCAGCCACAGCTGCTCTGGGCTTCTCTTCACCCTCACAGCAGAGAATTTCTTCCCAGTATCTAAACATCTACCCTCCTTCAGCCATCCCTCCAAACAAGGTAGGATCCAGGGCAGCACCCAGCAGCTCCCCAGGAAGATGAAGTGGAAGCTTGCCTTTCATTAACCATCCTCTTCTCCTGTTCCCCAAAGAATCTGGGTGGCAAACCAGTGGCAAAAATTGAGGGATTTTTCCTAAACTTCTATTTTTTTTTTCTGAACTACTTTTCCCTGGTCTTCATGGGATTGGGATTTTCTTGAAGTGCCTGTGTGCTGAAGGGCATCATTCTGGGACTGTGGTTTAGCTCTCTAATGATGCATGAATGCTGGGGGCAATTTCTGTCTTAATTTTTATAAATAGATGTCCTGTCTCCTCGGGTTTCTGCTGGTGTGAGGTTTAGCACATTCATTACTCTTCAGTGTTCCAAGGGCAGAAAAAAAATTATGAAGTAATAATAATCATCAGACAGTTGGTGATTTTCCTTAATAGCATCCAGGGCATGGAAAGCAACTTCCTCTCCCCCAGAGCAACAGTGATTCAAAACATGAGGGCTGAGGGAGCAAAGTCACAGCATTTCAAGAGCAACACCAGCAGCAAGCCTACAGCCCCAGGGGCTGAAGAGGCAGTGAAAAAAGTGAAAAAAGTGAAAAAAGCAAAAAAAAGTGAGAAAAGTGAGAAAAGCAAAAAAGGATTAGCTGTACCACCCCAAATGTAGACCAAATATGGATTGATCTAGACCAGGGAGGTCTTGCAACAAGTCTGCAACAGCAGGGATAAATCCATGCATCAGCACATCAGGAATGAGCTCAACTTCCCAGCATTCCTGCCTGTGATGGATACAGGAGCCAGGATAAAATGTTCACCTTTAGGAGAATTAATTTTTTATCTCAGTCACAGGATATCTCAAGTTGGAAGAGACCCACCAGGACCATGGAGCCCAGGTCCCTGCTCCTCACAGGACTGCCTAAAACTAAACCATTTGTCTGAGAGCAGTGTCCAGGTGCTCCTCAAGCTCCTCCAGGCCTGTGATCACTTCCCTGGGGAGCCTCTTAGGGTGGCCAAACACCCTCTGGGGGAAGAAACAGCCTAAAATCTTAGCTGGGATGGACATTGAATCCCAGAATGGTTTGGGTTGGAAGGGACCTTAAAGCTCATTCATTCCCATCCCTGCCATGGGCAGGGACACTTTCCACTGTCCCAGGCTGCTCCAAGCCCTGGCCAGCCTGGCCTGGGACTCTTACAGGGATGGTAATTCCATCAGTTCCCTGGGAAGCCCATTCCAGTGCTTGAACACCCTTTCAGTGAAGAGATCTTTCCCAATATCCAGCCTAACCTTTCTGTCTCTCTCCTGCCTGACCACATCCAGCTTTACCCCCAGCCCTGTGTGCCACAGGCAGCTGGGATATGGGATGAGGGCTCATCCTGGGAGGCATCTGATGGATTTTAGGCAGGCTGTTGTGTTGCTGGGACAGGGGTTGGACAACCTCTGTGTGTCATTCCTCAAGGAACCTCAACCTTCCTGACTGCATGACTCCACCCCAGTGCTGAAATCTCCACAATTTATGGGGATTTTCAAGCAGCTGGCTCTGCTTTTTTCCCTCTTATATTTATTTCACATTTAAAGGCATCATTTTGGGGTTTTTTTCCAATGAGCATCTCTCTCTTTCTCATCATGCAACGCTTTGATTTTTTGGCAGCTTGGCCAAATCACCATGGGTGAAATGGTCCTTTCTGGAGCAAAGAGGGAGAAAGGAAATGTGCACATCCCACAATGTGCAAAGTCTCTGTAGCACATCTGGGAATATCCCTTTATCCCTTTGCCAGGACTTTGCCAGGTTTTTCACATGGGATGTACACTGTGATGGCAACACACCCCCCCACCCCAGGCTTGACAGCAACATTTTTCCTTCAGACACATGAATTCCACTCAATTATAGCTTTAAACTCCAAACCTGCATCCTTCAAATTGAAAGGAAAAGAGGAAAATGCTAGATTTGAAGAAATAATAAAGGTGAACACATAGAGGTCCTGGGAGACATTTACTTATTATTCTTAGAGCTCTTCCAAAGAATTTTCTGTTTCCATGGTCACTTCTAGGCCATCTCAAAGTCACAAAATGTCTAAAAACAAAAAATCCACAGAAGACAGGAAGTGTGGCCTCCTGTGCAATATGAAACACTTCTTGTTTTGATATCCTAGAGAATATCTCACCAATATTTACATCTGATCCTGGATCTTGCTTTCAATCTTGTGTGTACCAGCCCATACTGAGTATGGAGTGGAGCCCAAAGTAACTGTTTACAAGGGACACAGGGAATGGCTTCCATTGCCAGAAGGCAGGAATGGATGGGATATTGGGCAGGAATTGTTCCCTGGTAGGGTGGGCAGGCACAGGGTGCCCAGAGCAGCTGTGGCTGCCCCTGGATCCCTGGCAGTGTCCCAGGCCAGGCTGGACACTGGGGCTTGGAGCAGCCTGGGACAGTGGAAGGTGTCCCTGCCATGGCAGGGAATCTGGATGAAACCAAACCATTCCATGATTCCATGATTATGCAGCTGCAGGAAGCAGGAGATGCAGGAAGTGTGTTGCAAACACTCCTAGATGGAAGACATTTGCCACACACAGATCCTTGGATGTTTTCAGCTCCTGAAAAAAAGCCAGAAATAATGCTGTGCCTTTCTGAATGTCATCTATAGGATCCTCCCCTTCCAGGTCTATCCAGCAGTTCCCATTTGCATGTGCATGGACCTGCTGTCCACAAATAAAGTATTAATTTTTAATATTCTTTTTTAACTTTAAGTTAATGAGTTTAAATTTTACTGAGCTATAAAGCCACCCTAATTGAAAAGCTCTCCACATGGGTGAGATTATCCTGTCAAGCAGGAGCCATCCCTGTTAGCTGAGTGGGAGATTTGCATGGAAACTTCCCATTAGGGCTAATGCAAATCACATGTGGCAAGAGGGAAGAGCTGGGTGGGAGAGCGTGTGCTGTGAAAAAGTGGGATAACTGGGTGGAAAGACTGGATTTTTGGAAAGGTTTCTTCACAGAAAGTGGTGGACTCACCAGCCCTAGGGATATTTAAAAACCCTGTGGATGTGGCACTTGGGGACATGGCTGGTGGTGGCCTTGGCAGTGCTGGGAGAACATTTGGACTCGATGATCTTCGAGGGCTTTTCCAACCTAAATGATTTCATGATCCTAAAAAGGGAGGGGGAAAGATGGCAAAGAGACAGTGATGGCCATGAAAACCCAGTAGGTAAAAACCCCCAGGAATCAGCAGCAGTTGTGTTCATCCCTCTTCCCTGATATCCTGCCAAGGACCTGTTCCAAGGAGAAAATTTGGAGAAAGTCAGCGAGGTTATCACTGTAGGGCTCCCCTATCAGTGCAAGGAGATTCTGAAATGTCCTCTTTCCCCTCCACTGGGTTCAGACTAGTTATTGACTTCTAGCCTTTCATTCCAGATTTCCAAGCTTCCACTGGCCCCAGTCACAGGGACAGCTGCTTCCCAACACTGTCAGGCTCCTAAACATATCCAGACTTGGATGCAACATCTGCACACAGCCACAGGACATCCAGGGCACTCTGGCATGAGATCCCCAAATGGGAAGTATCCCAAAAGACCCCATGGCCCATGGCTTCAGATGCAAGCAGGGCCATGAGTCACAGGCACAGGCTGCACCCCCTCCTCAGCAGGGCAGAGGAACAGCAGGACACTCCTGGCTGCACACAAGAATTAGGATTGAACAGGGAAAGCCCAGCTCTGATGAGGATTCTTGCTGGGAGTTGTCCAGACACCAAGAAAAAGCACTTTGAAGTCATGAAGAACTTCAAGGTAAGAGACAAAGTATTTCTGTCATCATCGAGTCCAGCTCCTGGCCCTCCTCAGGACAACCACAATCAAAGCTGAGCAGCCTCTACTGTTTTCCTCAAGTATTTTCTCCAGTCATTTCCCTTGATCCTCTCTCAGGTCAGAACAATAGGTAACCAAAATTATATTTGCTGCTGACATACACAAGTATCCCAAACTTCAGCCACTTCCAAAAGGCTTTAGGTTAAAGTCCTTGTAAACATTTTTTTCATCCCTAACATCAGTGCAGCTTCTGAGGAAAAACAGATTGTAGCCTGCCCATCACCATAAACATTTTCCCCTGGGCAGATGCCTTTTTCCCAAGGGAGGCCATGAAAGAGAACTGTGGTGGGAAACCAACATGCTGACAGCCTCATTAATTAATCCTGTCCTAGGACAAATTCTTGGTAAGTGCTGTAATGAGCCAGCTAAGCACGTTGTCTTCAGAGGAAACAATAAAAAAGTAGAGTTACAAAACAGATTCCCTTGTGAAATCCTTGCCCAAGAACCCCAAACCTGCAATAATCTTCAGCTCACACCACAAGAAAAGGTAGCTCTGGCTTTATCTTTCCCCTGACACTTGCCCTGCTGCCAAGTCCTTTAAAACCCCACAGCAATGTGCTTCCCACGTCTCCCAGGCTGGGGGGATGTGGAGGGCTGGCAAGGAAGTGAAGCAGTTGGGCCAGCAGACACCTAAATGCCATTTGCTCCTTCAGCCACATCCCTGGAGCCAGGATCCCTCCAAGAGATTCTCCAGCTGTTTGCACCCATGAATTCCCAAGTGGAGGAGCCCGGTGTCCTCCCCCAGTGCTCACACACACACTGAGAGCCACTGATGCCTTCAGTTTTAGCTTTCACCTTTTCCAGACTCTGAATTGCATTGGTGTCCTTCTCTGAATTTCATAAAAGTGTCAGCAAGTTCTCCTCACAGCTCAGTCACACAAATCAATCCTTTTCCAGAACCAAGGACACCGCTGCAGCTTCAGCCCCAAAAAGTGCAAACAGCAGCGAATTGAGGAGAGAATCTGGGAGGATGGGACTGCAGAACCTGGAGCTGGAATTGGACAATGAACCCCAGTATGGAAATGGACCAAAACTTAACAAGTTTTTTCACAAAAAAACTCATGACCTGGGGTCCATCTTGGGTCCATCCTGGGTACAGCCACGGCCAGGATCTTGCACCAAGGTGAATCCTTTGAAGGCCCTTTAATAAATCCCTATTTTATTCCTTTAACTCTGCCCAGCCTCTGCTCTAGATAGCCTCCTTAGGCATCACCTCCCCACTCTTAAAAGCAGGGTACAAAACCCAGCCAAGGGGCCAAACTGCAGACCTTGAGGGGCTCTCCACCCCAAGGGCAATACGGGCCACGTCCATTGAGCAGCCTGTGCCCGAGCTCTCACAGCTCAGAGCCTTCCCAAAGTGCCCCCAGCCCTCATTTCAACAGCAAGAAAAGGGGATGTGCCTGGTTTTAGTAACTTTAACATGCCTGAGCCTCTGCTGGCAGTTTCTTTGCCATTGGAAGGCACTGGCAGATCTGGGGATGAAAGGTGAGAGTTGTCAAGGAGTTAGCTGGATGAAGCCTGAGAGAAACGGGGGAGAAGTTTCATGGCTATTCCAGCCTGACCCTTCACCCCTGCCTTCATCCCTCCCAGTCCTGCTGTGCTCCTGATCACCCTTCCAGCGTTGTTTTCCTCTGGAACTTTCCTCTGGAACTTCCCTCCTGAGAGTGGCCATCCTTGCAGAGGGTGGTGGCCACTGGGCATCTGGAAGAACTGCAAGGAAACCAGAGGATAAGTGGCTGAAATGTTTTTCCTTCCTTTTTTTTTTTTTTTTTATGGTTAAAAAGCCCTCCAAAGCAGCTGGGGAGCTGGTGGGGGAGGCAGTTCCTTGAAGGCACAGACATTGCATCACTGCATCCCTGAGGATGGATGACATGGACATGGACAGTGCAAGTTAAACCCAGCAGAAACACTGGCCCTGATATTAATGAGTGGCAAATAAACAGATCTAATTGGCACAGATCTGTAGCGATGCCCACATAAAACCAAAAGAGATTTACCTCCCTCCTGCTCTCTTCTTCCTTCAGTTTAGATCCCCAAGAAGCAAAATTCACATTCTGGATATAATCAGTGGGAAAAGAAGTGTCCAAAATATGCTTAAGCCTCAGCGGGTACAACCCAAATGCACCTGCTGGATTTAAGGGTTAGTCTAAGCTTAAAAGCAGAGGAACAGCACTGATTTCAGTAAAAGAGCTGGGCAGATGCAGCTGATCAGTGAATCTATATCACTCCTGGCAAAAAGCTGGAGGAAAACCAGCTTGGACCCAGTCCTGGTTCCCTACAGGGAGCTGGACACAGGCAGATGCACCTCTTAAAATGTCCAACACCTTTTTACATCCAAGCTGGAATAATACAACAGTGGCTCACACCCAGGCCCTCTCCCTGGACCCTTTCAGCCACCACTTTCCAGGGCTGCCTGAAACATTTTAAGGGGAAGCAAAGGAGTTAGAAAAATTTTAAAAGTCACAAGAGACTGCAGGCCTGGAAATTTACTGTCTCTGCTGTGTTTTTTATTTTCTCTTTCTGTGGTTGTTTTTTTGTTTGTTTGGTTGGTTTTGTGGGGGTTTTGTTGTTTCTTTTAATTTTTTTTGTTTGTTTTTGTTTTTGTTTTTTTTTCTTTCTTTCTTTTAAAGGAGTTGAGGTGACATAGCAGAATAGACTGCTCTGGTGAGCTGTGGGTGACCCCCTGTGTGAGCTCAAATTTAATTGTGTGAACAGTGTCTTTGGCTGAATGGTCACATCAGTCAGGTTTACATCAGTCTCTTTCAACCTATAAACCAGACATTTGTTCCACAATTCCTACTCTGTCACAGTGATAAGAAGGCTGATTTCAAACACGATGTTTCAGCTTAATTCAAGAGAATATTTTAGTATTATTTTTTTGGATGGAGAAGGAGAAATAGCTTCAGGGTTCTTTTTGACCTTCTGGCCTCACAAATGTGTTATTAGAATCACAGAATGGTTTGGGCTGGAAAGGATCTTAAAGCCCATCTCATTCCAACGTTCTTCCACTAGACCAGGTTGTTCCAACTATAAATTTGCTTCCTCTTCTTCACTGGGTTCCTGATGGGCTGAGTCCCCCCCAGACTAGGATTGGAAGCACAGGACACATCCTTGCCTCCTCCATGGCCTAAACACACACTGATTTTCCATGAATCTGGTGGTTTAGCAGGGGGAATTTAAAAAGAGATACAGCAAAGAGGTCAGGTTGTGCATCAGTATGAAGGGCTTGGGGTAGTTTCTTACTCTGAAAAGCAAATTTAAGTTAAACTGTGTTTGTTCTTTACCCTTTCTGCCATGTGCTGTCACCTTTAGCTCCAGAGGGTTTCTGAAGCAGGGAGAAGGAAATACAAAGATAAAAGTTCTGAAGGTTCAGAATTGGAGGTATCAGAGCTCTTGTTTTTCAGTGGGTCCAAGCTGCAGGTGAAAGCCAATTTCCTGAGCCTTATGTATGGCCCAGCCATGTGAGAATGGCCAGAATTGGCTTTTCCTTTTGCAGTGGATGCCCAGGTCACCCACAGGACTGAGACTGAGGTTTTGTGGGTCTAACATAAACCTGAGGACAGTGATGGGCTGTAGCTCAGGGAACCAGGACTGTAAGAGCTGGAAACCCCCCTGGTTCAATCCCAGCTCCAAGGCTGCAGCAAAGATGAAAACCAGCTCCAGGCATGGGATGTTCAGTGCTTTGGACAAAATCTGGGAGGCTTTTTTCCCTCTAAGCCCCCAGCAGCTGCCTAAGAAGGAAGGAAATGCTGGAAGCATCAAGAACAGTTGTCCACCCAACCACAGCTCTGTGGTGCAGCAGGGGCACTTCAGCAAGACTCCAAGGACTGCAGAAGATCCCTTCTCCAGGGAACACGGGCTCCCACCCAAATCAGAGCCCAGGAAGATGTGGGAGAAGCCATGCTTTCAGTTGGAGTCAGAGCGCCTCACAGGGCACCTCATTTCTTACATTTGTGTGATGGTCCTTTGAAATGAGGTGCATCAGAGCATTTGTTTTTGTGCTTTTAATTGGGGCAGGATTCCCACCACACCTCTCTCATCTGTTTTTTTTTTTTTTTCCCACCTGTCTTTTATTTTATTTCTGGCTCTTTACAGCCTCCTTTTCCAGCTGCTTACTATTATCACCTACAATTCTAATCCCTCCTTAAGTGCTCACATAATCACCCCTTTATTTGGGAACCCGCATTCCTACCCTTTGAACCACAGCTTGTCCTTGCATTTCCTGATCCCAGTTTGTTCCAGTGGTTCCCAATGTTCCAGAACGCCGATTTGCTTTAGCTTGTCCTTCTTTCCATGGGAATGAAAGGAATAATTAGCAGCAGAACATGTGGGATTTTGCAGTTGGGAAGGGGTGCCCTGGCTCTGTGACCAAGATTTTCATTCCCACATTTACCCACTCCTGCCCATGGATTTGGGCAGACAGCCAGAGTGTTTTGATGGAGCCCTTGCTCTCCATTTCCATGCTTTTACCTACTGCCCACCACATTCTTCTCCATCTCCAAGATCTCCAAGTTTCCAGTGTGCAGAGCCTTTGGTCTAAAATTCCCACTGTCAGCCTCTTATTAAGGAGGCAAATGGATCTGCAGCACAGTGAACAAAACACCCATGGACATGTGAAAATGAAAATATTGCAGTGGATGTTTAACCCTCACAGTTCCTTCCTGTGGCTCCTGCCCCTCTGGCTGGCAAGAGGCCACATCAGGTGCATTCCAAAGTTTGCCTTTTCTCCTCCTGTAATTGCATTTCTGTTTGCATTTCTCCTCCTGTAATTGCCTCCAAATCCAGTCAGGAGGTTCCTTTTTCCTTGGAATAACACCCTCCCTCCTCTTTTCTCTCCCCATGAAGAGCTCATCTAGTCCTAAAGTGAACTAAGATGACTCTGAAAAATCAGGTTTTATTTCTCCCCATGTCAAAAGTGGTTTCAGTGCAATCCAGGAGCAGTATGGGAATGGTGAGAATGGGAATGATCTTCCCTGCTGTGGAATCGTGGCCTTCTGACAACCTTCTCCTGAGCTGATACATCCCTGTGTCTTCACCTCCTGCATAAAACGCTCTCACATCCAAAATTTTCTCCCCAAAGAGGTATTTATGGACTGGGAGCAAGTCAACACTTGCTTTTCCAAGGAAGGTCTGGTTTTCATCTGTTTTCCAGCACCCTCTGCCTTTTATTGCATCTTTAGTTGAGAGTTGCCACTGCTTGTATTAGATGAAGGAATTAGGCCAGGGGACCAATTTTAAATCCCAGGCTGGGATAGACAGGAATCCTCTGATAGGTCCTGAACTGGATCCCAGCAGATAACTTAAAAGGCAGCACAGTAAACTGAACACTGTAAATCACTGAGAAAGACCATGAAAATTGGTTTTCAGAGATGGTCTTAACTGGGAAACTCCAAACATTTGAGATCTGCAATGTGCAGATGTTTTCTTTAAACAGGGAATTTCTATTAGTCATTAGTGTGAAGATTTTTACAAGATTAGGTCAAGTACACAATTATTCAGCCTTCAGATCTGCCACTACACGGGGTCAATCAGTTCTAAGTGTTCTGCTGACAAATGTGCTTCAAATGACCAATTTCTGAAGGCAATGGAGCTGTGTTTTGACAGCTCTCTGAGCAATTTCCCATGAATCCATCTGAGTCACGTCCGTGCCCAGCTCCTTGAGCTGCTGGGACACATCCCACCTCTCAGTAGATGTGTCATTCCTCCTTCCAGAGGATATGAATCCGCTCTACCTTGTATGTGTAAAGTGAGTAACCCTGAATTCTCAGCTACAAAGGTAGTTCAGATCAGGCCTGGAGTGATCCCACACATTCCTGGCACCCCATCCAAAGTATTATCCAATGTGTTTTTACTCAGCAGGTCCATTAGTTGTTTGTTTTTAGTTTAGTCTTTTTTAATTAATGACCTTCACCTTTGTTTGCACCAGCCCTGAACAGGGACACATGGGCAGGGCTCACTCTTACCCCAAAACCAGAAACCAAGGGATTTCCCAGTCAGTGCCTTGATTTCCCAGTCTTCCACATCTTCCCACCCAGGCTGCACTCTCTTAGCTCTGCCAAAACTTGCCCACACTGTTCTGGTGCTGGGCTCTGCAGTTAGGGAATATCTCTAATATTAATTCCTGAGTCATCTCAGAAAGAATATTTTGCTTCCTCTCATGTTGTAACAAACACGGGTGGGATCAGTGTTGGGGGATACACTTCTGAGGCTTCCCAGACAGGATGCTCAGAGCTCAGCCATGGTTTCAGATGCCACCATGCTTCAAAACTACCTGAAAAAAAAAAAAATCCCTGCAGCAGAAAACCTGGAAAACAGCACTTTCCCAGTCAGCTGTTGGGTGCAATGCCCTTAAAGTCAGCCCTGTGCACTCTGACCTTGCACTGCCCTGAGTGCACACTCCCATCACCTGTGCCAGGGAGCTGCCTAGGTGGGAGGATGGGGCATTTCAAGGCTGGAGATCCCTGATCCAAACTTCTGCGGGCAGGCAAAGCTCAGCTACCAGCACAGGCTTCTGGGGAAAGTGCTGGGAGTCAGGTTACCAGAGGCTGCATTGAAGCACATGTGTGAAATTACAGTGGCAACTATAAATCTGGCATTTCCTCATGTTCCAATGCTTGACTTCCCCAACAAAAAGTTAAACAGTTTCCCAAGCTTCCTTTGGGGTGGGGGGCAGCAGGATTTAATCAGGAGAAGCCCCAGTGTGCTCAGAGTTCCCAGTGGCATCCCTCGTGCTCCGAGCTCTGCTATTCCCAGGATTCTGTGTCCACGTTTTTTGTTGTGCTCCATTCCCACCCAGGACCGTCCACAACTGCAAATCCACTGTTCCTAAAACACAAAGTGTTTTTAAGGGCAGAATGATGCCAGGATGCAGCTGTCCCCACAGACTTTCCAAAACCCTTCTGAGCACTGCAAAATTTCCTACACAGAACCCACAGTAAACCGCTCTGTTTCTATTAGAAATAAAACGTTTCAGCTCCTCATGGTTGTTTTGGTAGCACTCCCTGAGAACAAGGGGTATTTCACCTGTTTTGGGGTGTGTTTTGCACAAGGGAGCAAGGCAAGTTTCAGGAATGGTTTATTCCCTGCCCTGGGCTGGGTCAGGGCAGGCATCTCCCCACACCTTGGGTGAAAAGGGAAAGCTGAGTGGATCAGTCTTTTCAGTCCTTTGGGACTGGTTTTTTTCCCACCTCTAGACCTCAGGAATTCTCTGTTCCAAGGAGATCCATGTCTGCTGCTCCCCTCGTGCCTGATCCTTGTTGATTGAACCACTTGGAACATAAAAACCCACGGAGGGAGTTCAGAGGGCTCTAGAGGAAGGAGCTGGGCTCTCCAAACAGCACCAGGGACACAGACAAAATTCCACCTCACCTCTCCACACATCTGCACCCTCCTTTTCTCCCCACACTACAAAATGTGGAAGCCTAAGGCAAAGAACTGCCCAATTTGCTGTGGTCTCACGTGGGATTCGAGCACGTCCCTCCTCAGAATGTTCACCTTTGCACCTGGGGAGGGCTGGAGCAGTTCCCTAATCCTGGAAGGCTTCCAGCTGCCCCCCTGCTCCTGCTCTCCTGGCTTTGTGCAGGTGAGAGGCTGTGGGAACCACGGGAAGCACGCTCGGGGACAAGGAATTTTACACCCATTAAGGAGCACACCCAGAGTTTTACAGGCTCTGGTTTTAAGGCTGGGGAGAGCCTGCATTTGATGTGTAACACAGAGCCTGCAGGCATCGTTTCCCACAGCCCTCACCTTTTCCCTCCTGCTCCCATGCCAGTTTGTCCTGCTTGGCTCTGATGTCTCCCGCGCTCTCCAATGGAAAAAATTCCCAAGAGATGCTCCATTAGGGAAACAAGGCCCAGAGACACAACTGATGTCTTCAGATCATAACCATCCCAAGGCAAAGAGGGAAATTTTCCAATTTCCAGAGAGTCTTTGGCTTCTCCACTTTTCAACTCACCAGTTTAATCTAGGAGCAATTTGCAGCAATGCTAATTGTGTGTTTTCCCTGAGCTGGGCAAAGTTATAGGCCAATTATTTTTCCTCCACCCCTGTGATGCCTGTGGATTGCTGAAAGGAAAACTATGAAGTAGGAAGCCAAATTTTTTGACCAAGCAGCAAAGCACCATCATTCCTTAATGTTAATGAAGAAAAAAAAATCAAAATTAAAAATTCGGCACAGGAAGTTATATGCTGCTATGGCTTCAGCACAAAAAACACTGATATCTTTATCACCCTCAAGTGTTGAAATCCTTATAATTTAACTTTCAGTTTATGGAACAGATTTCTTCTAAGTGGCAAGGATATAGTTTTACTCCCATCCAAAGCTTAGAAACTCTACATTCCCCCATCGTAGGATCTTTTGTGACTTGAAAGAAGGTCCCAGCTCCAGAGAAGATCTGATTCATAAAATGCAGGTGTACTTGTAGAATTAGCTCAGACATCCACTCCCTTCAAAGCCTGAAGTTTTAGAAAGAAAATTTGGATTTTGCACAAAACCAGGAAGCCATCTCCTTACTGAGAGCAGGAAATCCATGTCTGCTTTGAGGGAATTGGAATTTTAATGCTGAGTGATGGAGAAGGGAATGGTGAGTGAACACCTCATGTCCACTACAAGGTTTGTGAACTGGTGTTTCCCAAACCCATTTCCTTTTACACCAAGGAGTCTGATTTACAGGCAGACCCAGTCAGATGGACTTTGATGACTGGCATAGAAATATTACTGCATAAACAGGCTTGGAGTGCACTACAGACACTTCCTGGGAATGCTGTCCCATCGGAAGTGAGCAGTGTGTGGTTACAGTGACAGGCAAACAAACTTCCCCAGCAGAGCTGAGGAACAATCACAGCAGAATATAAAGTAAATATTGTCATTAATATGGCCTGTGTTAATTAATATGGCACGTGACTAACACAAACCCAGCAACCTCTCCCTTCCCCAAGCCCACACTCCTTGCCCACAGCCTCTGGGGAATTTCCAGCCACAAGTCCAGATGCCAGATGAATAAAGCTTCCCCCAAACCCACACAAATGCAGAGACTGAGGCTCACCACCAGATTTTTCCAGGTTTTCCTTAGGGAGGAGAAGGACCTGACTGCAAAGTCTTGTTAACTCACCTGTGTCAGGGCAGACACTGTGCCACTGCCACCAAGCTCTGGGCCCCAGAGACCAAAACAGGACATCTCTTGGAAGCCAATGGATGTGTCCCATGATCCCCCCAGTATTTCCACTGGGAGAAGCTCTCCAGGGAAGTGCTCAGATTTCCTGGCTACATGTAGCAGCCCTGTTGGGTCCAGGGATGCTCCACCAACATGTCTCTGGTCATTCCTCAGCATTCCCACAAATCAGTGGCTCCTCCACTGTGAGGGCTCACTACAAAAAAAAAGCAGGAGCCAGCCAAGGTCAGAGAGATGATTTGGAGGTCGAAAGCTCCTCAATTTCCTTCAAAAGCTCCCCAGCCCTCACCCTCACCATCGCAGATACGATGGCTATGAGCAGCCTATAGATCACAATAAAAGCAAGGAGGCCAAAGATGCATCAGGGGTTGGTTTGTTTTTTAATATACATTTGGCAAGATTACAATACTACAGTTCTCTTCCCTAGGACCTTTTACTTTCCTATAAATTCCAAGAGCCACATTTAAAAGTGAATTGGCAGATGCAGGTTTGTTGTTTTGGTTTTTTTTTTTGTTGTTTTTTTATTGCAAGGAAATTTGTTTTGCTCCAGCAACAACCAAACATCTTCAGTCAAAAAAGATGAAAGGGAAGGCATGTTCCCACTGAAGGCAATCTCAGGATAGACAGACTGAAGGAAAAGAAGAAGAAGGAAAACTGGGATTGTGTGATGAACTACAAAGAAGATCCGCAGAAAGCTGAATAACACTTTCTGTCCGGAAACCTGAAATTGCAGGCACTTTTGGAAGGCTTTAGAATGTGTTACAAGTTGTAATCCTCCCAGCAGAACCTCAAAAGCTTTGGCTTGTTCTGCCCTTTTAAATCCAGGACTTGACAGCTCTTTAAGCAGAACCACAAGTGCTAGAGGTGGAAAAGGCCTGGGGATTATCTAATCTATTCCGTGATTTAAGCAGGCAGCAGCAACGCTCCAACCCTGCTGCACAAGACCGTGAAAGTGCCTGCAGAGGGAGGAACCAGCCAAACTGGTGATGGGAGCACGAGGAAGCACATTCCTCTTGTTTTCCAACTCATTAATTAATCTCTGAGCTTGAGGAGCAGCTGTGGGGCTGCTGCTGACCAGAAGGATGATGACACAATAATCTCCTCCAAGGCTGCCAGTGGATGCCCACACATGAAGAATTCATCTTTCCAAGTGGTGTTAACCCACCCAGCAGATTCCCCACGAGGGAAAAAAAAGGCAGTGGCATTCATTCTCCACCAAAACATGCATCTTTTATACTTTTATAGCAATGTTGCTTTGAGTCTTAAGAAACAAACTCTCTACAAATCACATCATAAAACATATCCAGGCTGATGGTTTACAGCAAAGCTCTGCAATGGCAGGGGGTTTTGGGGGTGGTTTTTTTTGGTGATAATCCACCTTAAAAAAGGCAGTTTGCTCCTGATGCTGGAGGTGGGACAGTTTATTGTGTGTGGATTAAAAGCCTTGCTCCCAGTTCAAGGATTTGAAGGTCTGTCAGCCACTGGCAACTGAATTCCACCACCACCCCCTCCTTGTTTTATTGGTATTAATATTTGTGCTTTGCAGGTCTGCTGTGAAATGGATCGTGGTTTACTGAACTTTTCACCCTATTTTTTCCATGGGTTGGGAGCTCACAGGGAACAGCTCAGTTATTTGGGTACTGGTGTAGAAAAGAAGGGGATCTAGGCCTTGACCGAGGAATTTCTGAGACTTCTGAATGATGGCTGAAAGGTAAGAGTCTCTGGAGCTGCAGGAGGGTTGGAGAGCAGAGGGAAAAGGTCAGGCAGGAACCCAAACCTGGCAGATCTGAATGCTGTGAGGGAGTGAGAGAAAAATGCCCCCAAAAACTCACCTTTAAGGATGTGCTCCTGTCCCAGCTCACACAAAGACCTCTTTGGAACGATCCTGCTGGGATTGCAGCCAAGGAAAGCCATGGAATGGGATAACAGCAACAGACCAAGGAAAGGTTCACACACAGTTAGGGATCCACTCAACTCCTGGCTGCCCTCAGCAAGGGATCACAACTGATGGGCACAGTAAGACCATGCTGTCCTGTGTTGTCATTGTCCTTGGATACACAGGGGACATTCTGGGAAATCCCAACTCCTGTTGCATGCTTTTGAGTCCTCAGTGGCCAAAGCAGGTTTTTATCCATGCAGGATCTCCTATGCTCACAGATGACCTTGGAGCCAGAGTTTGAAGCTCCTTCATCTGCAGGATGCAATTCCCACCCCCCAGAGTACCCACACCAAAGCAAGAGCAGATTTCTGCTTTTTGGCACATCAGATGTCAAAATCCAGCTGGTCCCACCTAGAAGCCCCCAAAACCTAAGGCCTTCTGCCACCATCCACATTGGGCTGCAGGAAAATTTGGTTCTTCCCTGCATGACACCTCCCTGTTGGGAACTTGGACACCTCAGCACAACAGCAGCTCAGCCAGGGCTCAGTGCCTTTCCTTGGACATCTCACTGGCTCCCACCAACAACTTTTTGGGAACAGGGTGGCTTGACTCCACCCTGGAAGCCCTTGAAGGTAGAATCAAACTTTCCTGGGTCACTCCCATTCCTCAGGTTGAAGCAGGAGTGAGGCTTTGTTTCCAAAGCAGCTTTTGGGTCAGGTAGGAGCCAGAGAGGGCTTGGGTAAGACCATCCCTGAAGCCCACTGGTGGCACTGAAATGGTCAAAAATGTGGGTCTGGAGGTTTTGCTTTATCATCTGCACTAAATGCACAGTGAATGGAGGATTTTGGGCACAGACAAGCTGCAGGCAGGTGGCCACCACCTCCCTCTGGCCTTGGCTCTGCATGCCACAGTCCTCATCGAAGGATCTACGACACATTCCCAGCTGGAGCGCAGGCTCTGCTGGCATCCAGCAGCCCAGATGCTTTGCTTAGCTCTTCTCCATCCCTCCACTCTGCAAGGCTGTGCTGGGAAGATCAGGAGCAGATTTCTCCTGAGATTCCTGGCGCTGCTCCTTCCAGCCATGGCCGGCAACTCCAAGAGGAATGACTCTCTTTTATGTTCTGGCACTTCCAGCATTGGCAGGAGGCAGGATGGAGGAAAACAAACCTGAGGCTCCCAGAAACTCCATAAACAAACAAAAATTTCTTTTCAGTGTGGTTCTAAAGAGAGCCAGAGATCTGGGGAGCAGAAGGAGGAGGGAGGATTGGCCAGTGTTTCTCCCAAACACAGAACAAAACCTCTCCTCACACCACCCAGATTCAACAGAAAAGGGATCCAATTGTGAGGGAAAGACCCCTTGCACTGATGGTCTGCCTTGCCCAAGGGCATTAGGGAGTGCTGGCAGGCAGAGGAAATGCTGCTTCAGCCACAGGAATCATGGAATATTCTGAGCTGGAAGGGACCCACAAGGATCATGGAGCTCAACCCCTGTCCCTGCACAGACACCCCAACGCTCCCACCCTGTGCATCCCTGGGACTAGTGTCCAAACACTCCTGGAGCTCTGGCAGCCTTGGGGCCACTTTCCTGGGGAGCTTGGGCAGTGCCCAGCACCCTCTGGAGGAAGAATTTTTCCTGAGAGCCAACCTAAACCTCCCCTGAGGTTTCATGTCATCAAGAAGGATGGACAGGCTTGGGTTCATCACAGCAATCAGCCACATCCCTGCTGCACCTTGGATAAAAAAGAGCTTGGACTCTTGCACAGGAGCTCTTCTAGAAGGAACCTCCTTTCCTCTTCTCCCTCTACATCCTGAGATGGTCCAGACAAGAGCTGCTCTTCCCTGAGCTTGTTAATGGTGTCCCTGAGCCCAGGGGGTGGCATGAGGAGCATCCCTGCTGCTCTATATCCCTGTTACACCAAAGCTGTTAGGATGGAGAGGAATCAACTTGGCTGTGTGTCAAGGCTGACTTTGGGAGGCCACTCAAGTGCTGATGAGACAGCAAAAGTAGGTGAGAGGAGCATCCTCACTGCCTATATGCAGCCTCCTGGCACTCTGGAACCACAGTCACAGCATTTTTTCCTGGAGACTGCAGCTTTATTTTGCCCAGGATTGTCCTCCTTGAGCAGCACAGTCTGGCTTTTACTCACAGATTAATCCATGTCATGCTCACAAGCATTGAGCTGGACAGGTTTGTTGAGTACTGATGAGCAGCTGCTGGCCCCAACTCAGCTGATCCTAACCCAGCTGGAAATCCAAAATCCTGAATCACTCTCACACACAGCCTAATGAAGCATTTCTGTATAACTTAAATACACCTGATTTCTTTTTTTTTTTCCCCTGAAAGTGGTGGTACCTGATAAAACCGGTTGTTAAAAAATGATTTGTTTGTGATGGCGATTTAAATTAAAGGTCAGGCAATCCCAATCTCCTGCACACTGGTTTAGTAAAGCTCTGCCTCCTGGCCAAACTTGCTGTTTGGCTGTGGAGCCACTACTGGACAGATGTGATCTGAAAAAGAGCCAGCTGGTCAGATAACAAGAGCTCAGCTCCTAATCCCATCATTAATGGACAAGCAAGTCACAAATGAGTCACTTCTACCTCTCTGGCTCAGCTTCCTTGCTAGTAAAAATTAATACTATTTTCCTTTTTCTTCTTTTCATTTTTTTTTTTTAATTTATCTGCTTTGCCTGCAGACTGATTAATGAGGTGTTTCTTCTCTGAAACAAGGGAAAAAGACGCTGGTCCTGGGAACAGCCTTCAGGAGACGCTGCTGAAGAAGTGCACCTTGTCAGGGGTGATAGAGCAGAGAGGCCAGAGAATCAATTCACAGCTCTGCAACCTCACAGCATTGTGCTGCCAGCTCCCACTTGGTAATTTTCCCTTTTTGGACTGATTTTATCAAAAAACTCAGGGATTCTTCAGGAAGGCAGTTCTCGCAATGCAATGAAAACAGTTATATAATGAAAAATGGCTCTGTGAGTGCCGTTTTCTCCCACAAAACCGCACAAGCTACAACTTGCTGCTGCTCAGGCCTTTCCCAGGAAACGTGTGCGTATATTTTCATATATCCACCCCAGCACTGGCTGCTTTCTGCTCTGGCTGCCCTCGGAAGCAGTTCACACACGCCAGCGCGGAGGGAATGCTGTGGATTTCCAGGAGAGCCTCGCACACCCGCCGGGGCCCGCCGGGAAGGGAGAGCACCGCGTGTGCCCAGGCCTTCGGAGGCTGGGCCGTGCTTTCTGAGCCACAGGCCCAGATCCTGGGACAAATTAACATTTTCCATCCCCAGCTGTCCGTTCCGCCTTGTTGCGACACCTCTTACCTACTTTTTGGGCTGACCTTGCGCTGGGCCCGCGACTGTTCACGAGTTTTTTAGTCATTGTTGAGAACAAGAAAAAAAGAAACAAACATCTGGTTAGCAGAGCTGCCAAGTGCACATTCCTTCCTTGTTTTTCAACCTTTCAATCCCTTTGTTTTCTGCCTGAAATTCCATTTGATAAATGCACGGAGAGCCACAGGGCACTGATTAGACGCAACTCCTGTCCTGACCCAAACTCACCAGCACTGCCTCGCTGGAACAGCCACAGACCCCAAAACAAGAGTGAGGCCCTGGTAGAACCACCCCAACCATGAACGGGGGGCTGATCCTGATCCTGATCCTGCTCCCACTGAGGTCAGTGCGAGCTTTGCCACCAATTTCAGTGGGAACAGGATGGGGCTCTAATGCTGTTCCTGCAGTGAAGTGGTGCTCAAGCCCGTCCCCTGCCAAGCTGTGGCTTTGCCGTTCCTACAGCTCTCGTGTGAGGTTTTTTTTTAATTGGAAACAACAACTTTATTGAATCTTGGCCCGCAGTGCTGGCACAGCCTGACCAGACCAGGTGGGGCTGCTCCACCAGAGGCTTGTGAAATATCAAACACAAGAGGGGTCATATGACAACAGCTTTGCCTTCTTGGCCCGGTTTTCTGCCTGAAATTCCATTTGAGAAATGCCCGGAGAGCCACTGGGCACTTCTTAGATGCAACACCTGTCCTGTGCTGACCCACCACCACCACCATAAGCTTCAGCCTCCTGCACCTAAGGCACAGCTGTGTCCTCCTGGACCACAGCTCCTGAGACCTTCAGGAGTCCATCCTCCCCAGCCACAGGGACCTCCCCACATCAGGAAAGTTAAGGAAGAGCAGCTGCCTTAGATTTCAGCTCCCTACAAAGAGACCTCCCCAGGGGCCACATCAGATTTTCCACCACTGGAGGAAGGTACCACCTTCCAGCAGCACCTGTCTTTTGAAGAACCCTGCTAAGGCAAGGCTCAATTTTAATTTGAAACCAGGACCAAGAGCTCAGTGGGAAAAAGAGCTTGGAATCCCTTCAGAGAGAAATCCCAGGGAAAAGGTGAGGCACAAAGGCCCCACTCCACAGGGCGTCTTCGCAAGGCATTGCTCTCGCTGTTGCTTGGAATACCAAGCCTCTGAGTCTCTTAAAAGCTTCCCTCTGTTTTTTATTTACGTGTGACTGAGTCTGTGTGCCTGAAAACCAGATTGGAAGATCATTAATCTGGGACAAGGAAGCGCCAGACTCATAGAATGCTGTCCCTCCCTGTTGTCAATCCTCGCCGACCCCAACCTACGCAACGACTGACGCTCTAGAGCGGGATTGTACCGGCCTGGAAAGCCTCTCTTTTCCATCAGGGATGCCAAATCTGCGGCGTGACTCGATGATCCAAGTTGACAGCGGCCATGAGAACAATTCCATTTCCTCCCCGCTGGTCACTTCCATAAATGCCAAGTTCTGGGCAACACAATGTTCGGCATTTCCAGCAAACCGCTCCGTGATCTCATTTGCGTCGCCAGATTTATTTATTTTTAAATGCTTTTTTTTTTTTCTTGCGGCCATACATTTTAGATTAAAAAATAATAATCATGCAATCTCGCAGGAAATTGGGCTTTCAAAATCGGGATGCAAGGAAGTATGGTCCAGTGGAGATTTGATCAGGCAGATTTTACAGCCCTGCGGCTTGTTGGATACCCTTTTTCATTAAGATTAGTTTCAGTTTCTGGCCCCTGTTCTCCCATCACGAGTCAGGTTTTTTTTACCCAATGCCTTTTCAAGGGAACTACAAACTCAACAGCCAGTTATTAATTTCACTGGTGAATGCACAGTCCTCATTGAGCTTCGATTCTGATTTAAAGCGGTTTCTGAGTGAAGATATTACAGCCCCGAGGAGAGCTATTGGCTGCCCCATTCCTACATGCTGGAGGTCTGAACATATACCAGTGCTCAGAGTGCTTTCAATCCCCTCTTTCAGAACAAAAAGGATTTAGGGTGAACCTGAGAATCTGAATGCAGAAGGACCTTGGCATACAGGATCTGTGTTGGCATTTCCAAGCCTAGGTGGGAATGCCTTTTTACCAGCTGGAAGGAGGAACAACACCACTCACTCCTAGAAATGACAAAATATGTGTATCCAGAAACTTAGATAAGCATGGTGGAAACTACTGGGAAGTTCTCTTTTGCAGATGGAAATGGTTAAAACTTCCCTCGGCTTCTTGTCAGTTCCATCCATTGAGTCCTACCTGTTCAGAGGGGCTTAGCAGCCTCTGCAAACCAGCAAAAAGCACCACACCAATAAAATCTTTAATAAAGAAAATGTTTTGGAAAGCCAATTTGACCAGGCCTTCTCCAAATGAAGGGACTACACTCAAGGCTTGGAAATTCTTCCTCTGTGCTGTACAAATGCCCTCTCACTGACCCATAACTTCATTTAACTCTCCTCAAGAGGAAGAAAGGAATCCCTGCTAAAATTATTAGCTTGCACAAAGAATATTTGCTTTGAGGGGAAGGCCAGCACACGTGCTTGGCTTTCTCAAAGGACTTCCATGACCACAGCACAAACTCTGGGCTCTCACAGCCAGGAGATTCCTTTTTTCCCCCAAAGGAAACACATATTAGTACCCTGTAATACTCCATGGAGGTGGCCCAGAGCTCAGCACAGACATCCCTTCATGTTCATGCTTTAGGTTTTGGTGTCTCTTGGCCCCAAATTGCCTCAAATTGCCTTTACTTCCATAGGCACAAAGCACAGGGTGTTTGGTGGGTAGCAAAGACATCCAACAGCTCCCAACCCCTTTTCCAGCTGCCTGCCCACCCCCAAAAGGAACGTCACAAAGTGGGAGACTCAGTCCTGAAGCAGAGCCCAGGGGCTGGAACCCCACAGCAGCCTCAGAACACAACATCTGCCCTCGTCTTCTGAGGGGAAAACCAAACCAGAGCGCATTTGCGCAACGCGTAATCGAACCCAGTTGTTCTCCAAGACAGGAGGAAGATGTTCGTGCCGTCCTCGGAGCATCCATCCAGGGCTCTGTGTCCCCAGACTCCACCCAGCGTGATTTGTTCAGTTCTGGGTCGTGTTTTTTGTGTGTTTCCCCCTCATGGAGGTTTTTCTAACCATAAGGGTTGCAAAGAGCAAAGGAATATTAAGAGCAGTTGACAGAAGAGCTCTCGGGGGTGACGCAGAGCACAGGCCCTCAGGATTATGCACATCCCCTATTGTTATAATTATTAGTACTTCCATTAGAGTGGAGGAGATGAGTTATCCAGGAGGGGAGGAGAGCCTGAAATCATGCATACCTTTTTTATGAGGCCCAATAAAGGCTGTGGCCTGAGTCAAAGCACTCAGGGCCCAACTCATCAAACCCAATGGCTGTACTGAAAAGAGACCTACAAGTTATTTGATAAAATGCCACACTACGAGATATCACAGCCTCACACCCAGGACTTCAAATCTACTCCTAGTTATGGTTCTTACACAGAGTTTATGCATACTCAGAGGGTGGGCAGGTCCTGGCACAGGGTGCCCAGAGCAACTGTGGCTGCCCCTGGATCCCTGGAAGTGTCCAACACCAGGCTGGACATTGGGGCTTGGAACAACCTGGGATAGTGGAAGGTGTCCCTGCCCATGGCAGGATGTTGGAACAAGTAGGTCTTTAAGATCCCTTCCAAGACAAACCTTTCTGGGATTCTATGGTCTCAGGCCACATTCAGCTTGTTATTCCAGAGGTGCTCTCCAAGCTCAGAATGTGCTAGACAGCAGGTAAGTTTTCTTTTTGATCAGGACCGGATCAAAAGCCCTCTCAGCTCTTCATTTCCCCATGGCCAGGAATTCAAGGCAATTTTCCCATGCAAGGCAGCACTCTGCACCATGACCTCAGTCAGTTCAGCCACAGCTTCTCTGGGCACCCTGTGCCAGGGCCTCACCACCCTCACAGGGAAGAATTTCTTCCTAACATCCCATCTAACCCCATCCTCTGGCACTTTGAAGCCATCTCCCCTTGTCCTATCACTACAAAATGCCTCTTCAGGCTTCTCACAGCCTCTTTAGGCACTGAGCCTTCTCCCCAGAGCTCTGTGAGCACCATCACCCCCATGCTTTCTCCAGCTTCAAAATGTTCCTCACTCCAGCCTGTCAGCTCCTGTCAGCTCCACACAGAGAACTCATACACAGGAAACTGACCTCAAGCAAGATCTGTGTCACCTCCAGGGCTGCCTCCATCCCACGTGCTTCAGCTCTGGGGCAAAACCTCTTGGAATTGGCCACAATGGAGAGAAGAAACATATTTATCTTCCTGATCCATCTCCCTCTAATCCACTAAGGAGTGTCCCATAACTTGTGACTGATGGCTCCCTACCCAGTCCTCCCAGAAGAGATCAATCACTTTAAGACACAGTAAAGCTTTCTAGTGAAGAACAAAGCACAGCTGTTAAGAAGAAGCATGATGGGCCTACTTTCGTGGACACATTGCACAGCACTTCTGCCTCTTGAGGGAACTGCCTGTTCTGATGCAAATAATGGACATTAATTAGCACAAACAGAAGGTCTACTGTGGCATTTATTTATGACTAATCTAAGATTTTCATTGTTTGATGCATGTGAGACAGGATGCACTCAGTGAAAGCTCTGCTGAAGCCAATTGGTAACTTGAATTTCCCCAAAATATTCACCCCACATTTCTTATCTTCACCTGTCTCCAGCAGATATGCCACGCTGCATGAGGCCATGGACTTCAGAGATACCTGTGCTTGCCAAGGTGAGGTTGTGACCTGAGGAAAGGGAACACCAGGAGGTCTTGGACACATGTGAAGAAGTTAAAAAGGTGAAAAAGTTATAGGGTGGAAAATAATAGGGAGCCACACTAAGCCCTTCAGCTAAATAAAAAGCAAAGAGGAAGCTAGAACCTGGGGACAGACTGTGGAGTCACAGACACCAGCAGAAACAAGGCATAAAAGCTCTTGGAACATTAGGAAATATCTTCTCTCAATAAGAAGAGGAAAGCACTCTTTGAGCCTTCCTATATTCATCAGCTAAAAACAACATCATAATTTCTTCCCATTCTGTCCTCTAAACCTTCTCTATCACCTGTGGTGTCTGCACAAACACATCCTACAGCAGAAAAAACCCCCAAACAAAGGTCAAAGTAGTTAGAGAAGTATAAAACCCTAGTTCTGCCATGCTCCCACTCACCACCCATTTTTGGTCCATGAAAACCACAGTGCAAAGGGGGCAAATGAACCTTGCCATAGAGTTTCTGCAGCTTCCCTTCAGGATTCTCAAGAAGGCTCATGCTTGGCCACACAGAGGTCACACGAAGAGCCAGGTTTTCCATTTCTGCCTGTTCGTGTGTGTGAGGACACAGGGGAGTGGATTCTCTTCTTCTGTGGGTTTCACTGGTATTTCCACCAGAAAGGACAATGCTTTGCAGACTGGGTATGGTCCTGAAGAACTGGGGGTGGTTCCAGAGTGCCATTACATTATTAGCCCAAATAAAGCATGACATGTCCCACTACAGCACATCTAGAAGGAATTTTTACATCGTTTTTAAGACTCCAGAGTCACTTCAGCCCAGTGCAGGCAGCCAGTCATTCTGGAATACCAGCTGTTCATAAGAACAAAGATTAGTTAAAAGAATGAAGTGCTTAAATCCTCTTTTTTTTTTTTCTTTTTTACTTCTTTTTCAAGAAGCAACTTTCTTTTGTCCTGCTTTGCCACTTTTCAGTGAGCTGAACAGATTAAGTTACTGCACCATGAGCAATAGCTGAGTTACGATCACGAACATGCCTTTCTTTGGTGAACTTGTGGAGAAAATGAATTCCATTTCTCCACATACCTGAGGAGCAAAAGCACTTGTGGAGAGGAATCTCTCCCACAGGGAACCCTTGTGTACTTTGCAGTAGTATTTTATTAAGAGCTGGAGAGTTCAAGGGTCTCACAAATGTAAGTTTTCAATTAGCTTTCCATTGTGTCCCAAACAGTCTCTAAATACTCAACTAAACTTTAATCCAATCACTTGATTTGACTCCAGGCATGATTTATCTTTTAATCATCATCTGCTCAATGAGGGGGGAAAAGAAAGCAAACTTGTTCTTGGCCCATCATGACTCATACATGATTTTACTGCCATCACAGTTGTGTTTTCCTTTTGGCTGATGTCTTGGCAATTGTAAGCACTGGCTTTGGCTTTCTGTTTAGGTATGATCTTTCCTGTTCATTTCCCCACCTCCCAAAATGCTGAACAGCACTGGATGTTTGTCCTTTTTACTTTTTCCCACTGAGGCATGTGATTTTTATTTTATTATTTTTTATTTCTTTTTTGCCATCTCTCGACGTTGCATTAATCAGAAGTGTCTGCTATTTGACCTACAATCAAAAACACAAATCATGCCTTAAAAAGGGGGCTCACTCTTTTAAACAAACAGCATTTTCCTGGAAGGATATATCAAACAGAGAGCGCTACACTGAGACACAAAGCAGCCAGGACCTTCTGAGCACTTATCAAGAGCTCAGCTCTGGAGCTGAGGCAAGCCTGGTGAGATTTAATCCTTCCTCCACATGCTAGTGGTGCCTCAGTTTCTCCATCTGGGAGTGAGATTTTCAATGCATAAAATATGATTCTCCATTTCAGGGGCTCTCCATAAGATCAGGACATGCCATGGCCCCTCTGGGCCAGTGACACCAGTTCATGTCCCACCCACCAACAATCCCCAGCCACCTCAGTGCACCTCTCCAGCTAAAATAAGGAATGAAATAGAGCCAAGCTTTGCCCAGGAATGCCGTGAGCTGCTGAGCCTTCGAGGTCTGGAAGTGTTGCACAACATCTCCCCATGCTCAGTTATTCCTGTCAGTGGCTTGTGGAACTCGCAGCTCCACTTTCCAAAAGCTGCTCTCGACACAACTCATGCAGAACTCCTGAGAACACACAGATTTCTCCAGAGATTTCCCATATAAGCCTCCCTCACTACCTCTAGAAATCTCAAATTCCTTGAAGACTGACTCAAATGTCAGTGCCAGACTAATGGTTTTTGATAGTTCTCTCCGAGTGCCAAGTTTTGAAGCAGAAGATTGCAGGAAAAGCTCAGGTTTCTTTTTTTGTTGTTGCTTTTTTTGTTTTGTTTTGTTTGTTTTGTTTTTTTTTGTGGGAAAATCAGAATACATAGCCCTAAAGACAAGCAGCCTTCCCCAAATGCACTCAGATGGAAAATAGAGGAAGCTTTTTCAAACTAGCATCATCACCTAATTGATCAGTTTTGCTTGGCATTAAAAGCACCTGAATTTTACAGGAGCAGCCATATTGTGCCTGTCCAGGAATTCCACACTCTCCCAGCACTGGATTCTCATGGAAAGAGCACAAGAATCTGCTAATAATTTCTCTGGCATACTCCTTCAACCTCCACCAAACAATTTAGGGATTTCTGGAGCTGTGGCTGCTTCTCTTTCTATTGTGGCTTGTAACTATTGATCATGGGGAGGTGAGGTTGGCCTCTTTTCCTGGGAAAATATGATAGGACAAGGGAAAACACCCTAAAGTTATGGCAGGGGAGGTTCAGGTTGGATAGGAGGAAAAAGTTCTTCACTGAAAGAGTGGCCAAGCATTGGAGCAGGCTGCCCAGGAAAGCAGTGGAGTCATCACCCATGGAAGTGCTCAGAAAACAGAGAAACGTGTCCCCTTGTGATATGGCTTAATGGACATGGGGTGTTCAGTCAAAGGTTGGATTCGATTATCCTGGAGGGCTTTTCCAACCTTTAAGATTCCTGACCCTCTTTGAAATGTCAGTGTTTTTTTCCACGTGGGTTGAGGATGCAGACTGAATAACACCAGGCAGAAAAGGAGACATGTACCGGGGTGGAGAAAGAATCAGGCATTTGCAGACATTCCTATGCCCAAAACCTGAGTTAATAAACTTACTTGGTGTCTTGGTGAAAAAAAAGATAGAAAAAATGTGCCTGCCCACATCTCCAGATCCTTTGGTGGTTGTCCCCAAGACTCTGGTTCCCCCCTCATGGCTGACACTTGTCTGTCAGAGAACACTGGCTCCTCTGATCCAGCAGTGACCTGCCAGATGGAAAAAGGAGGAAACACTGAAAAACAGAGAGGGATCATCATCCCTGAGCATCTTATGATGTGGATCATCCCAAACTTCGCAGGCAGGGCATGCTGGCGTGAGATTCAACTTCAGAGTGATGTCCTCACCAACTAGACTCAATAAATAGCCCATCCAAGTGGTTCCAAAATTGCTTTAAGACTTGATCTTTGCATTTTCCATACATTTCAGCAGGAGCCTCCAGTTGCCCCCATCTGCTCCTTTCTTTGTCCAGATTTGGGATGGGATTTTCTCTTCTAGACTGGTTTGTCATCACAGCTGGCACCCAACCTCATTCCCAGATTTCTGCTTTTTCTGCCTCTTAATTTTGAAAAGACTTTTCTGCAACACCAAAAAAAAAAAAAAATCCCAAAGCATCCCAACCCTCCCCTCTGTGCCCAGCTCAGCATCACCATAACCTGGCGTGACAGCTCTCCATGAGAAACAGGTTTGGGGTGTGTTTCGTCCTGCCCCCATGTCCACGGAGCCAACCAAGGCACTGAATCGCATCCAAGGCACATCCAAGGTGGCTGGAAAAAGCCAGGAAGAGCCACCTCCCAGATGGAGAGTGGGGCTGAGGCCTCTCACGCAGGCGGGGAGCTTTTCCCAAGCCGGCATTCCCGGTTTTTAGTGGGAACATGTGCTGGCTTCCCATAAAGCAGCAGCAGCTGCCAGTCAAGCAGGCACCACTCTGTAAAGCTGCCCGGGGGACTCTGCTTGCAGAGCCGGGGTCTCCAGGCAGGTTTACGAGGTGCCACCTGCGGGATTTACAGTCCCCAGGGGCGGCTGTGCAGGTGCAGCCAGCAGGGATGGGGGGAGCTGGGAACGGGTCCTGGCCCAGACACAGCTTGGCCTTCAGGCTCTGCTCTGCGGGTGCACAGCGGGAATTCAGGCTCTGGAATCCCACAGGAGTGGCACGTCAGTGGGGAAGATCACAAGAGTTCTGGCAGGGCTGCAAGCACAGGTGTCCTCTCCATCTCATTTTGGCTGCTCCCAGCTGTGTGTCCCCATCAGCTCCCTCTTTAGGGAAAGCAGGGAGGCTAAGGAAAAAAGCCCTGGAACAGGTATGGGAGACAGTGAGTTTTTTTCTCTGTAATTTTCTTTTTTTTTCTTCATTAAGTAATGATGACAAAACCCAAAGATATTCAGGATTTCTTGTACCTAAAGAGAAGGTTCCAGGGATGGGTAACCCACCTCAATAAAAACTGTACAAGCATCTTGTAGAAAACACAAAAATTTTCTATGGGGGCAACCCAAACCTTCTGGGAGTGAGGTACCTAAAATCACCACTCAGAGATATCCAAAACTACTTAGTAGTTTTAAAGTGGATAAAACCTAAGTAGTTCTTAGTGGATAAAACCACTAAGAACAACATTAAATTTCACATAGATGCCATGAATGACAAGCTTTCTTCTCCCTAGAGATATTTCTCATTGGATATGGACACAAAGTTATTAATGGGAATTATATGCAATCCCAGAATTATGTTAAATTGCTGGAGCAGGTTTCAGATGGTTCAAGCATTATAGAATCAGGAATAGTTTGGTTTGGCAGAGATCTGAAACCTCAACTCATTCCACTCCCCTGTCATGGGCAGGGACACCTTCCACTATCCCAGGTTGCTCCAAGCCATGTCCAGCCCTGGACATTTCCAGGGATGGGGCAGCCATAGCTTCTGTGGGCAAGCAGCTTTCCCAAGGCCATTCCACAAGGAACACCACTTTCCTCCAGGAGCTCCATGAACACTTGCATGCCCCTTGAGATCAAAGCATCTCCCAAAAATGACCCTTCCCTCACACAGCAGTCCCAGAGCAGAGACTTGGAAAAGGAATCACTTGGCAGTGGGAGCCCAGAGGTCATCCCCTGACATGCAAAAGGCTCTGAGAGAGGGGAAACCACCAGTGAATGTTTTTAGAGAAAGATTTTTGAGAGAGAAAATACCTTCCTTCTCCTGGAGACTGGGATTAATTTTCTGTAACTCTGCAGAAAGGTTAAAGGGACTGTGTTCACTTTTAAATGCCAAAGGCATTTAAAGCAGAGACTACCTTGACTCATTTATACTAAATTTGAAATAAATCCAAGTTATATTAACAACCACTCACCAGTGTCCTCATCCACAATCTCTGACATCTGAGGTTTCTACCCAGCAAATAATAAAGGTCCTGTTACCTTCTTCACTTAAATCAACATCCTACAAAGCTTCACTTCACAATTACAGGAGCATCCCAGGAACAGCCATTAGCCCTTTGAAATCCTCTTGCCCTGGAAATCCTTGCTCTGCTTCTCATTATGCCCATACATCCACAATCGTTTCAGGTTAAAAAGCAGCAGGTTCCCTTGCTAAATGATAATACTTTCCTTGCCCCCAGCTCTTCTCAAACCATGTGCCCAGCAATTCAGGCCTGGCTGGTGGCTCCAGAGGAGCTCCAGGAGCTTGGTGTCCACCCTCTGGCTGGGACTCCAGGGAGCTCCACCAGCCAGTCCCTGGAGATCCCTCTGTAGCTGCATTTTGGCAGTGCCTTCACTCACACGTGCAGAGGGAGCCACACCACCACGGGCTGCACAGTCCCACCTGGATAAAGCCTTCCCCAGGACTTTTTTGGCATCTTTCATCTGCCCTTCCCTGCTCATCTGGGCCCCAATTCCCAGCTCTGAGGATGAGCTGCACAGTGTAAAGTTGGATTGGCAGCTATGACAAGATGGACTGGTGCTTTGGAGTCATCTCACTTGAAAGTGAAGCATCTGGCCCTTTCTCCATCTGTTCTTCGTCCAGGCCAAGGGCTGACTCCCTTTATTAAGCAATTAAAGATGATGGAAATGTATTCAAGCCAAATTACCAGGGGGAAAAAAAAAGCCAGAAAATATTAATAATAATTATGAGTTTTATCATTGGGAATGTCCCCCAAGGTGAGTCTGAAATAAGGAAAATGCAAAAAGAAGAGGAGATAAAAACCTACTTCCAGAATAACCTCAGGTGACCCATTTATCTTCAAGATCCAGGTACAGGGTAACAGCTTCCAGCTTCTAAGGCACTGGAAAGGGAAAATAAAAACAGCAGTGGAAATATGCCCTGAAAGCAGGTTTGTACCCAAAAATCCATGAAATCACCAAGTTTGCTGTGGGTGGATTTGTGTAGATGGCAGAGGAAGGGGGACAAAGCTGAGGAAGGCATTCCCTGTATGAATAGGAAAGCTTTTAAAGGCAGATGTGGATATCCAGACTTGGAAAATCCAAACTCAAACCATGATGACTCTGTTACTATCACAGGCATAAATCCAGGGCAGAGTCCTGACTCAAGAACTTGCTTTCATCAGACCCTATTGATTAAAAATGACCAGCAGTCAAATGTTATTTCTGGATCCCACTGGAGTTGAAGGGCTTTGGGAGAAAAGAGCAGTTGAGCAGCTCTTGAAATTATAACAGCATATCATGAGCAACAGCACCCCTGTTCAGGGTGGTACCCCTACTCTCTCAATCCCTTTGGGACATTCCTTAACCAACAGCTTCCAGACAGGTGAAAAATTAGCCCAATTATCTGCACATTCCCTCCCTCTCTGATGAGCAGAGCTGCAGAAACCCTGAGAGTGCAGCAGGTTTGGAGTTGTGGTGAGGGCTGCTCATGTGAGGGATGGGAACCTTGTCTTCTCTCCTGAGACCTGGTCTCTTTCTTAGCTGGCTTTCCAAGGGGAAACCTTTTCTTATTTTCTCTTTCTTCCCCTCCCCTTCCCCCTCCTGCTTTGTCCAGAGTCTCTCCAAGAGAGCCAAATCCCCCTCGAACATGCTAAAAGGAGGCTTGCTGGAACATCTGCTCTGCATCTGTGGAGCCAGACGTATCCCCAGGCAACACTGCTAGCAGTGATGGATCTGGGAGGGAACGTGGAGCGCTGGAGAAGCATCTGCTCAGAGGGGAGGAGAACCCGCACACGAAACTCACCGAGCGACCTGCTGAGCCCCTGCTCTCTGCCCGCCGGTCCCAGGGGACAACTCTCTCCTCCAGAGCACTTTCCAGGAGCTGTTCTCTTCCCAGTTTGGTATTTTCAAACGTCTTCTGCTTGTGCCAAATGAGCACCACCAAGTGCTCAGCTCCACAGTGACTGGGGAACTGGAGAAGTGTCTGGAAGAGAACCTGGAGTGAGTGGGTTTTTTTGGGTTGCTTGGCCAGGAAACTGGGAAATACAGCTGGGCTCGAGGAACTTAAAGGTCTTTTCCAGCCGTAATGATTCCGTGGCTTCAAAGAAACCATTGCAGAGTGAACTCTACATTGATCACTCCGAGTTCAAGCCTCAGCTCTGCCACCTCTGACTGCATCCATCCCCTCCTTCCCTGTTCCTTGCTGGGATTCGGTGTCTGTTCACCGTGAACATTCACTACATCAAAATTTTCTTCCTTGGCACGTTGGCGTCAGAACAAATTATTTTCTTTGTACAAAACCAGCACAAAATTCACGTCCTGAGCTGATCGGAGGAAGCAATATAAACTCGAATTGTTTAACAGCCAATTGTCCAACCTTAACGATTCTGGAATCGTCTCACTTGGCATTTTCCTTTCTTAGGCAGATTTACAGTTAATGGATTTCCAGTTTAATTTGCACAACAAGGAGAACAAAGGCAGCCCTAATGTTTCCTAAACTGTCACCTTCTCACAACTACTCTGCAAGAACCTTTCCCGCAGCCTGTTTTCCCAGTTTTCTGCTGCCTTAAGCTTCCTGGGACAGCTAGAATTGCCACAAGGGAAAATGCCAGGTTGCTAAGAAGAGACATTTACAGCCTGTGCCTTGTCCTAAAGTCAATCCCTCTTTTCCCAGGCAAAGCTGCCAGGACTGCACCCTAAGACACTGTTAGATGGAGAACCTGACAATCCTACGGGATCCATGAAAAATGCAGGTCGTTTTCTGCTCTCTGGCTCTTTACCTGACACTGTTGAGCTTTGTCCCATCAGGAATCTGCCTGTGGCTCACAAACTTCTCAGGTCTCTTGAAACTTCACCACACAGCAGCAGGACGGGAGCCTGTGTGCAAAGTCAAGTGCGTGATTAAGTACCTTTATAAAAGTTCTTTATGACATGTTTCAGGAAAAGCATTTAGGCTTGCCCTAACTTCAAGCATGATTCCTTTCCATTCACTCAAGCCCTCAAAAATACGACTTAAACTATTTCTGAATTCATTTAGGCATTGGCGTAAGCATTGTGGAAATAAAAGAGAACGAGGCACACATATGCATCATGTACCTGCCCTAAAGCTCTGGTGGTGCTTCACACCTCCCACCCCATGGCTGTGATGCTGGACACCTGCTGCTCTCCCAGTTCCCAGCTCTTCCAGAGGTGTGGCCCATCTGCTCCACCACTCCAGGAGTGCACCCAGTGTGGTTTTACAGCTCCGGTGTGAGACAGAGCATTGAATGTCCACAGAGAAAATGTGTGATTCAAGTGTAAATGGGAAACGCAGCAGCCGAAGGAGGTGGTGTTGGCTCACTTAATGAGGTACCACTGTGCCCCAGTTTAGTACAGCACTGCATCCCACACCTTCCCTCTCCAGAGGAGCTGAAGATGCCACTGGCTCTGCTGTCAAACACAGGACCATGTGTTTGTGACAGCGATATAATAGCATTTTGTTTGTCCCCATTTTGTGGGACTATTAACACTTCACCAAAAAGATAAAGGACTATTTTGTTCCCTCCTCCAACCACTCCTCACCAAACAAAATCCCTCTGTGAACCTCCTTAAGCAGCAGGCGGAGAGACTGGACTTGTGGAAGGGCTCAATAACTGCTTCAATGGATTTTCCAGGAGAAAGTCCCATTCTGTCTTCGATTCATTAATATTGTTTTGTAGTGGACAGCTAATAAAAAGGGAAGCACGTGTACTAATTAGTTTTGAGAGGAGAAGAGGAGCCATGGAGTATTTCCTGCTGAGAAGGCGAGAAGTATTTAAATCCCGAGTCCCACTTGGATTTGAAGCTGAGGAAAATTTTTCCATAATCTTCCCCAAGGACACGACCAGAACTCCCTGCCCACAATAGTTAATGAAATTGGAACCCCATTTCCTTGATAACCTGAAGTGGTGAGCATCCCTTGGAGCTTGGTGGGCCGCGGCATGGAGGAACTTTGCTACAGCTTGGAGCAGGGAGACCCCAGTGCGGAATCCCTCCTCTGGGAGCCGGCAGATCCCGACACACAGCTGGAGAACTTCCTCCTGGAGTGCCTGGCAGAGCCCTCCTGGCCCGGGCCGGGCGGCGCCGAGCCGGACAAGGCCCCAGGCGGGCGGCCCCGGCAGCGGCGCGCTGCCAACCTCCGCGAGAGGAGGAGGATGCTCAGCATCAACTCGGCCTTCGACCAGCTGCGCAGCCACGTGCCCACCTTCCCCTACGAGAAGCGCCTCTCCAAGATCGACACGCTGCGCTTGGCCACGGCCTACATCGCCCTGCTGGGGGACATCCTGCTGTCCGGCCGCCACCCCAGAGCCTTCGTGGAGCAGTGCCTGAGGAGCGGCTGCCAGGGCGCCCAGCGGGCAGCCTGGAACACCAGTGGTGAGCGAGGGGTTTGTGGTGTTTTTGGGCAGCAGGGCCATCCCAGGGCCTGTAGCGGCTGGTGCCTGGGGACAGCCAGACCCTGGCTGCCACCGACATCCCAGAGAGAGGGAACAGCCCTTCCTGGAGGCTCAGGCAGTCTCAGCCACGAAGGTACCAGTGTGCAAGCAATGCCTGGAGTTCAGGTGATCAGCTCTAATGGTGATTTCAGCTCTAAGTGTTTTCAGCTTGGCTTGCAAGGTGAATCGGCTGGCACAGAGAGAAGAGACTGGGAAGCGCTGTGTAGAGGTTCCACAGAGTTCTTTGTCTTCTTCTGCTATGGGGAGTCCAGTGACAGCAGCATTCTGCCCAACTGGGTACAAGCAGGAGTTTTTATAGGGCTGGTATGGCTTGGAAAAAGAACCAGTGGTTTGGGGTTGAGAGAATATGAGCAATAGTTTTATAAGGAGATAAAGCAGGGGTCTGAAGAGGGGAGAAGGGTTTCTTAGCCTAGTCACCATGACTGAACAATTCTTACCTAGGGGAGAGCTCTCCAAGGAGGTCTTGCAGGGGGCCCTGCTCCCTCCACAAGGGCCAATTGCCACTTGTTGCACCCAAACCCCTCTGAAACAGCTCAGAAATGACCTTCAAAAAGAGGGAATCCAAACTGAGTCACAGCAGAAAATCGCAATTTGCTTTCTTCTCTAGCTTTCTTTTAAGGAGGATCTTTTTCTTTAAAAAATTGGATTAACAACCCCCCCCCTCCCCCAGAAGCAACTCGTAGGGGAATGGTTCCTTTTACAAAGAGGAAAGATTTTTATTCTCAGAATATATTTTTAGACTTTTTAAAAAAATTCTGTGCGAAATTGTTCTTTACTGATGGAATCCTTACAGATTTTTCTATGTTTTCTTTAAAAGTTTTCTTTAGCTTGGACTTGGCTGAGAAAAACACCTGGGTTTGGACACAAACAGCACTTAATGTCTTAAAATACAGATGTTCCAGTAACCCAGAGTTTCTCAGACATTACAGTTCAACACATGAACCAGGGTACACAAGACAGAGCATTCAAATTTCAAGCTATTTTCAAAATATGGGGAAGTAAATATCCATTTGCAATTTATAATCTTATGTAATTATTTCTATTTTAAAGTGATGGGCTGCTATTCAGTTTTCTGTTTGGATTGTACTTAATCCCTAATTCAGCTGGAATAAAATTAGGCCTTTCTTCCTCTAGAATATATTTTTTCACTGGGCCACTGTGTGGTAAAGATGGGAAATTGCCCAAACTGCCCAACACAGGGCCTCAGTCTCAGAAGGCAACAGGTTTTGTGCTGCTTAGAGCAGGGAGGAACAGAGGGGGGTTTCAGTAGTTCTTGTTACTTGGCATTTGGAGTTAATTAATCTCCTCTCCAACTCTGTTCCTTTACTGTATGTGTTCCTTTGGATGTTGGAAAGGGACCTTCAAAATGAGCCTTCAAAAAATACTGCACAAGTAAAGAAAGGGAAAAGTCAGTGAATAGAAATATTCCTCTTTCATATTACAGGGAAGTGCCAAAGGGACAGACCCTGCAGAAGAAAGCAATCAATCTACTTGAAAGGAAAAATTAATTGAGTTTTTTCTCCTTTCCTATTAATTTCCATTATCTGGATGACTGGGAAAATGACTCCTGATATACCACTGATTACAACTCCCTTGACTACAGAAGAAAATTACATTTTAGTGGCCAGCTTCCCCCGCTTCTAACAGATTTTAAACAACACAAATATTTCTCATTGAGATCCCCTTTTTGCCACGCTTCCTGTCCTGAAGAGCTCCACTTGGAAAGATCCAATTGAATGAGGCTCCTCTTGTGGAGAGGCTGGGTGGTTGACTTATTAAAGGTTAACTGCAATGTTGAAATGACCGTGTTTTCCTCTCTCCCCTGTGTAGATCTGACAGCCCGCCTGTCCTGGGTAAAGTGGGATTAAGGAAAGGCCTTTAAAGGCAGCAAAACCTGGAGTGCTGAGTACCAGCTGCTCAGTTCCCAGCCGGCAAGTGAGAACGCGGCGCTAAGGACCTCACTCATTGTCCCAGAGCACTTTCCCACCACATTTCCAGCACCCAGCCCCTTTCTCTGTTCATTCATCCCTCTTTAGGGCCCTTCTGCTTCTCTTTCTCACTGCTGATAGAGCTGCACTCACTTAAAAACAGCAAGACATTAAAAACCAGTGCCAGCACAACCACAGCCCCAATGTTTTCTCTTCCACTGGGTGAGGATTGTGTCCAAATCCCATTTCCAGCACGTGAGAAACAAGATCATAAGAAAAAACACTAAACAGCACCTGTGAAAATCTAGTGCTTGGCTCAAGATACCCGGGGTGATTGGTTGTGAAAGTCACCAGTGATTCAGAGACCATGAAAATCCAGGAGGTGAGACATGGCTCAGTCATATCCAAAATTTCTCATGTCTTCACAGAAGCTCAGAAAGGTTTGGGTTGGGAGGGACTTTAAAGCTCATTCATTCCAACCCCTGCCATTCCAGGGACACCTTCCACTGTCCCAGGCTGCTCCAAGCCCAATGTCCAACCTGGCCTTGGACACTCCCAGGGATCCAGGGGCAGCCACAGCTGCTCTGGGCACCCTGTGCCAGGGCCTGCCCACCCTCAAATCTGAAACTATTTCACCTTGGTGTTCTTTATTGTGGCATTTTGTAGCAGGAAAGAAAACAAAATGTATTTATTATTTATCTTTCTCATTAGTGCATTGCACAGCTCCCATCTCTACAAAGAAAAAGCACATCAGGAATTGAGCTTTTTCTCTGGTTGATGGTTTTGGGGAAAGTGAAGAGGGGCCTTAGAGGGGGAAACTGGGAAGAACCTTTTTAGCTTTTCAGTTTTTCTGTCAAAATGAAAAGTGGAATTTCATCTTGGGTGCAACAGAGTATTTCAGTCAATTTAGAATAAAACATTCAGTCTCAAATTTTGACTCTTTGCTTTTTCACCCACTTAAGACAATTGGATGAATGTTTGCAGGACCGGGAAAGGTGAAATCTTATTTAAAAAAACACCTGCAGATTCATTTTTCTACTTTTACCTGCTTCTCTACTCTGGAAATGCTGGTCCTCCATGTCATCAAAGTGTCACAGCACCCCTGGAGCAACTATCACATTGTCACCTTCCTGGTGAGGTGAGGGCTCAGTGGAACAGAAGCCAAGGCTGAGAGCTCCACACACATCTCAGTCGCCCAAACAGCACCCAAATAATCCCAGCAGGGCTTTCCATGGGTTTATTTGTCCAAGGTCCCACTGATGGCAACAGGAATTTGGAATTTATCCCTCCAAGCTGCCCTCAGCCAGAGCCCTCAGGCCACACCCCACAATCATCAGGGTACAAAAATGCCTCTCCAGGGTTGTCATGGCTGGTGGGGGAATCATCTCCAATCAGGACTAAAAAGTCCTTTACCCCAAGCTAATTTTGAGCATCCAAAATCCATGTCTCCAGATATCCCTGACTTCAAAGATTTGAATGTCTGCTTTGTTTTTCTCTACCCTGCAGCAGAGCTTTGTGCTGGGCATGGGACAATAATGCCAAGTTCTAAAAGAAATATTTGCTGTAGGCACCTGGTTACAAGCAGGGGTCTCTTTCTTTGCCTTTTCTCCAGCCTAGAAATCCTGGATAATGGCTTTGGAAACAAGCTGGATGTGTGCAGTAGCAACAGGAAAGCACATCCACAGAAAGGTGATTTTTGGGGGATCTTTCAGGTTCAGGCAGTGCTTGTTTGGAGAAGCCATTGGTATCAAAAGCATCCTAATGACAGGGTGGGAAGAATTGTCCTGGGTCAGAGCTTTTCCTCCACGTGGTGTCTCCAGCTGAGGAAGGAAGACAAAGCTGAAGTCCTGCTGAGATGCAAACACCCATCACTGATGCTCCACTCTCAAAAAGCAATGCCAGGATGGACAGAAACACCTTCTGAGTTTCCCACATCCCAGCTCCACCAGCACTACATGGAATTCCTACAGGATTTGCCAGCTGGGCTGGGGTCTGCAGGCTGGCAAGCTCTGCCCTCTGTGGGGTCACTCCCACCTATCCCTGCTGCTGTCAAGGAATCATCACACAAATGTGGTGGTCACACAAAGCAGGGCTTTGAGGAACAGGCTGCTGGAATTTGATGATGACTCCGAGCTTGGAGAGCACGCTGCAAATAAACCCTGCAGCAGGATATGTTAGGACTGGGGCTTGACTTAGAGTCAAAACCAGAAATAAAGTGTTCCTTTTGGGAGCTGAAACCCTAACTTTGGGCTCTTGAATCAATGAGTAGGAGTCAATACATTTATTGCCACCAATGAAGACGTTTCTAGTCACGCACACCCTGATCAACACTGGTGTCATTCCATTCAGGGAAGCCACATTTGATTTATGGTGATTGAAGCTGCCTGGAGGGGACAGCCCACCTCTGGCTGCCCTCCCCAAACTGCCTGGAGCCTGCCAGGCTCTTCCAGCTGATGGTCCACCCAAAATTGCTAAAGCAAATGTTGCTTTTTGGGTGATGTGTTCTTCAATCAGTTGGATGCAACTGACTGCTGAAATGGTGAACATGCCACAGAATCAGGTCAGTCTCTGATGGTCCCATTAACTTCATGCAAATCAAAGCAAATCAAGAGGGCATCAGCTCTCTCTGGCTGAGGGAAGCCAAGCTGGTGTTATGCCTCCCTTCCTGCTAATCTGAGCAAAAGCAAATTGGCTCTTCAGGGATTTTTTTTTTCCAGGAAAGCCATTCCTGAATAGCTCCAGTGCTGGACACACATTTGAACAACCCTGCCCTTTTCTGATAGAACTTCAGTTCCTGGATGTGGACTTCAAGGCAGAAAGATAAGGGGGAAATTATTTCTGTGCAGGACATTTACAGTTGGTGCCAATCCAGGGGAAGTGCTGAGTGTGGATTTTGTGCACATGCTCCATGTCCACCCATCCTCTCTCCTCCCAGTTCTGGCTCATTCCATGGGTCACAGAATCAGCAGCTCTCCTGCTGACAGGCCTGACTGGCAGCACAGTGAGATTCTCTGACAGGGAATTGATAGTTACCCTAATTTTTCTTTTCATTCATCTCATGTCCTGAACCCTGACATTTTATTCCAGGAATAAATTTCACAAATCCTGTGGTGTACACACACAACCTGATTGCACAGCAGCCCATACACCCTTGCACAGATCAAGACTCTAAGATGACTTTGTGAAGACCTATCCAAGGCTCCTCAGTCCACCAGCACATTCCCAAACAGGGAATCCCAGTGACCAGCCTGAGGGTCAGGCTGCACCTTCCTGACCTTCCTCAGCCCTGCTTCCTCTGCAGCCCAGCACAGGTCAGCTCTGCTTTTCCCTGTCATCTCATGAAGCAGCAGGACCCTCTCACCAGCAATTCCACTGCCAAACCTCCCATGGAAGGGTGCCAGGAGGTGCTGAGGAGTGGTACCCTCATCTTCCAGCCTCTGAGGAGCAGCTGAGGGGCCCAAGAGCAGCAGGAGAATTGCTCATTCCAAACACAGCCCTCGTTCCAGCCCGCCGCTCTCATTGCCAAGAAAAGTGAGAATTATTTGTTACACCTTCCTTCTTCCAAAAGTAAACTGCTGACCCTTTCTGGAACAATACTCTGTGGTTCTCCATCAGCCTGGAAACCCTGGAACAAAAGGAATCACATCCCTGCTGTGAGCTGTTCTTTTGAGAAGGTGTTGGTAGTTTCAGAGACAATTTGGGGGTGAAAGGACAATTTGGTTTTCTAATTTTTATTTTGGCCACAGACCCATAACAGCAAGTTTTCATTTCTGAGGTGCTTGGGATAGTGGAAAGTGCCCCTGCCCATGGCAGGGGGTTTGGGTTGGGAAAGGACCTTAAAGCTCATCCAGTGCCACCCCTGCCATGGGCATGGACACCTTCCACTATCCCAGGCTGCTCCAAGCCCCAATGTCCAACCTGGCCTTGGACACTCCCAGGGATCCAGGGGCAGCCACAGATTCTCTGGGCACCCTGTGCCAGGGCCTGCCCACCCTCACAGGGAAGGGATGGAATGGGAATACCTGAGAAAATTGCAGCTAAGAAAGGATCTCTCAGGTGTTCCTTCCTTAATTTCCTTCCTGCTGCAGAGAAGAACGAAGTTTCTCTGTATCTCTCATGCCCAAAATCCCTGGCCTGGAGAGTGCTACCACCACGGTGTGCCCCCAGGTGGGATGGCACACATCATCACCTCCATTCACTGTCACACCATCACACAGTGATGGACATTTGGGGCAGGATTTCCTGGGCTGGAGCCATGCTCTCCATGGGCACAGGACATGATCCAGGAAGCTTAGCCAGGGAATCAGCAGGAGGAGCTCACAGCAGCCTGAGGGTTGCTGTCCTGTGGCACCTCAGGATCTGTGGCAGATGTTTGCTCCTGAGCAGACCCTGGGAGGCAAGCAATGAACCTGTTCCCTGAGTGGATCCGGCTATCCCTGTAAAAAAGCTACACCCTGGAGCTGGACAGTCCCTTTGCACAGGTGTCAAAAGAGGCAAACAGGCACTGGGGTGGCTTTTCAGAGCTGGTTTAGCACTCTAAATGCCTTGTGGGAGTCTCCTTGCAACAACCCAGCTCTGCTTTCCCAGCTGCACCCCCTCAGTAAATCCATGTGTAGGCACCCAGGATGTTGCTGAGGCAGTCACCAGCAAGCCCTGACCTTGGGAAGAGCTTTCCAAGCCACATCAGCTCCTTTTGTGGGAAAAAAGTGTAATTTCCACCACAATGGCTAATTTTAGATGACTCCCACCCAGTCTGTTTGCTGAAGCCTGAGTGCATCTGAACAGGGAAACTCCAGCGCCAAAGCGATTCCAATCTCAGAAAGAATTCCTTGCCAGGAGAGGGGGAGAGGGGGACAGGAGTAAAAGCAGATAATGTTTTGGATTCACTATCCAGGCCTTTGTTTGCACTGAGGGGAATCCAGCTGCAGGCAGTGCCCTCTGGTGGCCCAGGATTAAAATCTCCAAAATTTCCAAAAGCAGAGGATGACTCCTGCCAGCATCCCTGCTCCAGCTCAGCCCTGGGAAAGAGGATCATCACCTCGGGGAACAGAGTGAACAGAAACATCTGCTGCAGAAAACTGCATATAAAGGCTATGCACAGCTATCTATTCCTGCACTTATATCGTGTTTTATGCCTCTTCACCCCAAATCCTTGTGTTTTATCCTTCTGAAGCTGTTTTAATGCATCTTTCCATGTCCTGTTTGCACACCTCTCGTAGAGAAAGAGCCTGAAATACACAATGCCCCCCTTTGCAGTGCCTGAATGCTCTGAAATATCAGGAGAGTGCTTCCCTGAGGGAGCCAAGATGCCATGAGCTGGCACAAGAAGCCTCCAGGCAGAGCACCCACTGATCTTGAGCACCCTCAGGAAGCAGCACAGCATTCCCTCTGCTCTCATCTTGGAAGTGCCTGCACCATGAAAGAGGCGAGATGCCTCTTTCTCTGATCCCAGTCCCAGGGATGGCTAAGCCATCTCCTCCAAAAGCCCTTTCCAAAAATAATCAGGCTGAGGCAGACACCAAGCATGGAAAATCTTAGCCCAGGCCGTTCCCGTCAGGCAGTGCTGCACACAGATGGAAACGGAGCCACGGGAAGGTTTTCCTGTTTGGGGTGCGCTCACACCCGCGTCCCCTGGAAACGCAGGATAGGAAAAGAGGGAATAATAAAACCTCCCATGCAGAGGTCAGGAGTTGTTATCAGCCATGGAGTGACATCGGGCTGGAGGGTCCCTCCCTGCAGCCTCTCCGGTGCCTGGCGGGTTTCCCTCTCTCTGCCCTTCCAGCAACAAGTCCCGCTGGCACTCGAGTCCTTTCAAAACCCCCTTTCCCAGCTCGTGGCTCCAGCTGGCAGTGCCAGAGGGGGAATTTTGCTAAGTGCCCACAGAGCTGCTGGGCAGGGAGCGTGTTCTGATCCCCTGCTGGAGCACGGCAGAGGTGTCCCCAGCCTGCCGTGCCACGGCTCTCCGGGGGAAGATAAACTCATATGACCCAGAACAGCCATTATTGGAGGTCACAGCGCTGGGCCCAGCCTGGGAGTTAATCCCAGGCCTGCTTTCCAGCAAGCATCCAGCTCTCCTGTTGTTCGGGTACCTGGAATCTGGGTTCCCAAGGTGGGACCCTCTGCAGTGAGCCCTCTCTCCTGGTACTGTTTGAGTCATCACTGGTACTGCATTTATTCCCTTCATTCCATAATTTCCCCCTCCTGAGGAGGTGCACACCAACCCACCCTGAGTCACCACCGTATTCAAGCATTTTGGGTGATGCAGCAAGACAAGCCAGAATTTCCCAGCTGGGGGGAAGTCCTTGTCCTGATTTTTGCACATCCAACAGGCAGATTTGCAGTGTTTAATCCCACTTTATCAGGCCAGGGAAGCGACAAAGCACATGTTTAAATAGAAACCTGGCTTCTTAAATTAGGCAGAGCTGACACGAGGGTGCAATTAGCACAGGGGATAAACTCCTGTGCTGGGATGGAGCAGCACCTTAGAGGGAGCACCTTATCAGTTTTCTTTCCTGCTGTTGGAATACGTGCTGCACTTCTAAACCCACTTTTTCCAGGAAGGTAATTCCATATTATCAGGATGTTTCTGACAGACACTATCCAACTCTCCTTCTGACACCCTGGGGTAGGATTTCTGCCGCATCGTGACAGGAATTTCAGGCTCAGAAACATTACACTGCCCCAGCAGAGTGATGGATCTGCTTCCAGGGGGTGAAAAATCCCAGAGCCAAACAAAAACCAGGAGAAAAAAAAAAAAAAAAAACCCCCAACTCTTTCAATAACTCGATTTTCCTTTCTCCACATTGTATTTTTCTCCCGGCTCTTACATCTTTGTGAAGCATTCCCGGTGCTGCTCTTCCACAGCCAAACCGTGCTCCTTGGGGTAAAACAGCAGGAAAACACGCGACTCCGAGCCAGGGCTGGAACTCAACCCCTCTGCAAAATGAAAGTGATACGTGGTTGGTACCTTCCCAGAAAATTCAGAGTGTTAAAAAATCAATGATAGGTCTGTAATCCCATAAAACTGAGAAATTAATTCTGTGGAAGAAGCTGGAAAAGGCTCGGAGGTTTTGCCAATATATTAAAAAAAAAAAACCAAACAGAAATTATCAACTTTCAAGGTACCTTAAATAACGTGGAGGGAGAATTATGCCCTACAAAAATAATGTGGAATATTCAAGGGAAAGCTGAAGAGATCTGATCTTATTTTGAGGTTGAAACGTGCTGCCCTTAACTTTTGAGAGATTTCATAAATTAAACATGGAAGAGCCGGGCAGCCTCTCTTCTAAAGGTGTTTAGCACAAATAGTGAGATCAAGTTCATAATAATATAAATACTGATCTTTTCCAAGCAGTAAAAAGCAGTTTAAAAACCACATTAAAAAAGCATTCAGGGAATTTGTTTTAATTCCTCACTATCATATGAGTGCAAAATAAGTAATTTTTAAAATACTCTCATTGCTTAAATAAATTTAAGCCCCTGAATAAATAGCAAGGGAAGTGTTTTTTGCCTTACTTTAATTTTTTTCCACTTCTTTTGCTTTGTGATATCTGTTACCTTGCTACTTATTCCTAGCTCAAGTTCACAGCTGCAGGGAGGGCTTTTTTTAAATTATTTCTCCTTGCTTTGTGAGCAGATCAGCTCGAATCCGGAGGGGAATTTCATGGTTGTGGCTGTCTCCCAGCCTCCAGAGCTGAGGAAAAGCTGCCTAACCTCCCTTCAATAAAAAATGTGCTGGTGCATTTCAATTTCAAACTAGAAAGTAAAACAACAAAAAAACCCCAAACCCCACATTTCATAAAATCAACCAGATGCCTTAGGAGGGCAAATATCTTATTCCTCTTTAATTAAAAGGTATAGCAAATAAAAATCTGGGTTTAATTAAACAGCAGGAATAGAAGATGTTATCTCCCCAAACCACTCTGCCGCGGTGAATTAACTTCTGCGAGTTTTATTTTTGTTTGAAACCCCCACATATCAACCCAAACCCCTTTCTAAAGGGGAAATTCACTTTTCATGAGAATATTTCTGTGCCTCACAATAAAGGCAGTCAGCTCCTGTAAAAACCAGTAGGGACAATGCTTCATGCTGGTTTAGGCTGAGACCAGAATGGGTCCTGCAGAGCCACTTGATGTTGACCAACACACCCATGAACGTTCACAGAGGAGCACATTTAGCCTTTGCTTTACCTGCTGAAAGATGCAGTGAATTTAATTAGTGTTTAATCCATTTTTATTTTCAATCAAGACCTGCCCAGCCGCTTGTTCTTGTCCCTCCATGCTGCAATTCCCAAATTCCTCAGGAAAAAAACTCACTTTGAAAGAAGGCACCCCCAAGTAGGATTAAATCCTGGCCTTTCCTGGCACCCTAAGCCAGGGCTGAGCCTGCTTGTAAAATAGTGCAGGTGTGTTTATTGTAATCATCTCTGACTAAAAAGAAACAGGTTCAGGGGTTTTAAATATAATTAGCATGAGCTACACTCCTGCCTTTAATCACTACCTTGCTGGTTAATATAATCAAGAAGGTAAACAAACAAGGATTAACTCCATTAAATTAAAAAAATATATATTCTACTGGGAAGCTCACAGAGGAATTTTGTTTTGTTCCGCTGCTGCGGAGCATCATTTTACTTCTGCGTGGCAAATTATTTTTAACATAGAAAAACTTGTCTTGGGGGAGACCTCTTCTTTTTCTGCTTCTCTAAAGACAGAGACAAAACAAAACCTCCTTTATTCATATTTCATATCCAGTGCAACCACTTCACTCTTACATGGCATCTTTCCCTACAAGACATCCGAGCACTTTGAAATGTTTCACTGCGCATCAAATTAAAGATAGGCTTGGAGTAACACACCTGCTGCTTCAGCAATTTATCCCAAATGATATGTTAGGTGTGAAACCAGGTTTCAGGCACAGGAATTGGTGTTCACAAATGTTCAGTCCGTACATTTTTGTGATGACCCTGGCTGGACCCGCTTTGATCCCAGAAAACTCCTGAATCTGGAACTGACTTTTGTCTGCTTGGACATATGATGGGATATTCTGAAAATAATGAGCTTTATCATGACATACAGGGCTAAAAAACCCTTTGTCCCACCTGGGAAGCTCAGCTTAAACCATGCCTAAACACAGGAAACGCTCTTATCGGCAGAGATAGAGGCACAAGGCTTTAACCCACGGCTCGCTGCGATCCCCAAGTTCTCCATCCGCAGGAGAAAGCCTGGATAAACACAGGCACGTGGCTCCAGACCTGCTGGGCTGCAAGCACATCGTGCAGCTCCTTGCACAGACAGCAAACAGCCAACGACATCCCTCCCTGCTTTCCTACCTCCAGCCAGAGCAGCCCTCGGCATCTTCCGTAGACCTCCAGCGCCAGACCCCACTCGCAGCCATGCCGGGAAGGGGAGGCCAGCCTTGCCGGCATCTTTATTGATCCAGGATGTGAGGTACCTGACCCACCGGCCTTCCCTGGGAATAAAGACACCTTTTGTGCCAGTCTCCTGGGGAGCAGACTGACTGAGGTCGGGGAAAAATGGGAGAGCGTCACAGGAATGGAGCGGAGCAGTCAGGAGGGGTCCCTTTGACAACCACTCCTGAAGGGTTTTAAATTTTTGCCCATTTTTCTTATTAATTTATTTATTTGTCTTAAATCACACCATAGCTGTGCCAAAAAAACACCTGAGGAGAAAAAGGGAAGAGAAAACACCATAGCATTCTTCAGCCATTCGCAAATAAACGCCGACATTTCCACTTCGGGAGGAGCAAAACATCGGAAAGGGAATATTCCTCCCCAAACCCTGCATTTTCGAAGTGATGCAGGGGTCAAAGCAGGTTCAGAAGATGCCCTGTGGATAGGTGGTAGCTGAGACACGAGCCTGGAAAGCATTACTGGTGCATCTGAGCCCAATTCTCAGGAACTGTTTGATAATGCATGGATTTATTCCCTCTGAGCAGCTCCCCGAGCTCAGGGAATCTCAGTGCAGAGAGAGAAAAACCTCAGCGAGGTCTTTGCTACATCAGAACAGAGCTCACGGTATCTTTACACCCTCCACACTCAAGAGGGATTTAATTGGGACCCTAAATAAAGCCAGGCTCAAATATTTCCCTCCACTAGGTCAGAGATGAAGTTACAACGTCAGAAATGCTTGAAAACAGCAGCTTTTGTAAGGGAAATGTCCATCAGATTTCCTATTCTAGTGGCTGATTACAATGTTAATTCTAAGGTCTAATTAGAATTCTAAGTCCAAGTCTAATCAGAATTGTAAGTCCAATTATAATTATAATTCTACATCCAAGTGTAATCAGAATTCTAAATCTAATTACAATCCTAAATCCAAGTCTAATTACAATCCTAAGTCCAAGTCTAATTAGAATTGTAAGTCCAAGTATAAATATATGTCCAAGCCTAATCAGAATTTTAAGTCTAATTACAATTCCAATTCTAGGTCCAAGTACAGTTATAATTCTAAGTCCAAGTCTAATCAGAATTCTAAGTCTAATTAGAATTCTAAGTCCAAGTGTAATTATAAATCTATGCCCACGTCTAATCATAATTCTAAGCCTAATTAGAATTCTACTTTAACGTTTTATTAGATTCAAAATCCTGACTCTAAAACATGAAATTAGATGTACCCATCCCAATATTAATGCAAAGTTTTTCTCCACAATATCTGGATTTTTAGAAGCCAAACACTGATTTTACGGCTTGCTAAAAATGTTCCGTAAAAACAGAGCCAAATTTTGCTTATAACCAATGGTGTTTTTCTGATTTTACAGTCCTAATTTTGGATTCAAAATGCAGGGGAAAAACCTAAACAAACATCTTTTTACAAAGAAAATTTAATTTTGCTGGGAAAAATAGAAATCTTTAAAAATGGCCATTTCTAAGAGCAACTGCGAGAAGGTGAAAATCTGAATAATGCAGGTCCCGTTTCTGCCTCTCATCATTCCTTGCCTATGGAAGTTGTACTCCTGGAGCTCATCTGTTCTCTCAGACAGAGAGGTGACTTGAACCACATCTGTCCAGAGGCAAATTCTCCCAGAGGGAATTCTGTTTCGCAGCCACACGTGCTGGATGTGTGTTTTTTGTTGTAAATACATAATGTCAGGGATGAGTTAAAGGGATGGCAAGAACGTAGCTCAGCTCCACTTTGAGGACAAGAAATACCCATGAACTGCATGGGTTTGAGGGGGGTTTTTTAAAAGGAAAAGACATTCTAAAGTCAAATAATATTCAAATCATAGGCTGAGCACTTGGAATAAATTACAGCTCTCACTGAGCGATAAACTTCTCTCTGTGCCCTTTGAAAAGGATTTCAGGTGTTTATGAGCTCCTTCTGCATTTCCCAGAGTTTTGCGCATTCCTGGGGCGCTTTGGAGAGGAGGAAAGGCCTGTGGGGCTGGGAAGGTCGGAGCCCCTTGGATCTTGTCCATCCCCATCTCAGCACGGGGCCGGTGGCTCCGTTCAGCTCCAGTGCGGAGCCAAATTCCTGGCTGCTGGAAATCGAGGTTGGAGGTGAGCAATGTCCCATCATCGTGCCATCATCCAGGGCCACTTAATGGGGGCAAAATGAGCCCTTTCCGCTCATTTTTTAGGGCAACCAGTTGAAACAAAAGTGGGATTCTTCCAAGGCAGTGATTTCAACGGGAGTAGAGACAGATTGCAAAACATTTTGAAACTCCTGCTGTCCCAACACCTGCCAAATCTCAGGGCTTGCCACAGAGTGGGACCAAGCCCAGCAGGGACTTCCAAACACCATTAAAACTGGGATGAGATTATCTATAAGAATGAAACCAACTCCTTGCTGCCTTAGACCCTCCTCTCAGTCGCTTCCCGCAGCTCCCTGCAACACCCAGGCTATCATGTTTTCCCAAAACCCACTGATGCCCTGGAAGCCACCAGCCATCTGTGGTGTGTCCTGGGTGATGATAAAGGCACAAAGAACATCAGCAGAGCCAGAGATGGCTGGGACATATTGGAGCTGGAGGAGAGTGGGATTGGTTTGGAAGTTGGCATCACCAGGCAGTTGTCACCACTCAGTGATAGTGGGGACCAAATGTCCCTTTGAAATACTGGGATGCCTCTATACCTCCCATTTAGGAAGAGGGCTGGAATAAGGTGGAGGAAGATGGCAACTAACAATGATTCCTGGAGCTCTAGAGATTCGTGGAGCTGAGGTAAATTAAGCGGCAAAGGAGATGTCACAGTCGTGTGCTTTACATGCTCAAGGAGCATTGTTAGGAAGAACATCACCATGAAACCTCAACCAAAACTTCTCTATTAATAAGGAACATGGATCCACTCCTGTGGAGGTTGAAATAAACCATCAGTGTTTTTCCCACTTATTTCCTTCCCGATTCCAGGAAATGTTAATTTTCCCAAACATTTTTTTCAAATTTTTTGGAAATATGCTATTACTGTTGCCAACCTGTCTGGTTACCCTCACGTGTGCCTCAAAGCAGAAACCAAAAAAGTGAGTGAAAACAAACTCACTAACTAACTAACTAACTAACTAACTACATAAAAAGTAATTAATTGTAATAAAATTCTGATTTTTGAAGCAGTACTGTGATGGAAAAAGTAGATTAATTTGGCAGTGTAAAACAGGGAATCAATAGGAGCAAAGGCAAAATCCTGCCATGCTTTCCTATGTGCTTCAGCAGGAGCTTTGTAAAGCATTTATTTTGGGGCTGGGTGGTTGACCCATCTCTTTCTTCCTCCTCAAGAAAAATCCAAGAAGGCATCAATATTGTTTGAGTTAAACTTCTTTTTCTTTCATCCCTTAGGCCAGCAAACAGTAGGGAAAGAAATGTTCCGATCAAACACGACATTTCATTGTATCCGAGACAAAACGTTTCAGTTTTGGCTCGGGGTGAATTTTACACTATTTAAAAACACAACATTTAACCAAATTTAGCCTCATAATATCTTGTTGAAATCAAAATATATCCGGTCTAAAGTTTCAGAAATAAACCAGTTTTAATTAGGGGAAACCCCACCCTTTTCATTTAGATGTAACTTATGTTCAACACCAACTCACAAAGAGTTTTTGTCAAACTGAAAAATGTGCAATTTGGGCACATCAGCTCAACATTTCCTGGGCTTTGGTTGGAGGAGGAGCCACTCTGTGGTCCTAATGTTCACTTTGGGGACTTGATTTTTGCCAGGTCTGTCCTAGGCTGCTTTGTACCAGGTGCTGTAGAAGACACTTAGAAAATTTCTTATTCTTATTCTTATTCTTATTCTTATTCTTATTCTTATTCTTATTCTTATTCTTATTCTTGTTGTTGTTGTTATTATTATTAATAATAATAATATTGTTTGATAATTTCTCCAGCAAAACAAATCAACAGGATTCATCTCCTTTTCCTTTTTGTCTTTGGATTGAGCCACCTTTCCTTTGGCATTCCCATTCCCCATGGTCCCAGCAGCTCCGGCTACACTTGAGGCCTGATTTGAGGGATAGGATCAACAGCAAAGAGCAGCAGAAAGAGATGATCACCCACACAAGATTATAATAACATCATAATATCTGCTCTGGCTCTTTGGTGGCTCCGAAAACGTGCAAGTATGGTTGGGGAGATGGAAAATAATATGAAACACTCACTAACAGCATGTAGCGTAGAAACTCTGAAAACCACCGCAGTCATTGACTCACAGATGGTCAAATGAACAACATGTTTCTATTCCTGTATTTAATTAAATCTTAATTATGCCACCAACAGGGTTCAAAACAGCGTTATGAAACAGCTCGCATGGATAGCAGGACACGATTGGCTGAGGGGGCTTTGAACTCGGGCAATTATCTCCCCAAAAAAACGCTCACAGTGGGGCTGTAAAGCCCCTCTGCCAGGCAGCCCAGAGCACCAAGTCTGGAAGTAAATTCATGTAGAATAAACCCAGCTCAAGGTAGGGGGCTGACCAATGGAGAGGCAGATGCCAAATCAGCAGTGGGACCAGCTGGGAGGTGCTGGGAGTCTGAGGGAGGCTCCCCACACCTGGCTCAGGCCCTGCTCTGCCTCTCACCTCTGCTGGTCCCTAAGAAAATCGACCAGCTCTAATTTAACTCTTCCACCGGCCAGTCACATCAGCTAATTAAAAGCAGCTGACTGAAATACTCCTTTGATTTATCTTTTTTTTTTGTTGTTGACAGAAGGTCCTCTATGGAAAAGAAGTATTTTGGAGGATCTTTCTCTTTCATTTTTAATATGGCAGCTAAAAAACAATGTACACTTTTGAGAGCACTTTCCCAAAGAGTCCAGCTTTTTGCAGTGCTTCCCTGAGCAGGGGGCTGGGAATGTCCATCCTAAATTCATCTACCAGGATTTTCTCCTACCTTTTAATGCCATTTCAGGTTCTTTGTCAACTTGATATTCAGAGTAGGGATCACCTGCCCCTTCCACAGTTAAAAACATCACAGGGAAGGGCTACTACACATCTGAGAACATCCAAGGTTCACCCATCCCAAAAGCCACAGGTTCCAGAAAAACACAAATGATATTAAAAAAACCCCAAAACATTGCCAGATTCAATTTTTATGAAAGTTTCCCTACTTTGGCAATATTTTCTTTGGGGGGCACTGGTCTGAAAGGATACTTTTTGTGTGCAGATCAGCAAAGGGCAAAAGAAAGAAGATGAAAAAAATCACTGTATCATTGTATTTTAATTTATTTTTTCCCCTGAGGTACCAAAATTTAAGCCATTCCCGTGAAAAATCAGTAGGAAAAGGATGCAGTGCAATTTATGGATAGTTACATAAACTCTCTGGGTTTTTATGGATGTGGGCAGAGAGAATAAGGCAGAGAAGAGGATTCTGTGTGGATTTAAAAGTTAACTTAAGAAAAAAGAGAGAAAGAGCAAGAAGAAAGAGAAATGGAAAGGAAAAGAAAATGAAAAATGGGAAAAAACTATATAAAGAAAGAAAAAGAAAAAGAGAAAGCCACAAAACTGCCCCCAGTCAAAATTTTCTTCCTCAAGCCCATACTTTGTGAGGATTAGATTTCCAGTGAAAATTATAAATTTGCAAGGAAAGGTTTTACATTTTAAAAATTTTTACCTCCTCTGCTCACCTTTGGAGGCATTTTTCCAGATGAACTCAAATTTCTAAGGAAAAGAGACCCCTTCCAGAAAAACGCTTTTGACAATGCAAAAAAAATTAATTGGATGAGGGGAATTGACTTCACCAGGAGGCTTATCCCTATTTGAATGTTCTGTTGTGTTGGATCATCTGGATTCAGAAAAAAAGAAAATCCTGCATTGGAAATGCCAATGTTCTTTGGGAAAAGGAAGGATGGGAAACTCTTAGAGGAAGTCTTGGCTAGGGACACTCCTGGAGACCATGGAAGTCTCCAGTGTCCTCACACTCCAAGTTCTGGATGCTCCTCGGTATCCCTTTGGGATGCACCCACTTAGGGATAGAGGAACTGCTGCCATCACCTTGCTTAGGTGACAAAATTGACAAAATCCCTGGGAAAAGTGTGTGTGGAAGCCTTTGCTTCCTCGAATTTTCATGCTGGGATGAAATCTGATCGACACACACCCAGTGCTCCCGCTTCCTGCAAAATCCCACCGGATTTGCTGAGATAAGAACATCTTTTCACACCCCTTACTCACACTCTTTTTACCTCCAACCTAACTTTTACCCATTCATCTCAAGAGGAGAGCACAGCTTTGCTCGGGCTTTCCTTTTTTTCCCCAGTGAGGCCTCCCTCTGCCTGAAATCCCCAAAATCGCTGACACAGTGCGCTCCTCCAGGAATCCAGAGCCTTTCCCACTGAGTTACAAGCTGCCAAGGAGGCTATATTATAACAAAAGGAGTTTTTATATCCTCCTGTAGGCAGAACACTGGAAACTGCCATGAAATGTTCATTCTCCGAAGGGGATTTGTTGGTGGATAGAATCAACTTATTTAGGAAATTTCCAGCTGATCTGTAAACACGCCCTGGAGAAGGACGGAGACAGCAACAGTGGTGCAGGCGGTGTCTGAACCCTCTTGGCCCCCATCCTGGGACTTAATATCTTAATAACTTGTCCTTGTGAGTCACTGCAGGGAAGGAGCCAGCACTGCTCTTGTCACAGTGGATGAGTGTACTGAGCAGCTCGAGGTGGGGCTGGGTGAGACGTGTCCATCGTGGCAGGGATGCTTCTCTTTGCTGGGGACATTGCTTAGAGGATTGAAAAATAACAGGAAAAAAGGAAAAATAACACAGGGGAAAAGAAAAAGTAGGTGAAGATGAAAAGGAAGAGGTAGGGAGTGACAAATTTTAGGCAAACATCTCAGTGCTCACCAGAGTCCAAGAGATCAGACAGTCCCTTCTGGCATTAAACTTCTTGATTAAACCAGTGAAGAGCTCTAATGGTTCCTAGGAGGCCAAGTCTGAATTTTCACCAGATCAGCACAGTTTGGTCTATCCCAGATTCCCTCAGCTGTACAAAGAACTGCCCACAGATTCTGGCTCTGCACCTGACAGGAACCTGGCAGCAAATGACCACAACTGATTGATACAGAGGGTTAAAAATCAGAGTGAGGGGTGATTTTTTTTTCTCCCTTTTGGTTCTGCGTTACTGGCACCGCAACTTTTGCAGGCTGAGCTACAGTCACACAGGTCCACTCCTTCCACTCCCTTGCACTGATTTCCCCAGACAGAAGCTGATAGGAAATGAAGGAAAAGCTCCGGGAAATTGTAAATCTTCACATCAGTGTTAGACTGCACCCACAAGCAAATTCTGCATGTCCCAATGGCACCAAAGCAAAGCAAACCTGAGAGCAAACAGGCTTCCCTTGGGGGAAAACCAAGTGTTTAACATCCAGGATTCGCAGGGTGAACCCAAACTCCGGCTTTGCAGCCAGCAAAGTGTCTGCAAAAACAGCACCTTGCGAGTTCCTCGTGAACAGATCTGCCAAGTCCAGCAGCAAAATCAGCCTGGGCGTGTTGGAGCTGCAGATTCAGGCCGGCTCTGCCAGAGGCAGCTCCATCCCCCCCTGGCTCCTGTCTCCCCAGGACACGTTATCCGAAATCCTCCCGCCGAGCCCGATTCCTGGCACGGACGTGGGAACAGGAAGGAGCCCTGTGAGACGTTCGGGTCCCAGCCCACGTCTTGCAAAGAGACACCAGGGCTGCCCAGGCAAGGGAGCTGAATTTTCCCACCCCAAAAATTCCCCTCGAACGGTGCTTTCCTCTGCTATGAACTCCATTTCCTTGCCAAGAGTGGGGGTAAGAGGGGGAAGGATCTTCTGTGCACTACCCCCCTCCCAAGATCATTTATCCTTCCTTTCTTCAAAAACTAAAAAAAAAAAAGGGAGAGAACCAGGAATCACTTGATAATATAATTAAAATATATTTATTGTTTCCACTCTCAGATTTTCTCTGCTTTATCCTCTTTCTGCTGACAGGGAGACCCTCCTAAAGGAAAAGCAAAAGGGAACAGAGAAAAGGAATGAAAGAATTTGTCCCCAGAAATATTTCTCTGCTTTTCTCCTAAACCTGGGAGACTTTCATATGAATGTTTCTAAATGAAGATTTGGATGTGGTTCCCCTCTTTTCAAGAAGACATAAAAATACAAGAAGTAAGATTTCTTCCGCATTTAATTGTTCCCTGAAAAGAATGTGGGGGACCTGAAAGAAATTAGGAGTTTCACATTAATTAAATTAAATTAATTAAAAATGTAGGCATACCTACATTTCATTACTTCCTCGTGGCAAGAATTGCTGAAGGGAAAATATAAAACCTGCAGTTTGCAAGAAACGGCAATCAGGATTTTTGTGCGAGGTGCACTTTCCAGCAAAAACATTTTTTAAAAAAGAAAAAAAAAAAAAAAAAAAAAAAAAGAGAGAGAACAAATCTTATCAGTGACATGTTTTGGTCCCTGCTATCCAACAGGCTCTTGAATTTTAACCCCAGAGGTTTGAATCTAGGTCAAGAGTCCGCCTGCTCTCCTCTGCCAGCGCAAGGCTGAGCCTATCCTATCGTTCCTCAGGTTAGAAATGCCTTTTGCAAAACCCTCCTTGGGTCAGTGATTAGGCCGAGCTCAAGGCCAATTCATATTCCATATGAATCGGTTGGTCCAGTCCTAGTGACAGCAGCCAGAATATCAAATATACCCCAAGCCCGGGCTGCCTGATGATATTTAAAACATATGGCACGGCGATGGGCCGGCATTTCCATAGCTTCACGTGCGTGTGTTACTGATACGCTGGGTTTTATAATGAAAATATTAGGACACGCTGCATTGCTGGCCCCCTCCCCCTCCCCTCTGCCTGGAAGGATTTCATCACAAGTCTGCTCCACTCTGATTTTGGGATTTATCTGTGCTCAGCGCCCGGCAGATGTTTGCTTGCAAATCGCTCTGCACTGGCCTCGCCTTGCTCCTGCAGTGCTCACCGAGAGCTGGTCCTCCCCATTCCCCATGGGGAGCAGCACTCCTGGGAAAGGAGCTGGAAATAATGCTGGGAACACACACTGGGACTGGGAAACCCCATCCCATCTCAATCCTCCATATTCACAGCTTGTCACACAGCAAAATGAAGGCGCCAACTCTGAGGTGTGCCCAACACAGTTCAGCACCCACACACTGAGCACATCTGGTTGACTGACCCAAAATTCCCACTTAGAAGCCCGTTTTTCCACCTGCAGGTTCATGTCATCCCAAGACAGCGCATGAAAGCCATCTCATTCAGCGAGATGAAGAAGACACATCCTCAGCTGCACGTTATGTTTCTGCGTCTGCCAAGGCACCACCAAACCTCCCTCTGTCCTCATCCCCAGAAGTGTTCTTGCACAAAGTAGACAGTAGACAGTCACACTTTGGGGCTTTCAAAATTCTCAGCAAGGTCGTGCTGAAGATCAGTCTTTTGTAATGCTTGCAGCAACCCTGCTGCACCAAACTTCTGCTTTCCACCAAAGAGAAATTTCCGCGCTTGTGAAAACTTCCTTTAGGAAGTTCTCAGCTTCCTTGAAAACAAGGTGTCTATTTGCAACCAATTTATTATTATTATTTTCATTATTATTACTAGCTTTTTGAATCAGTTTTTCGCCATGTGCTCCCAGGCAAAAAAAAATTAGATCCCGCTTTAAGAAAAGAAAAAAAAAAATCACCAGGGAGCAACACTAATTACAAAATATCAGAGCTCTGGTTGCACAACATGCCGTGAGACGCTGACGTTTCTGGCTGTTAATTTGGGCTTTGCCTCGTAAGCCAGAAGGTATTTGTCCCTCCAGCCACGCCAAAGGTTTGGGAGGTGCTGTCTGTGCCTGCGTGGCGATGAGCTGGAGACCCTGGATCTTCATGAGCCTCCCAAACCTCACAGCTCCCATGGCAATGCCAGCCGGGATACACTGGAGTTGATGGGAAAGTCACACCCCATCCAAAGCTGCTCATCACGCTTTTTAGTTTTGGTGCAGTCAAGTTCTCTCCATTCTCCTCGGGCTGCATTCCCTGCTCAGGCAGGGAGAGGAGTTTTCCAGGGAAAACATGGGTTCATGGAGGTGAGCTCTGAGAAAGTGGCTGCTTGTGTGCTTGTGAATTGCTTGGTCCTCACAAAGGGCTTTGCATGGAAATTGGGTGGTTCTGGAGGAATTTATCAGAAATGTCCTCTCTGCCTCCTGGTGAGACCCCCAAAAAATCAAGAGGGACAAGTGTTTCCCTGATTGGCTGTGGATTCATGCTGTTCCCAGGATGTCACCCTTGAGCAGGATGGTACAGGGATCTTGTACATTGAGGATCCTCCAGACATTCCTGTTTTTTCCCCCCAGTCCTTCCAGTAGTTAATGGATCATCTGTCCTCCTGCTTGGACCTGAGTTTCCACCCAAAATCTGTTGCATTCTGTCCCACTTCATTCTCTACTATCCCCAAGCAAATGGCTCATCCCACTGCTTTACCCTTCCCTCTCCAACAAGACAGAATCATTTAGGTTGGAAAAGGCCTCAAGGTCATTGAGTCCAACTTGATTCCAGACCCCTCAATGGCACCTTTATCCCAATCCCGAAATATCTGCCACGAAGAACTCCAGAGAAGCAGCATTAAAGCCCACCTGACACATCAGCCAGGGCATCCTGTGCCGTGAGGTGCCTCCAACGCTAATTCCCTCTAAATGAAAGGCTGCCCAGCAGCATCCTGAAAATCAGGCTTTGAAGCTGGCTCGCAGCTCCTCGAGCCCATTATTGCTTTTTCAGATATTCCCCACTCCGTCAAAGCTGTGCAGATGGCTCTGTCACGAGTGCAAAGGCAAACGCTGCTCTCGGTGTCTTCCCCACACAGGAGATGTAAGCCAGCTCACACAGAGGATCTTCCAGCTCCATTTCCTCCATGTGTTATTTTTATGTATCTTCCAGGGAAATGCGACTGGAGAATTTGAATTTAATAAGTGCGGGATATGGGGCGCTATTAAGGCTTCAAAGCACCATCAAGCAACAGTGACGGATCAAAGGCCTACGAAAATATTGCATGGAATTATTGGCCCTTGAGGAGAGCGAGACACGACAAATGCCTACTGGATGCCTGCTCCGGCCCCCTTGGAAGGAGGGAATTATTAAAGGTCGCTGCAAAGCCTGCTGAGAGCAACATAAAGTTTTCTGCTGACTGTGCAAGTCGTGGATCAGACTCGGAGTCACCTGACAGGGCCGAGAGTGGAACCGACAGCAAACTCGAGCTTTGCCAAAAGCGCCAAGGAGGAGGAAATGAAACCTCACCGCCGCGTTGATGCCAGGAGAAAAAAAAAAAAAACAAACCCAAAAAACAAATCGCAAAGCTCGACTGATAATGAAATAGCAGGGGGAGGTTCAGGCTGAGGACAGGTATATTTTACAGCTCTGCTCCTCCAGCAGCCACTTCACAGACGTTTTAAGCTAAAATACACGAAATTGCAATGCTTTGCAATCCGCCACAGGTTGGGCTGCTCATCCTTCTGGCAGAGAGAGCTACCAGGGAGCAGTATTTCATTCCAGGGCTGGATAACATGGAAGCTAGGCCGCATCCACAGGCTGCAGCTGCTGCCCAGGTCACCTCCTGGGGAAGGTTTGAGATCACCTCCTTAACTTCTTGCAATTATTTCTACACTTGGAGCTGGCCACGTAGGGTGTTGTTCTCTCCCACTGAGACCAAAACCTGTCCCACCATGAGGATGCAGCCAGCACTGAAATGCACCTTGCAGCTTCAGCAAAAGGAATGGTTCTCAAGGCCACCCCACCTGGGAGATGCTGCAGGCAGCATGTGGGCAGCTGAGACAGGAATTAGAGCCCAGGAATTCTGCTGGAGCCACCCGAAGGAGGCAGTAAGGAATCTGGAGAGGAAATTTGGACAATGGCCTGGAGTGATGGGACAGGGGGAATGGCTTCCCACTGCCATTGGGAAGAAATTCCTGCCTGTGAGGGTGGGCAGGCCCTGGCACAGGGTGCCCAGAGCAGCTGTGGCTGCCCCTGGATCCCTGGAAGTGCCCAAGGCCAGGCTGGACACTGGGGCTTGGAGCAGCCTGGGACTGTGGAAGGTGCAAGATGGGACCTCCAAGATCCCTCCAACCCAAATAGCTCTGGGATTCAGTAATAGTAATGAGCAGGTCCCCCTTGTCCAGCCAAGCACGCCAGGGATGCGATGGGAAGGGTGAAGGATGCTCTGGACCTTGGGTGCAGCAGGCTGGGGAGGTTCATACCTGCTGCCTCACCCAAACACCTTCCCTGACCCTACACATGCAAATCCACAGATGTTCTGCAGGAATGCTCTTCCTGTGCCTCTGAGGGGTGCAGCTGTTTCCCTGACTCTTCATTTCCAGTGTCTGGGCTGCTGCTCACACGTTCCTCCGTGGCAGTTTGGTGGCCATGGGTTGTGTGTCTACAGCCACAACTTCGTCCAGGACACTTCCTGCTGGGGCTTATGGCATCCCAACAAACACTGCTGCTGCTCCTGAGAAAACAGCCAGTCCACTCAGTATTTCTGGAACAACAGCCCAAACCAAATTACACTCATTTTATGATTTTTTATTCTTTCTTCTTTTAAATTCAACCAGCCTCAAGTTTTGAGGACTTGTTTGTTTGGCTTGGGGCTTTTCCACCTAATTGTTTCTGAAAGAAAGAATGGGCCTTTCCTGCTTTTTCCTCCCCAGATCTCGCTAGGAATGCCAAGCCTGGTTTCCCCTGGATTTGCTGAGGGTCCCAGAAGTGGAACTCAAGCTTTTGGGGGTCCAGTTGAGCCTTTAACAAAACTATCTTTTCTCCTCAAAGTTTATTCAGGTGTCTGAATTAAACAGGTGTTGGTAAAGACAAAGAAAAAAGCAGAAGTTTTAATCAGTCTAACAAAAATAATTTCCTCTCTCAGCTGAGCAGTTTTGGCTCTCCCTTTGGATGTTGTAAGCACGGTTACTCAGTAATTATTACTTTTTCTTCTCTAAATGGAAGATTTCAACCTTTCAGCATCAATTTAAACACCAAAGTGAAACCAAATCAGCTGGTAGCCAAGAAATGTGATCAGAAGTCACCAGCCCATTGCTGCAGCAGAAACCTGAACTGCAACACATGGAGGTGAAGGACTCAGGGTACCTGGTTTTCCAAAATAAGTCATATTTTCCTAGGAATGCTGGCACATTTCACAAAATGTTGTTCTATTTATAAAATTAACGTTTGCCCCCCCTCAGTAACTGTCAGGTTTTACTTTATTTCCTTAGAGAGAAGTTCACCAGTCACCCAGGGCATTATCCTTTCCCTCTTCCAGGCCACCTAAATCCAGGAAAGCCATGCCCAAAGGACCCAAACCCTGAGGGAGAAGGTGGTTTAAGCAGATGAATATTCGGGGTGATGAGCCCAATTGCCAGACCAGCAGAACCCTTCCTTTCTGGTGGAGGACACCCAGGTCTCATCTCTCTGATCCATCTCTGATCCAGCCAGGCTGCTGGGAATAGGATTGCTCCAAAGGCAGGACTTCTCACTGCTGGGAAAGCAGAAATTGTAGGGGAATTGCAGTGCTGTGGGATGAGAAATGAGGGCAGGGTTTGCCTGTTGTCATTCAGGAAAAGGAGAGCTCCAGGCTTTGCCAACTGTACCTCAGGTGTACAAAAGCCAAGGTGGAGCTCAGAGCCAGCCAAAGAACCTGAAAACAACTGATTTTAACTGATGCCATCCTCTTCTTTGGAAAATTCAATTTTTCTCTCTTGAGAAACCCTAACAAATTTTCCCCTGCTTTTCCCCCGTGGCTTTTCCAAATCGTGACAATTCCCAGAATCCCAGTGGGTTCCAGGAGATGTGCCCAGCTCCAAAGTTACCATGTCAAGTTCATTGTTTTGGCCTCCCTCTCCCAGCAACTGACCCGCCAAATGCTGCACCTTGGTGGTTAAATTCCAGAGCCAGCAGTTAAAAATTTGCTTTGAGAGAGGTTCTTCCCTGGACCCATGAGGAAAACCATTTATTGCAACAGCAGCTTAATTACTGCTTAATTACTTTCCTTTGTTTTTCCCAGTACCTTGTTTCTATCTTTTCACCTCACAGTGCTCGTAACTACAAGGCTGGTTCACCTCTAGGATTCTGGTTAATCCCCAGAAATATTGGAAGGCAGGAATGCAAACAACAGGCTTGGAGCAACCTGATGTAGTGAAAGGTGCAACAACTCCTCAAAACTGGTGTTGTAATCCAAAAAAAAGAAGAATTAAGAGAAGCTTGACCCTTCCAGCCATTCCTGAATGCTGTTGGAACACCCAGGCTGGCTTTGGGTTCACCTTTACATTAGTGGGAAGTCCTTCTTTCCCTATTTAACAAGGCCGGAAATGGAGGAGGAAAAGGTGAGGAGAATGAAATATTTCCCATGCTTTGATTTTCCACTTCACGAAACAATATTTTCATTTTGCCTAGCCCAGGTTTTTAAGCTACAGTTGCTACTGCTGCAGCCACAATTAATATTCCACCTTCCAAAAAGAGAGGAAAAAAAGAAGAAAAACTTTCTTGCCCGTGGATTCCCAGGGAGACGTTCCACTCCGATCTGCAATTAGCGGTGGCCTCAGGCAAATGATCTAAAATAGAAGTGTTATTTTTGGAACCGTGATAGCCACCACCACTTTTTGCTCCCTAGAACACTCGTTCTTTCTGCACTGTCATTAAAAATAGAATCGACTCCACTGCCTCTGGGTTTCTTTCCTGCAGCAAGACACTCGCTGCCATCCCAGCGCTGCCAGCACGGGAATTGAGCATGGATTTCTCATCTTGCCAGAAGTCCGTGACCAGATCTGAAACACTGCACCCCGTGTTTGAGGCAGAACTAGGTCTGGCCTGAATTCATCCTACTGACAGTGGTGCAGCTGGGAATGGGTCTCCAACAGCTTTGTGCATGAGATCCCAACACAAAACCTGTTGAAGACACCAAAGATCCCTTTTCTTATTCCAGAGGGGGAGAAATTCAAGCTTGATTTTAATATATCCATAACTTTAAACACCTGCCTGTGTCCTACAGCAGTTAAAGGGCTCAGAAGCACCTCTCCTCACCAAGGCATGCTTCAGTGGGGCAGCCACGACTTCTCTGGGCCTCACCACCTCCACAGGGAAGGATTTCTCCCCAGTATCCCATTTAACCCTTCCCATGGCAGTGGGAAGCCATTCCCTGTGTCCTGTCCCTCCATCCCTTGTCCCCAGCCCCTCTCCAGCTCTCCTGGAGCCCCCTTAGGCCCTGCAAGGGGCTCTGAGCTCTCCCTGGAGCCTTCCCTTCTGCAGGATGACACCTTGCTTGGTCAAAGCTTGGATGGAGCTGCCACCTTCATAAAGGAGATGGACAGAGGGCCTGTGGGCTTCTCCTGGGAGAAAGGGACATCCACTGGGAAAATCTCAGAGTCCTCCCCATGCCTTATTTTTCTGTCAGCCTCCTGCAAAGTCTTGCTTAGAAAGATGCCTATTTCCAGGCTCCTCGAGCACCAAGCTGGGGGATCCAGGTGGATGCACCACCTCTCTCCTCCCGGGGAGATCCAGAGGGGAGATCCTTGCCGCACTCACTGCCAGGATCATCCCGCGGTGGGAATCGCTGCCCCGGGTCAGCCTCTCCTGCGCTGGTCCTGCTGCTCCGGGCTTTGGAAGGGGAGGAAGCAGAAGGGAAGAGCGGGCACATCAGCTGGTAACAGTTCAGAAACAGATGTACATTCCTGCACAGAGCTCCGGCCGGAGCGTATCCAATTACTTTGGAGCCGTGCTCCGCCCCGAGCGTCTCATCCCCAAAGCCCAGCACCCCGCACCTCCTGCCCCTTATCTTTGCTTTTGATTATGAACTTGTCACCGCAGGGGAAGTGCTCTGGGGGACGCCAGGGGTGAGACAACAAAGCGCAGGCATCGGGAGGAGCAGGGACAATCCAAGGTGCCCACACCGGGTCTCTCCCGGTGGGTGCTGCGCAAGCACGGAGGGATTATCCCCTTAAAAAAGGGAGGGGGGAAATGAATCAGCTTAATCAGATCTGGCTGCAGTAGAGGTGGTTCGATGCTGGGTGCAATTTGGGAGAGGGATGTTTCTGGAAGAAGGGATGCTCTCCTCTACAACAGGAGGAGGAAGGCAAAAAGCACAGCAGCGCCGGGTTTTCCTCCAGTTTGCTCCAAAAATTGGTGTCCCTGGCAGCTGCCTCAGCAGAGGGGAGCTGGAAGAGCAGCCTGGATGGTGTGCTGAAAGGATATTACCTGCACTGTCAGGGCATCCAGTTTTTTCCTTCTTCCCACAATAAGCAGAGGGATGGGTGGCAGGACACCGAAATCCGAACCTCCTCTTCAGCACAGCTAGGACAGAGGGGGATTTCCTGGCCAAACCCTGCCAAGGGCACAACTGGACCACAGGCTTCCTATAGAGAACAAGCACTGACCCCAAATCCCAATCCACATTCATTATTGCCCTCTAACAGAAAAATCCGGGAGCCTGGTAAAAGCGGGGGAGCAGCATTATAGTGAGTGTCACATTCAAACAGGGCATTACAATTCCACCAGAACTACTTTTTAGGAGGCAGTTTTTATTCCCTAACCTCTCTCCCGCCCTGCCGTGGTGGCAGGAAGGATGGATCCAGCCCAGCCCGCTTTGCCAGCGGCACCTTCCCGCTGTTTCCCCCACAAACCTCCCCAAACTCCCCTTTCCTCCAGGAGAGCTGGATCGCCTTTCAGCCGGGGCTGGTCGCGCACCTTTGCTCTGCTCCAGGGCAGATATTTGCAGGATTGTCACCACCAGACTTAGTCCTGGCACCAAGCACTGCAGCAGTGGAGGGTCCGCACACACACACGGCAGCTCCCGAGTGATGCTCGCTGGAGCCGGGCTCAGAGACTCCATAATTACCCCACGGCCAAATCCCACCATAAATTTCCCCTAATGAAGCCTGCCTGATGCTAAAAGGCTTTGCACGTTTAGAGGTTATGCACAGCAGCAATTCCCTCAGGGAGAAATCCTGCCTCGATCCTGCAAACGCTCCTTCAGTCTCGTTTGCTGAAGCGAGGCGGGTTTTTATTGAATTTATTTACTTAATATTAGCTGTTTAACCCAGAGGAGTGAGGCACATCCCGGAGTGCCAGGAGCAGCAGCACTCAGCTGGACCAGGATCACGCCACGTGGCCACAGCTTTTTTCCCAGCACGGCTCCAGTGAAATGTCCAGGAGCTGTGGCCGTGCTTGTCTAGGATTATCCCAAACATCCTGTGCCAGCTGAGAACTGGGCATGTTGAGATCCATCCACATAGTCCAGTCCCAGAACCCTTCTGTCAGTTGTAGGATCAAATCCCACCATATGGAAACACCTCACACCTCAAACCCTGCTTTCAGTGGTCATGGCAGGGCCATAAAAACCTGGAAAATAAATGGTGGCAGGGCAGGGGGAGAGGAGACGCACAACCAGCAGCTCCACTCGCCCTCCTCACCAGCTGGGATCATCTTCCCTTGCTCCTGGTGCTCTCAAACACAGCCCAAAATATCCCTGCTCCCTCTCTGAGCAGCTTCTTGTGGGCACCTGCATCCTTTATGGGCAGCTTAGCCCGAGATCTCAGCACAGGAGCTCCTGTGCTCCATGAATTCCTGCATCCCCCCTGCCCTCCTGTGCTCCATGAATTCCTGCATCCCCCCTGCCTTCCCGTGCTCTGTGAATCCCTGCATCCCCCCTGCCCTCCCGTGCTCCATGAATCCCTGCATCCCCCCCCTGCCTTCCCGTGCTCCGTGAATCCCTGCATCCCCCTGCCCTTCTGTGCTCCATGAATCCCTGCCTCCCCCCTGCCCTCCTGTGCTCCATGAATTCCTGCATCCCCCCTGCCCTTCTGTGCTCCATGAATTCCTGCATCCCCCCTGCCTTCCCGTGCTCTGTGAATCCCTGCCTCCCCCCTGCCCTCCCATCCTCCATGAATCCCTGCATCCCCCCTTGCTCTCCCGTGCTCCATGAATCCCTGCATTCCCCCTGCCCTCCCATCCTCCATGAATCCCTGCATCCCCCCTGCCCTCCCATCCTCCATGAATCCCTGCATCCCCCCTGCCCTCCCATCCTCCATGAATTCCTGCATCCCCCCTGCCTTCCCGTGCTTTGTGAATCCCTGCATCCCCCCTGCCCTCCCGTGCTCCATGAACCCTTGCAAACCCATGGCACAAACGTGGTGCCATGAGCCGGGAACCTGTTTGCTGGGAAAAGCAGGAATGGTGCCCCTCCAGCCTTCAGTGATGGCTTCCCTCAATACTTGGAAAGGATCCCAGGCACTCAGGAGGCTCCTAAATAACCCCAGCACAGACCAAATACCCCTCACAAAGGGTGGCACCAGCTTTGAGGTCCGTGGTAGGCACCATCCCAGCCCACTCATACTCATGGAAGTGCTGGTTTTGGATGCTGGATCAGCCCTTGGAGCCAAAGCCCTTCTGGAAAGCGGGGTTTGGGTGCGAGTGGGAGCGGCACCCGCCCTGCCCAGCTCACCGGGGTCTTAAATCGGATTAAAAATCTATTTGCGGAATGGCCTCGCTTTCCGACTTCTGTGCTGCACCTGAAAACCTTTCCTTTGGAAAGCAAACACAGGCTCTCCCCAGGGGCTGCCTGGGGAAGGCTTTCCACTATAAACATTACCTACCAGCAGTGCAGCCAGCCCCAGGCAAGCCAAAAATTCCTTCTACTACCAAGGAACACTTTCCAATCAAACCAGACATTATTTTTTTCTGTTAATGAGTGTTGATACCTACTGGAAAACCTTGCAAAGAAATCCACTCAAAACTAATTCTTCTGATACAACATCAACATTTTATGAGTTTCTTTTGTCTAATTTATTATTATTATTATTATTATTATTATTATTATTATTATTATTATTATTATTATTATTATTATTATTATTATTATTATTATTATTATTCTATTTTATTTCCCTGCTCTGTATTGAAAACATGATCTTTGCCGCTCAGGAATGCATCTGTTCCTGCAATTTGGGCTGTGACTGAAATCAGAGGTCCAAATCAGATTTTTCTCTGCCTTAGCTCCACAGAAGCAAGCAGAGCTTTCCCACATTTCCCCCCACAGCATGATGGAGAGGAAAAAAGAGACCTGCTGTCTTCTGTTAGATAGATCAAAAATTCTGCTATCACAGTTTTTGTGTGCTGGGATACCACGAATTCAGCAGCAGGATACTCTGGAGGAGGAAAAAGTGTCCTCCCACCTACCTTGGCTGCTGATTCCCTAAAATGCGCTGTTTAGCATTTAATGGAAGGGGGGAAAGTGGGGAGAAAACGGCAATGCATGGCCAGTGTTGCCTCTCCAGGGTCCTCTCCATGGGTTTTTCCACGAGCTATTAGCTGCTTTCCAGCTGGTCGGTATTTTGGGTTTGTCCAGGAGAAGTTTTTCCCATGCCCCCCACAAGCAGGGGTTTAGCCCCTCTGCCCCCAAATCTCTACCATTCCCACAGCTTAGCATGGCCCAGGAAGTTCTGCCACCCTGGGGTCACCCTGTGGGATGGGGAGGCAGGTCCCCATCCCATCCCCTGCAGTGTGGGGGCTGGAAAATCGAGCCCCATTCCATGGAAACGGGGCACGCTCTCATGCGTGGAGGGCTCGCTGCCTCCACACCCCAATCTGGGCACGGGATCTCTGCAGCCCGGCCACGGAGCTGGGAACGGGACCCTGGGCACCCCAAAACCCCCAGAGTGGGTGCAAGGGGGTGTCCTGGCGGGGTGCTGCAAATCCAGCATCCCCGGGAGTGGGGGGTGGCGTTCGCCAGCTATCTTTGATTCGAGGTGCATTCCCAAGATTTTAGTTAAGTGTAACATAAAACTGTGAAAGTTTAGCAGGGGAAAAGCCTTCCTCCCACCGACCTGGCCGGCCAATCAGGAGGGAGCCCCGCACCTCCCTCACTTCTGACAACTATTTAGCAACTGAGCTCAGCTAAAGTTTCCAAAAAGTTAGAATAACTTCCTCTCTCCAAGACCTCAACTTTTTTACACAACCTCGGTCCTTGAAATAAGAGCCCTTCAAGCAACCTGGAAAACGTTTGGTCAGCAAAAAAAAAAAAAAAAAAAAAAAAAAAAAGAAAAAAAAAAGGGAAAAAAAAAAAAGAAAAAAAGAGTCCTCCTGTTTTTCCAAAGGATCTGTCTCAGGAATTTAAAGCACATTTAAGACACACACACACTCACATAACATAAGGAGGGGGGGAAAGGCTCTTCCCCTCCCCTTCTTGCAGAAAGCATGGAAGAAAGCTCCAGTTCTCCTGTTTCCCCTGTGGATAGCTTGGGGACCAGTGAAGAGGAGCTGGAAAGGCAGCCAAAGAGATTTGGCAGGAAGAGAAGATACAGTAAGAAGTCCAGCGAAGATGGCAGCCCCAACCCAGGGAAGAGGGGGAAGAAGTCCAGTCCCAGCTCCCAATCTTACGAAGAACTGCAGAGCCAGAGGATCCTGGCCAACGTCAGAGAGAGGCAGAGGACTCAGTCGCTCAACGAAGCTTTCGCCGCCCTGAGGAAAATCATCCCCACGCTGCCCTCTGACAAACTGAGTAAAATCCAGACGCTGAAGCTGGCGGCTCGGTACATAGACTTCCTCTACCAGGTGCTACAGAGCGACGAGATGGACAGTAAGATGACGAGCTGCAGTTACGTGGCTCACGAGCGGCTCAGTTATGCCTTCTCCGTCTGGAGGATGGAGGGAGCGTGGTCCATGTCGGCCTCCCACTAGCCACCGCCCGGGCCGGGCCAGCCCAAGGGGTAGGTACCCGTTTCTCTTCTGCTGGATGATGCTCTGGGTCTGTTTCCTTCCCTTTGCCCTTTGTGGAATGCTGGGGATGCTGGGGGGTTTGGGGTCGCCGACCTGGAGGGCAGCGTAGGCACGTCCAGTTCTTCCCGCTCTCCCCACACCAGCAGAAATTCAAATAAATGGAGCTTCCAGGAAGGAAAAAATGAGATATGCCCCAAATCTGGGGGGGATCTGGGGGGAAAATAATAATCAGCATGCTTTTACTCTGTGGGAATGGGGAGTAAGAGTGGGCTGGTGTTGAGAGCTGGATGATGAGGGACAGAGGGGAAACCGTCACTGCGTGAGATTTGCCAGAAAGCACTGCTTCAGAGAAGGGCTCAGAGAGGAAAAGGTGATGGCCACAACAGGCTGACAAGGGGATCCAAAACAGCTGCTGCCCCACTCCGAGGGTGTCTGCACCCCAAAGACCCCAGTGCTGAGCCCCGTGGTGGCCACATCCCCTCCCAGCTGGGGGGCCGGGGGCTTGGCAGGACCCACGCGGGGCTCGGTGACGGGTTCGCCCCAGGTTGTGTTTCTCTTAAAAGAAACGAGCAGCAGATGTCGGCTGCACTCGTGGGCTGTGCCCCTTCCCCCTCACACAGCAAAAAGCAAACAGAAGCAGGAGAAACTCTGCTAAATTTTTGGGTTTGTCCAGTTTCCCTTCCCCAAAGTGACGGTAAAGCAGCGGCTGGCGTTAGGCGCAGTTTCTTATTTACTCTCCTCACCAAACCCTTCCTTGTCACTTTCCATGAGCAGAAAATGACTTCCTCTTCAGCTGCCTTTGTAATATTTGGGAAGGGAGGAATAAACAGTGAGAAAGGAGGGAGGAAAAAAGCCTTTTAATAACACCCTCATCTCCAGCTAATTAAGCGGAGCAGCTCTGTGTTGTGTCAGCCGGAGTTTGGGTCTGGCCGGGCTCTGTCTGGGGCTCCCTACATAAAACAGAGCCCACAAACCCATTCCACCAAGCAAACACTCTGAAGGGACATTTTTCCCCGCCACCCTTGAGATTTAAAAATGAAATAATTTCATCATGTGCAGAGTTGAAGAGGAAAGTTTATCCCAGCTCATTGGTCAGGCTTGTTTAAAGAGGCAAATCCATCTTTGTTCAGTCAGCAATGAACAGCCTGTTTGGATAAATAAAATACAGAACCAGGCAAAAACTTGATGCAACTGCAGTGCTTCAGTTCAAAAAGCTAAAAAATGGGAAACTGGGACTTACTAGTGGTGTAAAACAGACTAAAAACCATTTTAGATGTAAATATTTCACTTGCATCCTGAAATGGTTTGGAATTTGCACTTTGGTGGTGGAATTAAGATCTTCTAGTGGTTCCCTAAATTATGAAAAAAAGTCTCAAAATTGGTTATTCTACCCATTGCATGAGCTGCCTGTTGTTTAGCTTTATTTACAGAGGTAACACTGCTGTTGAGCGGGTTTATCGCCATTGCTTGCATTCTTCTATTTTGCACGTTGTGCCCCAATTTCAATTGCAAAAATTCAAAACTGAGTGGGTTTTTCAAAAGCTAAACCCACAGTTTATAAAACAGAGAGCCTTTTCCCATGCTAATCTAGCTAAAAAACTGGAGCAAACAGATTAAAAAAAAAAAAAAAAAAAAAAAAAGAACACTGAAAAACCCAGGCTTCTTGTCAAAACCAGATGTAAAATGTCCCGAACACATATTTCTTCAGCAGTTTAGATTGGCTGAATAGGAAAGTGCTGGGCTGGAACAATGCATTGATTCTGTTGTTTCCCAAATGATGTGTTGCCATTAGCCAAGGATGGTTGGAAATCTGTTATCGAATACACAACCTCTCCTAGCACATGGGGTAAAACCTGCCTTTTTAAAACTGTCTTTTGCACCCCATGTTGATTAAATTATTATTAACATTTCTCTGACGAGGCAGACTTTATAGGTAGGTGCTCAGATTGTCACTATCCTCCAAAAAATGTGAGGATATAACAGAAAAAATCATGCAGAATCAAACCCCGGCACATTTTGGCTTGATTTGGAACAAATCAGAATTCGGCGCCATTGCCGCAATGCAACCTCCCACCCAGCGCTCCAAGATGGGTCTTGCAGAGGAAAATCCCAAACTTTCCCCCTTTCCCTGTGCCTGCGTTGTGCAGGAACACGCGTGTGGTTGGACTGTTGAAAAGGTTGTTGACAAATGGCCTGGTGCGGTGTGGTGTCAAATTCTACCGTTTATGGCGACAGAAATTACGGCTGCCAGAAAATAAAAAATAAAACTACAACACGGTCCTCAGGAAACATCTGAAAACAGGCAAATTTAGTTGGGTGGTGGAACTTTTTATGGGTAAGAGGGGAGCAGCCTGGGCTGCCTTGATGGACAAAAAATCCGTAAGAAATGGCTGTGTGGGTTTGGGATCCGAGCCTGCCTTTCCTAGGGAGTAGGAACTGCAAATACGGGGTGAGCACCGCTGAGGCTGGGCTGCCATCCTCCCTTACCCCAAGGTTTCGGGGAGAGAGAAGCAAGGAAAGGTTTTCTCCTTGGGGGGACGCTCATTGCCCTCTGGCTGCAAGCAAAACAGAAATCAGAGGAGCTGTTTGATTAGAAAATCAGAGCCTTGGGAACTGGGAAAATGCCACCTGGCCCCCGCAAACACCAGCAGGTCTCTGCTGCTCGCTCGCCTGGCCACAAGAGCTTTTCCTGTTCTGCTCCACGGAATTCCAGACAACTGACTCTGGGAGTCACAGGAGAAACAGGCGCAGCTTTTGCACCTCTAGGACTGCAGCAAGATTTTTCAGCCGAGCTTTTCTCCCCCAAAAAACCTCCCCATCCTCACCACCGGCACCTGTGCCAGTCCCCTTGCAGCCACCTTTCCCTTTTGCTTTCAGAACGCTCCACAGGCTCTAAACTGAAAAGAACAAACAGGGGGGAAAGACAGCACGTTTGGTGATACTCCTTTTAGCAAGGGGAAAAAGAAAAGCAACCTGTCCAGGCAGAATGGCAGGACCAGCAGCAAAGTGTAAAGGATAATGCAGCCCTGAGCCTGCATCAGTGTGACCAGTCTGCTGCTCCTTCCCACTCACTCCTTCGCCTCCCCTGGTCCAGCACTGGCGCTGGGAACCACTTTTCCCACCTTTTCCCACCTTTCCCACCTTTTCCCACCTTTTCCATGCTGAAGAAGCCACGTTTAGGGTGGGTGTTTGATCCACAGCCCTCAGCCCATCGCCCCTTCAGACTTGCAGGGCTGTTTCCAGTATGAAACACCAGCATCCTATTTCATTTTCTCCTTAAAGAAGCAAACAGATGTTATCTCTGCTGGCCCTGGGAACAAAACCTAATTCTATAGTGTCTGAGAGCAGCACAGTTAACTGGGGGTGTAGTGACACTGGAACGAAGCCCTTTCTTGTCCCAAAAGCCCCATTTTTTCATACGCATCCTTCAAAAAATGTAAATAAGTTTCCTTGACAGGAAGGATTGTAAAGTTTGGTATTTACATTAATAGCCTCGTAGCGGCGGGGAGGGGTGAGGATTTCATCTCAGTGCATTTAAAAAGCCCAGCAAAATGCATTTTGGATCCTCTGTTTACGTTCGTGTCTTTCCTTGGGAAAGGATAAATCTGTTACCCAGCAGACACCAAGCACGCTGCAGTCAGCCAAAAAACGCTCAGGCTCAGGGATCTTTGAAAAAGAGGGTGCAAGGGAAATGCTCCGGAGAAGGAGACACGCAAAGAGACAAATCTGCCAGGGGCTAGACTCAGATAAATGAATTACCCATCAAAAAGAGCTGGAGACACTCGTGGCGCAGGGAAAATGCTGGATCGGGTCCGAAGGAGCGCTTAGAAAAGCGGTAAAAACATGTTATTACTTAATCTGCTGGAGGCAGAGCTGCGGTAAAAGTCCTATCGGGAGAGATGTGCGTTGAAGGGTCATTAAGGGAGCAATCGAGGCAGACATTTCGGCTAAGTAGACCTAATTTGTCTCCGAATTAGTCATCCTCACGCCGCTCAGCTCTGAAGAGCAGCCCTAATTTCCAATGCATCCTCATTAAAACAATGGGAGAGACTGAAACGCTTCTCGCGAGCAGCCTCCCCTCACATTCCTTCCTACGGTGCTTTTTTGGGGGCATATTTCCTGCAGTTATAGGTAGCAGTGATAAATGAGCCCTGGAGATCACAGCGGGCTCTTGCAGAGCTGGGACAGATCCTGTAACCACCGCTGAGATCTCTTTTGGGGACATTCCATGCCACTCTTTCCCCCGGCAATATAATTATTTTTATAGCCATAGCCCTGAGAATCATTTCCATGTGCTTCAGCACGACTTTGAAACCTCCGAGCCCAAAACCTCCAGAATTTATGTCTTGCTGGGGAGCTGCAGGAAGGGTTTGACAAAGCCAGGAACATGGAAAGGAGCGGTACCAGAACCCCCAAACACAAAGCGAGCTGGAAACGCTGTCGGGGAATTTCAGCCGGGTGGGAAAAGCAGGTATTCCAGGGAGCTTCTTCACCCCTTTTCCCAGCTTTTGCAGAAAATCTGGAAAGGGGGAAGAAAAAGCAGATTGCTCCTTGGAAGCTGCTGATCCCACCAGACACCTCAGTGGGCTGCTCAAAAAGTCACCACATCTCCTGGTTCCCTTCTTCACACAAATTTGGAAGTGAGGAAAACCAGGAGACCATCCAGCTGTACATTAGCAGACTCGTACTAATTAAGGATAAGTTCTCAAGAATTAAAACAGTAGAAATATTTGCCAGGGATTAAAAAAAAAAAAAAAAAAAAAAACCAACAAAAAACAAAAACCAACAACAAAACACCAAACCAACTTGGCATTAATTAGATTTGTAGTTGTGGAAGATGACCACTCAGCAGCAACAACTAATCACACACAAAGAGCAAATTAACTCAGCCAGCCCATAAATCAAGGAGAGGCAGCCCTTGCCCTCAGAGCCATCCCTTTATCCACTTCCACACCAGGCCCAGCCAGTCCCCCCAGCCCCAAGGAGTCCTTGTCCTCCTACTGCCTTAGAGTGGGGATTTGGGGGTAAAATAGAGGACCCCTCTCTGAATTTTATCTGTGATCTGCCACCCAGAGCCCAGGGTTTTCAGTGTTTAGCAATAACGAGGGTTTTCCCTTGGGAATGAGAGAGGAAAAAAAAAAATTAGTCTTTCTCTATCTCATCAAGGGAAGCAGCATCAGGAATTTGGAGACAGGCTCCTTGCAGGAGGAGGGTGCAAACAGGACAGGGAGGTTTGGCTACTACTTCCCTAAAAATGTTAAATTATAGACAACAGCTCCTGAGCCCTGCTGGCAACAGAGGGCTCAAAGTGGCCATTAGATCCCTGAGTTCCCCGGATTTGTTCCCTGACTTGTCCAGGAGGCTCTCCCTGTGCCTGAGCCTTTTGGGTGGAAAGGGTGTGTTGATCTAATACTCCAGAACGATAACAGGAAAAGCAGCATGGATTCTTCAATCCCAAACTGGTGGCCAGGGGGTGTGTGGCAGTGCCCAGGGGCTTGGATCCACTTGGATCCAACTTCTCTCTGTTATAATTATGTGATTTGGGATTTTTAATTTTTTTTTACACCTGTATTTCAGCAAGGGATGGTATTGAGGTGGATTCACTCTACCCCAGACACAAAAGTGGTCAGACACCAAAACAGAAAATAATCCTTGTGCCCTGCACTCTGCGATGAGCCACAGTCCCTCCTCTTCCTCCCATCTCCTCTCCACCTTTCAACCACAGCTTGGAAAACAGAAAAAGGAGGAGGTGGGGGCGAGAGAAGAGACAGATGTCTGTCTATGGATTCAGCTTGATATATATTTACTGGAAGAGGTCCAGTAAGCCTGGCCTAGCTTTAATTGAGTTCCTAATAAGATAGTTTTGCCTTGTTAGCTGCCACCCCCAAGAAGCATTCCCTTAAGAGATGTTAGACCTGCCAAACACACGCTTTAAAATGCACCAGTTGGGTTTTGGGTGAGTTTAGCTACCAAAAATCCTTGTGCAGTGATTTATCTGATTATGCCCTCGGTTTTAGCTGTTCAGGCCTCCTTTAAAAATCATATGTTTGTGCTTAAATGTAAATAAACCCAATTGCTCTGCTGAAATAGGGGAATCACAGCTGAGCCTCCTATTAAAAATAATTAGTTAATCCAGCTTGGAAAACTGGGTAGGGTGGAATGGAGCGATGGAGAAGCTTTCATAGAAAAAACAGTGTTTGGGTGGCTGGGGGGTTTCCCAAGGCATCCACATCCAGTGGCCCCAAAACCAAACTCATCAACAAAATTAACCTCTCAGAGACACAAAAATGCACATTTCAGGCTGATCCTTATGGCAAATTTTATGCACATCCCAGTAAAATTTCTCCATGTGATGCGGCTCCTTAGGCAGAATTCCTGTCTGAAACGGGGAACTCAGAAATGTGAGGAGCAAAAAAAAAAATAAAATCGTGGACTCAAGAGGAAGGTGAACAGGGAAATGCTTCCCAGCAAACAACTTGGAATTGGTAACTGAAGATAAACCATCTTGTTGAGGATAAGAAAGGAGTTTCTAATTTAATCCTTCGCACAAACCCGCCTGGGCCCACCATCACCCACGGATGGTGTCAGAACCACGCTTGCCTTGCAGCACAAAAAACCCACCCCAAATAAGCCATGAAATTTATTAACAACCCATTAAACAAAGGGGTTTGGATGGGGAAAATAGGTTTTCAGTTTGTCCCAGCTGAGCACCTGCCTCCCTGCCCCTCTCATGTGTATCCCACGGGGATGCCCAGCACCACCTCCATGTGTAACCCCTCAGAATTCATCCCACAGGCACTTTTGTGCCATTTCTTGTGAGTTAGAGTCTTTCTTCCCCCAAACACACAGGTGAGCTTCCCCATCAGTGGATGGGTGGCAGGAATTGAGCCTCTGCATGGAACCAGAGAATTTTCACCCATTGCAGTGCATCTAAAAATACCAGGGAAATTTCCCAGTGAGAAACCAAGGCATAAACCCACATGATTAAAACAGGCCGGACGAGATAACACCGTTTTTTTTATAAAAGCACTCTGCCCAAAGCATATTAACTTGCATTTTTGCACACTGGATAAGATGGCTATCCTGCATATTTTAATTTATTTTGATGAATTCTTTTTCCTGATGAGCCCAGGAAATTTCTCATAGCACCAAGCCCTTTTTGCTGCAGCAATTGCGAGTGCAACGCTCCAGGCGCGGCCCCGCGATCTCCAAATCTCCCTTCCAGCTCCATAGGGGTTTGTGCACGGTACAACCCGACATTTTACAAGGGTTTTTTCATCCCTGGCCACAAAAGGGGATGTTTAAGAGATTCCTGGGATTGCCAGCACTAAATAATCTATTTTATATCAGATGGGGCTGAAATGATTGCCGTTGGAAGGGAGCGGAGCGGCCGTGTTCTCGCCTCCATCGCGATGTGTTGAGTTTGCACTTGGGTTTTGGGACTAAAAAGAGGTTCAGGCTTCTGAACTGTTTAAATCGGTTCAGAACAGGGGAGATCAGAGATCCCTTTCCAGTGATTCCCTTGGAAACTTTAAAATCGAACAGCCTAATGATCAATATTTGGTGTTAAAATGCGCGCAAAGGAATAGCTCACCGCCGCTCTCGCTGTTCATGCCAGGGAAATTGGTAGTGGAAAGCACCTCAAAAAGATCCTGTCACACCAAAAATACAATTCCAGACACTCCCAGGGCAATGCCATGTGCCCAGAGGGCTGAGGGTATGGAACTGGGAACTCAAAACACGCTGATTTTCGATCAGACTGAGTTAATCAGGAAGTTTTCCTCCTTAGCGCTGTTATTTTGTAAACCAGGCAATACTTTCACTCTCAACGAATGGGAAAAGGAAAATATTATAAAGTTGCCGAGGGAAACAGACACGGCTTTGAAAATTGTAGCTATTCCTTAGTTGTGCAGACTCATGGAATCTTAAGATTTCTCAGGCTAATAATGTCAGAATTTATTAGTGGGATCATATGATTTTTCACAATAATTGTGTCAGAATCAGAGAGAAAAACGCCTGGCCTTAAATACAACGGTCTGCAAATCTCTTCCCCCTTTTTCATACTGGTTTGCTGTTCTCATATATGCATCACAGGCTCGTTTTCTGCTGCAATTAGTGAGGTTTTCATGCCCACTGCAATGCCCGAGGTACATGTACAAGTCCTAAGGACAATTTTTAGATCTTCCCACTCATCCCTGCTCCTCCAGAAAATAAACCTTCTGTTTAGAGCACGTTCAGAGCTATTTCCTAATGCCATCATTTCACCAGCTGTGAAATGTATTTTTTTCCCCCTCAGTGCTGTTTTTCCTTAATCTTTCCCTGAAATGCTACTGCACAGCCTCTCACACAGCTACAGCCACGTTTTTATTGCTTGAAGATCCAAAAGCTCTTTCTGGAGAGGAAATCCATAGGCTCCCCCCCTGCCTTGAATTACTCATCCTCTGCATTGCTCAGGCTGCCTTGCAGCTTCTCTGTAGCTCTCTGTGTTCTTAAAATTGCACACGAGGTAAAATATTCCAAAACCGGGGGGGTTGGGTCGTTTCTGAAAGAGGGAGAAGAGAAGGTGAAGGTTTCCTGGAGCTGTTACAGGGAGCCTGGGCCAGGAATCAATGCCTAAAGCTTTTCAGGGGGTCTGGCTGCTGGGACAATTTGGGACCTGGGTGTTTGGAGGTGCTCCATGGAGGTGCAAACAGGGATGGTGAGGCACTTCCAGCCTGCAGCCTCGGCACAAGCAGGGAAGAACTCAGGAGAGCTGCTGGCCCCGTGGCAAGCTTGCTTTTCCCTCCACTCCCACCTGTTTCCCTTCTCCCAGAGGTCCATGTGAGCTGGGAATGCCTGAGCCAGGAATGCCAAATCTCAGCTCCTGCCGTGTGCAGGCACTGCTGGCACCCCAGCCCTTAACCTTGGGTTCCCCCCAGCCCCTCTGAGCAGGACAGGAGCCCTGAAATCTGGGCTGTGCCTCTCCCTGGCTGCCAGCATCCCAGCACCATGGAGGGCTGCAGGGACACCAGGCTTTACTCCAGCAGGTCCAGGAGGCATTGGATGGGGCTGGCAGGCAGATGAGGCAGCTCCATTTCCATTCTCTTAGGAAACTTAAGAATTTTTATAAAAAAACCGAGCGAGGATTTGGCAGCGAGCGGAGGGTGGGGACGCCTGCCAAGGCCTGGACAGCTGTACCTTCTTCACTAGCAAGTTGTGTGATCAGCAAGGGCTGTGCTGAAAGCCAAGAGGAGTTACCAGAGCTGCCACATTGCATTTGGCTGATCCTCCCTCTGGGAGACACCTTAAAGAAACAAACCCACCCTGACAGCCCCGCTGGCAGCAGCGCAGCCAAACCAGGGGTCGCCTCTCAGGCTCGGGGTGTTGTTCTGGTGTTCCCCCCGGCCCTTCCCCAATTTGGGATCCAAGATGAGGGAACAGGGGAGGAGGAGACTTACCCAAGGCTGTTTTTCCATTTTTGCTTGCGCACCAAAGCCCTGCCTGCCCCTCCCACGCACGGCTGGACCTTCCCCACAGCTTGAAATAACCCAGGAAATTGTGCAAAAGCCCGGCTGGAGGGGCACATAGCCCAGCAGCCAGCACCAAAGGGTGTTTCTGCACTCCAAACCCTAAAGCCTTGCTCTGCTGGGGTCTTCAAGATAGCAGGAGGGTCCCAGCAGATGGAGGGTGCGAGGAGGAGATTTGGGGAGCTCTGATGTGCCTGCAGACCCTGGGAGCCTCCCCTCCCAGCAGAGAGACTGACAAAAGGCTCTCAGATGTCTTCTTAAACAGAAAATTATGCCCCCTTTCCTTCAAGAGAAAAGCAAGATGTCCATCTCCAGGTGTGTTACCCCATCCCCTGCATCTCCAAGCTTTTCCCAGGCTTGGAGGTTTTGTTTTAAGCTCATTGCTGAAACGACCTCCTGGCCTGCCACGTGTATTCCCATTTCCCTCACAAAGCTCATTTCCCTTGCAAGCATCTCCAAAAGGTCCTTCCAAGCAAAGCTGAACTGAGGTACCCGCTCCCCCCACACATGCACAAACATTTCTGGATTTCTTCATCTCTCCCCACCCTGGCAGCCCCAGCAGCAGCAGATTCCCAGGCTGGGAGGTGGAAAAGGTGGAAAACCGCAGGAGCTGCTGACTCAGCACCTGCTGGCACTAGAGGGCAGGGCAAACTGCATTAAATACAGAATCAGGTGGGGTTGGGGTTGCATCCAAGGGGAACATCTCCTGTGCATCCAACAGGGAGCACGTGGAATATCTGGGAGCAGCCAGGAGCTGTGTCACTGCCCGAGAAAAGGAGGAACTGAGTTTTGCACATCCCACGTCAGTGATCATCAGGAGAGCAGGCTCACAGGTTGTTTAATTTAAGGTCAGAGTGTGGCAGCAGAGGTGCTTCCACCTTGCAGTCACAGCTGCCTTTCTGATAGAAAATCTCTTTTTTAAAAAAAATACCACAAAAATCTCATTTCTCTGCTGTGTTTTCTTGAGTATGTGATTAACCCTGCACTGTTTTTTTCTTAAAAGGAGATTTAAAATTAGCTCCAAACATAAAAAGCACAGGTCTATTCCATTCCTTTATGAACAGCCACTTCAATAAACAACCCAAATTTTAAGAGATGACTCTTAAAGAGGGTCAGGCAGCGCAGTCCTTTCATGAGGGAAAAACCGCTGGCAAGGGAAAAATAGAGCTGGCAAGGCAATCTGTGGCCTAAACACAAGGGGAAAAAACCCTCAGGCCTCCCAGGTCAGCCCTAATCCTGCAGGACAAGCATCCTCCAAATCTGCTGGCACCCACAGAAAGCATCTGCCCTTTTCTGAGGGACTGGATTCCTTAAAAATCTGAAGGTTGGGGTGCATGAGAAGCAGCTGGACCCTGGGGAGATGCTGTGCCCACGGGGCTCCTGCAGCACCTCAGACCCAGCTGAGAGCCCTGAAATCTGCCCAGGAGAGATGGCAGGACCATCTTGAACATCCTGGGGCAGGGAGAGAAGAGGGACAAGCTGCAGAATCTGGGAGATTCCATGGGTTCCTTAGAAGAGAGTGGCTAAGTGCTGCTGGGTAGAGAAATGCAGGGGCTTGGCTGTGATTTGGGAGGAGAAATGTCTCAGGCCTGCTTTGCTGCCAAGGAAGAAGGGGGGTCTGTAACTCTACAGACCTATGCCCTAAAACCACCTTGCCCTGCAATTTTGGCTGGTGGATGGTGCCTCAGTTTCCCCTGCAGAAAGCAAATATTAATGCACCTTGCCACCTCCCCAGCAGGCAGGACCTTGCCAGCAGAGAGAAGGGACTCACATGCCACCAGGCTGGATTTGCATTCAGCCCTTTATGTTCCTTCCACAGCTTCTCATTTCAGAGATCTGAATTGCAGATGTTGCTGCACCTCCGATCTGGAGAGGGACAAAAACGGAAGGAAAAAGGTTAAGCAGCTCTGTGAGTCACTCCAATGCACGACCTACTGTTGATTTAGAAACCTACCTCAGCTGTAAATGCAGAATAAGCTTCTCTGAAGTGTTTAACCTCTTGTATTCTGGCCAGAAAAACTAATAAATGAGAGCAAAACCTCCCTCCTGAGTCACAGAAGCAACAGAGCTGGAAAACCCTGCCATGGGGTCAGCACTGAGAATAAAGTGACCCAAATCAAGTGACCCAAGGAGGGAGGGGAAAAATAAAGAAGAGGTATTAGTGGGGCAGATAATGAAGAGAGCAGGCTGTGCTGCTCTCTGGGATCTGCTCCAGGCAGCAAAGGCAGGGAATAACTTCCCAAACAAGCACAGAGAGGCTTTGCCATGGATGAAATAAAATACAGCTCAGACCAATAGTGAGACTCTGGTTGCACAGGCACCCACTTGGTGCACCCAGGCTCTCCTTGGTGCTGCATAGGCTCATCACATCCCTCACAATCCCAAATAATTTATCCACAGGCTGGTGTCTGGGGCTTTTGGGAGACAAAGGACATCCCAGCCTAACTAGGGAAAGGCTGGGAGAAGAATTGCAGGCAGAATTAGCTTTGCTACAGGTCTTGCTGTGCACCAGTGCCAGGGCAGCTCTGGAGAGGGTGAGGCTGTGCATGGAAATGTCCTGATTCCAGCTTTGGAAACATCCTAATTCCAGCTTTGGAAAGCCCTGTGAGTTTTGGAAGGCAGCTGAACCATCCAACCCCCAACCCACCCCCCCCCCTTTCAAATATCTTGTTGAATCATCTTTTGTCTTCAAAGCAGAGGGTGTAGCAGCGGAAGGAGAGCTTTCCCTGGGATTTGAGGCACTGAGTGGGAGTTGAGAGAAAGGCCAGCATCTGCTGATCTCAGGGTACCACCAGGAGAATTCTGCACCAGGATCCCGAGGAGGTCACTTGGGCCAGGGCCATCCCAAGGCCTCTGCTTCCAGCAGGATCCTGCAAAGTGACCAAGGGGGGCTGGAGAGTCCCAACAACCCCACTGACTAAAGGGAAAGCTGAGGAGCAAGCAGTTCCAGCATAAATCAGCCTGGCCTCCGATGTTTAGGCGTGACTTAAATCAGCAGAGCTGTGGCTCACAAGCCACCAGAGGTTTTTGTAGGGATGGGGATGTTCAAACAAAAATAAAAGTCGCCATTCTGGTCAGCACACAGATGTAAAACTCAGGGCAGGGAAAACTGCCTGAGTAGTGCTGATGGATAATTCAGGCCCAAATACCTCTTGGAGTAATTTCCCTCTAGTTCCTCCCTATTCCAAGGCAATTTCCAGCCCTAATCAGACAAGAACTGAGACAGGATTCCAGAAAATGCATTTTAAGCTCTTTTTTTGCTAGTTTAGAACTCAAAGATTATGTGCTCAAACTTTTCCACCTAAAACCCAAAGGCTGGAAATTTACCCTAATAAAAATGCGACATTAACTGATTAATTAAGTTAATAATCTGTTGGAGTCGATGATGAGCAGACTGAAGCCAAGGAGATTTAAGGCTCCTCCAGAGCTGGCAGTTTTCTGAAAGATACTAAGTTTTCTTGATCCTTTTGAGAATTCCAGCCTAAACTCATATCCAGCAGCCTTTATTGTTTAGTTACTCTTTGGATCTCCTGGAAAAAACTAAAATCCCTAACACACTAGAGCAGCATAAATAAGGATGAAGCAGCATTTGGAATACACATCTAGAAGTCCAGGTGAAGGCACAAGTTGGTTCTGAGATGTCCCCACATGTCCTGGGCTGTGTCCATGTCAGATCCCTGGACTTGGCCTCAGCTCCTTTTCCAGGGAAGGAAAATCCCACAGGCATTCCCTTGCTCAGCCAACTAGATGACTTGGCTGGATGTCATCAGGGGGCGAGGCAGTGAGCCCCCAAAAATTCAGGCACTTGTGCCCAGCCTGTGCACACAGGAGGATGGAAAAAGGGAGCAGATCCCCTCAGAGCAGATACAAATCACCAGTTCCTTCAGTCAGAGCCTGGCTTGTGTAACCAGGCACTAAAAGGAATAAACTCAGATCTTTTCACACTCAAAGGTCTTTAAGGCCCTTTCCAACCCAAACCAATCCATGATTAATGGAGCAGAGATGGGAATCATTTGGATGGTGCAACACTGGAGAAGTCCAAGAGCCTCGTCCCCTGGACTTGAGGCCATCCTGAAAGCAGAGGTGGAACAGCCAAGTGAGGAGATGGGAGCAGAATGAGGATATCTCTGGAAGGAAAAGCAATGCCAGCAGTTCTCCTTAAGTCTCTGGAGCTGGCACAGTCCTGGCAGCCTCCTTATTCCAGCCCTACCTAGTTTGGGAGCAGCATGCAAACACTTGGAAGGGAAGGAAGAAAGCATTTAATAAGTCTGAAATAATTTTTTACAAATTCATTAGCTATTATTTCAGCTGCGTGACCTCCTGAAGGGACTTTCTGGAGGGCCAGATTATGCAGTCAACTGAAAATATAAATAAGTATGGAGAGGGCAGAGATCACTTCGTTCAGCCAAACCGTGTGGGATGTCAGGTTAAGTTTCCTGTCGGGTGCATCCGTGCACTTCCAGGAGGGGAGCGTGGCCCAGCACTTGCACTTCTTCTGCCTCCTCCAGGGAAAATAGTCATTTATTGGTGCTGATTTCAATCACTGCTGCTTTTAGGGAGCCTTTAATCTGAATGTGTGTTATTCACACTGCTACTTGCTGGTGGGCAAGGGCTGTGTTAGAGCGAAACGTGCAGTGCACACGCAGATACAGATCTTCCCCATCCCTGGAGGTGTCCAAGGCCAGGCTGGATGGGTCTTGGAGCAGCCTGGGGCAGCAGAGTGTCCCTGCCCGTGGCAGGGGGTAGAACAAGATGAGGTTTAAGGTCCCTTCTGGCCCAAACCATCCTGTGATTTTATGGTATGATGAGGCCCATCTGTGCCTGCGTAAGAGCAGCAACTAGTAATTTAAAAAGAAAACCAAAGCATTTTTAATGGGTTAAAAGCACACAGAGGAGTGAAAAGTTCTTACATTAAGTCATCCCAGACATCCTCCACACCCAGACAGATATTTAATTGAATCTGGGATTACAGATGACCTGTGTGTTGTGTGCAGAAGCATTTCTCTAGACAGAGACAGATCCAAGCTTCCCTATTCTCTCCCTGTCTGATTCCCCAATAAGCCTCTAAAGCCCCATTTCAGTCACCACATGTAACACCCAGCCTCCCTCCCTTCACACATGCTGGCTTAACCTGGAGAACACCAAACTTAAACATCTTGTGCTGCAAACATAAACCCTGTGAAAAACTCAGTTGAACAGAGCAGAAAAGCTGCTCAGCATCAACCAGAGGCTCCCTTCGCCCCTGGAAACATCCAAGGCCGGTTTGGGCGGGGCTTGGAACAACCTGGATTAGAGGAAGGTGTCGGATCAGATGACCTTTGAAGGTCCCTCCCAACCCAAAGCATTTTGAGACTCCCGAGCAGAGAAGCCCATCAGCAACTTCCGAGCAAGCCCCGGCTCCCAGGAGGGGCAGCTGGGCTCAGCTCTGCCCGCTGCGGCACCAGAGGGGAGCAGCGCTGCCAAACCCCAGCGCAGAGCCTTTGTTTGGGGATGCTGCGGGGAGACAGCTCCTGCTGCTCCCCCCAGGGCGGGGATTGCATCAGTGCCACAGGTTGTTATCCCAGCGGGGACCTCGCAGGGGTCACTCGCCGAGGGCTGGACTGGTCCAGCTTTTGCAGCTGGCAAAGCTAAACAAGAGCAGCCAGCTGAGTCAGCCGCGCTCCTGCCTGAAAGCGGCCGCTTAACCCGTTCGGTTAATCACCCAAACCCAGAAACCTGACAACTGCAGACAGGAGGACACACATCAGCCCTTTTGCGGCACGACAGGCTGGAAAGACCGTGGAAACCGATTTTCCAGGGCTTTTCTTTCCCTAGGCTGCTGGGTGCGTGCCGCACACAAATCATGTTCCCGGGAGTCGCCGGCTGGGCTGCTGTGAGCCAGCAGAGCCTGTGCTGAAGGGCAGCCGGGCCAGCGGGGCCAGCAGCTCCTTTCGGCTCTAAACATCGGTGACATCCTCGGCCAGACACGGCCAGCCGGTCTGCCCGCTCCTCCAGCACCGAGATCCCGTCTCCGCGCTCTTCCTCCTCCGAAAATTCCTCCTTGCTGGAGCCAGGCTGCTTGTTCCCCTCTGGAAAACAGCAGCGAGGGAGTGATACGTTTGTTTTACCTCTCGTGAAGCCATAAAATCCAGGAGTGCGATGAAAAGGTGACATGGGAGCCCTGAAGGGGATAATTTACTGATAGGGAAGGAACACGGAGCAGCGGCGCAGACAGCAAGAAGAATAAAACAAGATTTTAGAACTCGCTATTCAGTCACCGCACTGAGAATTAAACCCCTCTGGTGCTCATTTATGGGAGTGGAGGCTTTTGGAGCAGAGCAGAGGGTTGGGAAGCGCTATCCAGGCTGGGAGCTAGAGAGGTTGTGAGTAAGATCTGGCTCCCTGTGCTGCTCCCCGCGGTTCGCCTGCCCGGCACGACCCGCGGAGCAATTTCAGGGAAGCCCATAAAGCAGCTGGCCAGCCCCATGCCAGGTTCGAGGCACTGATGCTGCTCCTGGGAGTCTTGGAAAAATGATTGACGGATGCTCAGAGCCCCGTCAGGGACCGGGGGGATGCGCTGACCACGCTGCTGGAGGATGCTGCAGCATCCAAGCCCACAGAAACAAAGTGAAAGCATCCCCACCCTGACCAGCCCCCAGGGAGATTCACAGGCACTCCAGCTCCTGGCCCTGCACAAGGCGCCCCAAGGAAGCAGAGGCAGCCTTGGGAAGAGGTTGGCAAGGAGAGGAGGAGGAGGAAGAGGAAAGAGAGGGGCAGAGCTGATTATAAACACCAGGGCAGGGAATGGACTCAGTAAAGGTTGAAATCCAGATGGCTTGGTTTAAGAAGCCTGGTTTAAGGGTTTTTAAACCTGGTTTAAAGGGGATATTCTATGATTCTACGCATGGGCAAAGCTAACCACATGGAAGGCAGCAGCTGTAAAGTTTAGGAAAACAGCTGTACTGTGTGCTACTCACATTAAGGGCTGGAAGAAACGTGGGACCAAGGAGAGGTGTGGGACCCCGGGCGGATTTTGTGCCGCGCTGATGGAGCTGCCAGGCCAAGGAAAAGGGGGAGAAAGAGCCCCGGGGCAGGAAGAGATAAGGAATGCAAAGCAAGGCAGGCTATCGCATCTATTCAAATTCCGAGTCACTGTCACCATTCCCAGGGTGCCGAAAGCAATCCCACTGACTCACCCCAGCCCCACGAAATCCAGAATGGCCAAGGACTCCTTCCTAACCCGGCAGCATTGCTTGTCATATAAAATATAACTCCCTCTTCATGAGGGCAACACCCTCTAACCCCAGGTTTTTTAAAGAGTTGAGCGATTCTTGCCATAAAAAAAAAGATCAGAGGGGCTTTATTGACTGCAGCAGGATTAAACTGGTTTATTCCAAGTGAGAATTTGGCCCCTTGACTTCAAGGAAGCCGTGCTGATGAATCCCAGATGGAGACCTGGCCGGGTACAATCCCTCCCCAGAGGCCTGGGATTGAATCACCTCCACTGCTCAGAGCCTGGGTGGCTATCGAGGAACAAGGAACAGCACCTGCCATGTGGGAAACATCGAGCATGGGACCAGGGAACTGGGATTGAGGAATTCAGGAACCTTCAGGGTGTGCCTTATAGTGGGGGGAAGATGCCAGAGTAGCATCCTTTCTCCTGCAGACCTCTGGGAATGTCACCTGGGATGGGAGTCCAACACCTGGGCACTGAGCACAGCAGGCAAGGAGATGGGGAATCTTCCTGGCTTCTTCCCACTGGGAGCTTTTTGTGGTGCCCTGTGAAGATCCATGAGTGCAAAACCAGGATTAAATCCACCCATGCTTCAGGGAAGCTGCCCCATCATCCCTCTGGCAGTTTTGAGGAGCGAACACAGCTTCATTCCTACTCCAAATGCCAAGGATCTTTTTTCAGCAATCATCTCCAAGGCTAACTCAAGGCAGGCAAGATTTTGCTTCCCAGAGTTGTAGGCACAAGTACTTTTTTTTTTTTTTTTTTTTTGCAGGAATATCTAAAAACCTCTACATATGTGCCTATGGAGAGATGGCAAAACTCTGGATAAACACCAGAATACACCAGTTCCAAGGCTGGTGTTGATGTTTTTTAGGGTCTGAAATGTAGAGGGCGTGGTGCCTCCCCCACCAGCTCACTCATGCAGGGACATTAAAAATCCACAGTTTTGGGATGCCAGTGTCTCTCCCCAGATTTCTCCTGAGAGTCTCAGCCCCAGATGTGCACCGTGCAGGCCAGGGGGACTCTGAGGGCTGGGCTTTGCGTGCGGAGCAGACTCCTGGGAGGAGGGAAATGCCTGGGCTCGCAGTTCCCTCGCTCCAGCCTGGCCTTCCAAGCTGTGCTTGCGAGGGCCAGCATCTGGAGCGGGGAGGGAGCCGAGGATTGATGGGCAGCACACGTACAGCTGTGCACATCTGGCCCGCAGGTGTTTCAGCTGCTATTTGTCAGGGACATGAAAAAGCACCCCGAGTTCCCGGGGCAGTCGTACCTGTCCCGTGGATTGTTCCCAGAAACCCCAGAATTCCGTGGATTTTTATGTCTCTGCTTTTTAGTGGGTGGCCCCAATTTTTTTTTTTTTTTTTTTTTTTTTTTTTTTTTTTTTGCTTATTTGTTTTCATTATTATTTTATTTGAAAGAAGGAGTTTAAGCCCTAGATGCTTTTAAAACAGGGGGGGTTTGTTATTAATTCCACTGGCATTAATCCACACAGCTGAGTCAGTCGTAATGGATGGTTGTCATCCTTCCCCTGATTTACTCCTAGGAGTGGAGGTTACCACAGAGCCTTTGTGCAGCACTGATGAAACAAACTGAGGCTGCTCCTCCTCGTGCTTAGCCACAGGTACAGCCAGACTCACTCCCAAAATATTTAATCTATGCAAGGACAGATAAAGTGGGGAAATGGGTAGGAAAAGTCTCATCCGTGGGGCAGGAAAATCCCACAGGGATGCTGCTGCTGCTGAGGTTTGGGAGCTGCAGCTGCATACAGGAAAACTGTGAGAGCAGAGGAGCTGCTGGTTGAGCTGGCCAGGCCAACAGAGTTCCCTTGGAAAAAGAAGAAAGCCACAGATGTATATGTTTATTTTTAGAGAAGGTGTCTTTCCTAGAATTTGTATTATTTTGGCAGGAGTGCCCGTGGGAGGAGGAAAGGTTTTCCTTTGGCCAATAATATCTGCTGTCCTAAAACGGGGTGGAGGCAGGAGGGTGTTCTCACAGCCCGGTTCGTATCTCAGTTCTGTTTGTCCCTGCAGAGGCAGACAGGGACCAGGGACCACATCCCAGTGACTGCCAGCTTTGTCCTAAATTAAATTTAATTTAATTAATTTCCTCCTGGGGCTGTGAGTTGTGTCTGTGCAGGGTCATTGTGAGCATCTCGGCAGAAGGGGATGGGCCACCTGTGACAACTCCACCCTTCTGCCCCGATTTCCACCCATTCCCACGGCTTCAGCCCCTTTTGGGGGTGCATTTCAGGCAGTGCCTGCCCGGCATTGCAGGTGCTCTGGCAGCTGGAGCCCCTCTGGAACTCAGGAGGCAGAGGAAGGTGGGATGTGGCTGCTCTCTCCCTTGGCGTGAGGCTCAGAGCCGCTTTCTAGGGACACATCTGAGTCTGGGCAAGCTCTCCTCCCCAGCCCTGGGTATTTCCCCGGAGCTGGCGGGCACCTCCTGCCCCTTCTCTGCCCCCATCCCTGGCTCAGGAGATGCCGCTGGTGTCGCCCAGTGCTTGTTGCCCCGAGCCACCCACGGGGCAGCCACGCAGCTCCGGTGGTTCTCCCAGATTCCCAAACACCGGGGCGGCAGCAGCAGCAGCGCTGCTTTTCCCTGCTCCGACTGCTCATTAGTGGCTTCCGCCCCTCAGCAGTTCCGAGCTGCCATTCCAGTGATGTGCTGCCAAGGTTTTAACAAGGGGCTCCCACAAACCTGCCTCCTCCTCCTCCTCCAGCTGCCACCAGCCCCGCTCAGCCTGTGGAGGAGTGCAGGGCTGCAGGAAATGCGCCTTTGCTGTTTAAAGCTCTTTTTTTTTTTTTTTTAATGTTGGTTTAAAACTGTTTTTATATTTGTTTTAACTTTCTGGCAAAGGAGGGACACAGCACCTTGGAGCAAACATTCCTGACTGCCCAAATTTTGCTGCAGGGAGGCAGAACCTAGCAGGGCAACTCTGAGTATCCCAGCAGCAAAATGCTTTTCAGCATTCCCTTCTCCTCCCTGTGGTGAGCACAGGCCCACAAGACTGATTCTAGCTGGGCTACGACCTCAAGTGTTGAAGAATTGGCTCTTTCTAGGTGTTTTGGGCTCCAAAGGACAAGTTTTTCCATGGGAAGTTGTTGAGCCCACAGGCAGAAACCATTTAATTCCTCTCCTTGGTGAGCATCCCTCTCTTCTTCTCGATGGGTTCTTCCTCTCCAAGGCCACGTTGGACTTTGGGGCTTGGAACAACCTGGGATAGTGGAAGGTGTCTGTGCCCATGGCAAGGGGTGAAATGAGATGGGCTTTAAGGTCTCTTCCAACCCAAACCATTCTGGAATTCTGTGGGCACCAATAACCCTTTCTGCAGCAGTGTGAGGGGGAAAAAAAATATTTAAAGCAAAATTACAGAGTAGTTTCCAGCAATGTGCAAGAGGAGCACTCACAACTGCCCCAAATTTGTTTCAGCCACGAGTGAGGAGCTCTCTGTCCAGTCCCCAGCCCCGTGGCTGTGCTCCATCCTGCTCCTATGGCTGGGAGCAGAGCCAGGATCCTCAGTTTTCCCCGGACAGCAAGGTGTCAGCAAACCATGGGCCTGGCCCTGGACAGGGAGAAACAGCTTCAGGGGGAGGAGAAAAGGCTTGAATCTCCATTTTCTCGTACCACATCACCATCAGAGTGCTCCTGGTTACAAACTGGGGAGCTGCAGGATGCAGGGAGGACGTTTCACCTCCGAGCAGCTGCAGAGAGATAAATCCCCCAAGCTGTGGAGAGGCTGGGGCGAATCAGAGAGAGGGTTTTGCATGGGTGAGGAGGAGTCCTGGGGGGCCCCGTGGCTCAGGAAAGGACCTGTGCCAGGGATGTGTTTTGAGGCAGCTCCCCAGCTGTGAGATGCACATAACTGTGGCTTTCCCTTCATCTGGGAGTCTTCAGGAGGGGTGGTTGATAAGGGCTCTTAGCAGAGCCAGGGGCTCTGGTTTCAGTCTGTCCCTACCCACGGCATTAGATCTGATCTTGGCCCTCTCTCCACCCCCTCAAACAGACACAATTATTCCTGAATTCCTTTCTCAGCTTCCTCCCTTCTGAAGCCTTGCAGCTTGGTCCTGCTGTTTTTTTCCAGGACTCCCTCCTTTCCTGGCTTATGGAAATCAAGGGATTTCTGCTGGGATTCTCCTTTCCTGGTAACACCCCAAAAATCAAGAGATTTCTGCTGGATTTAGCCTTTTGTGGTGGGAAACACCCCCAAAAATTGAGGGAATTCTGCTCTTTTGTGGCACTTTTTTTTTTTACCATCCAAATAATGAAAAGGTTTTACATTTAAACAAGGACAGGCTTGAATTGAAGGAGGTTTATATTTAAATTTAGCAAACTTAAATTTAAACGAATTTGAGTGATTTAAATTTAAACAAGGCCAGATTGGATGGGGGGCTCTGAGCAACCTGGCCTGATGGAAGGTGTCCCTGCTCATGGAATGGGATGAGCTTTAAGGTTCCCTTCCAGCCCAAACCTCTCTGTGAAGTGGCTACCATAAATTTTGGCTCCACACATAGCTGAGAACTGCATGAAATAATTTGGGAGCATCCCTTCAGCAGTGATCCTCCCAGTCATGGGGATGCCATCAGAAATTTTGGAGCACGGCTGCTTCCTACTCTCCCCATACCCTGAGACAGCTGGGCCAGGGTGTTTTTTTTGCCCAGAAAACAAAAACAATGGCAAGAAAGAGGAATCAGCATTGGGCATGGAAAATTTTGAACTCAAGCAGCAAAAGTTTCAGGAGGTCTTTGAGCAGATCACACCCGTGCAATGCTGGGAGGGAAAGTGTGAAAACCTGACCATGGATATTTTGATTGATCTGTGCCATGGGACTTTTCAGAGGAGTTATTCCCAAAACAGTTGGGAATGATGGCTCCTGAGCTCAGGGAGGGATTTTAGGGATTTTCTAGAAGCAGGAGCATCTCTTTTTGTGCTGTAACCGAGCATTACTTGAAGTTACTTCTATTCCAGAATAAATTTTTACACTAAAAAGAGGAGAGATTCAGTGAGGAAGAATATCCCTCACTCTGAGGCCCTGGCACAGGGTGCCCAGAGAAGCTGTGGCTGCCCCTGGATCCTTGGAAGAGCTTAAGGACAGAGTTTGGGGGCAGCCTGGGATAGTGGAAGATGTCCCTGCCCATGGCAGGGGTGGAACTGGATGAACTTTATGATCCCTTCCAACCCAAACTGTTCTGGGGTACTATGAATGCACATTTTCCTCACCTTCATGTGTTTGCTTTGTCCCATCTTATTCAGGCCTTACCTCTGAGAAGAAGCAACTCCTCATGGGATTTCTCCTTCCCCATTCACCCTAAAATGTGCCTGGGATGAAGGGGGAGAAAACAAAAAAGGCCCTGAGGGTAGAGCCTTTTTTCTGCACCCTCAACTTTAAAAGAAGTTGGAAAAGCTACCTTTTTTTGAAAAAAACCAAAACCAAAACCAAAACAAAACAGTAAAACCCACCAAAACCAAAAAACCCAAACAAACGCCAACAGTTTCCCAGCATTTCACATTTCATTTGCACTCTCAGCCACATCATGGAAATTATTTCAATCCTTTTGTAACCAAACACCCCAATCCTATATAAACAAAGGCCTGGGGGACCTGTTATGAAATTTCCTGCAACCAGGGCCTTGCTCCTGCTGCCACCTTCCATCCACTCTCTGTGACATCCATGCTGGGCTGGGGAATGCTCCTGGTGGAGCTGGGAGATGCTCCTAAAGCAGGGAAAAATGGATCAGGCAGAGGAAGCTGGGCCCTGTGCCTGGGAACCCCCCAGGAATCCCTGGAGAAAGCAGCTGCCATCCCTGGAGGCGTGCAAGGCCAGCTTGGATGGCCCACAGAGGGTTTTGGGGGCATCTTCCCCCTTGCTCAGCCCTTCCTTCCCCCTGCAGCAGCAGAAGTGCAGCAAGCAGGGGCCAGGCTGCTGACACGAGCATGACAAGCCAGATTCAGGGTCTGATTCTGGAGAGAAATTCCAGAGTCTGATTTCAGAGACTAATTCCAGAGTGTGATTTCAGAGTGTAATCTCACAGAATTGCAGCACAGTTTGGGTCAAAAGGCACCTCAAAAAGAGCCAAGCCATCTCCGTGGAGCTAGCATGGGATGGAATGTGGCAGAGACATTCCAGAGCTCTGGAAAATCCACAATCCATAGGGTAGGGCCATCACCATCCCCTCACTGTAAACAGGGAAGAAAATCAGCCTGTGAAATTCCCAGTTGTCCAGCTGGAGAACCAGAAAGAACCAGTGGGAAGGAGAGGCCTCAGGGCAGCAGCAGCCAGAGCAGGGGTCTCAGCCAGGTTAAAGATGTCAGCTCTGCTCTGGGAGAAGCTTTGTGCTGAGCTCTCTGCTCCTGGGTGGGATTTAAAAAAAATCCCTGGAATCAGACCAGCTTTTTATCTGGTTTTTACCTTTTTTTCATGTCAGCCACATTCAGAGAAGAGCAGGGCACAGCAAAACCTTGTGTGACCACCCTCCACCCCTTTCTTCTGCTCACTGGAAAAAATACTACGAAAAAAGAAAATAAATCAGCAAATTGCTTTGTGGTATCTTCCTCCTCCCTGGATTTTATTTTCCTTTCCTGGAGCCCTCCCTGAATGGGAAAAGGGTCAGCCTGTCATCTGCCAGACGTGGGCATCCCCAAACCACCATGGGAGAGGTAGAGCTTTCCTAAGTGGTCCTGGGCAGCCTGACAAGTCCCCGAGCTCCTGCAGAATGTGGTCATAATTAGATAATTAATAACTTGGAGAGGGAAAGGAAAGGAAATTAGCTAAATGGAAGCTTTCCTCGGTGGGAGGAAGTAATTATATCTGCTTTTTGATATCTGAGCTGAGGTGGCTTTGCTGAGTACAAGGAACAGCACCTTGCTTGCAAAGCCATCCCTGCCCCAAGCAGGATGGGGGGATCCCATGGGCACTGCTGGGTCACGAAGTTTGTCCCACAGAATTTACCCAGCTCCAGGAAGTGTTCCACACCAGGCTGGAGCAACTTGGGATAGTGGAAGGTGTCCCTGCCCAGGCAGAGGGGAGGAATAAGGTGAGCTTTCAGGTCCTCCCTAACCCAAACCATTCTGGGATTCAGTGATTTTTTCATGGATACATTGCTCCTGCCTATGGATTTACCATTTTAAACTCCAGTGCAAACCAGTCTGTGACATTACCAGACTCTGAATTTAGGCTGTCTATCCAAAAGCCCAAGGAATTCCAAGAGCTTCCACTTGCTCCTGGCACACTGGGTTTTGCCCAGAGCCTGGATTAACTCCACACTGCTGGAGCCAGGGCCAGGATTCAACACATGGTGATGAAGCACAGCCTGGATTTGTAGGGAAAAGGCCCTTCCCACACAACCTATCTCAGAAAGATGTCCTGCATTCAGTGTATTTATTTTTCTTCTCTTTTCTTGTTTTTTCTTTCCTTCTCTCCAGACTGTCCAGTGTCTGCGACTGACGTGGAATTGGAATATATCCAAGTTTGTAGCTTCTGAAACCTTAAAAACCTCAAGAAAACTGGTCCAAAAGACCCCTCTTGACCTCCCTTGCTCTGAACTCTTGTGGAGCATTTTAGACTGAGCAGCAAAACAGCACCGAAGAGAAGGGGCTGAGACTTTGCAGCATCTCTCCCCAAAACGACTGACCAAAGAGAGGAGAAGCAACATTCCTGGTTGTTCATTGTTGTTGGGATTTCGTGTCTGTCTGTCTGTGCGTTTGGTGTTTTATCGCTAATTTTTTTAATTTTTTTATTTTCTTCTGGAGAAAAATCTTAATTCAGGAACACGTTTAGGAGGCATCTTTGGGTTCGAGTTTTATTTCCCCTTAGCTGTATTCTTCTTCTTCTTCTTTTTTTTTTTTTTTAAATTCCAAACCTGATTTCTTGTACAGTCATGGCAAAACTGGACCAAGGCTCTCAGCAAAAATAGGAGAAGAAGGAAGAAAATCCACCATGCCCCCAGCTCCCTGCATGTTTTGTTTCAAGTACAGCCTGGATTACAGACTGCCCTCCACACTCTGCCACCTCTCCCTTATTGCTCCATGATTTGCTACCGCTCATCCCCTTCCCACTTGTTTTTATTTTTTTTCAATTTTTTTTTTTTTTTTTGTTTTCATTTTCTGTTCCAATGTATATGTTGCTTATTTGTTTTATTTATTGAGATATTTTTAACGAGCTAAGAGACTGCAATGTCGCTGTGTATACTGCTTCTCTTGCCAGTAAAAATAAAGATGTCATGCAGCTACTGGGGGTTTGGGATTTATGTTCTTGACTCCACAGCCCCCAGCAGAGGCTGAGACTCTTCCTTGCACCCCACAATGTTTTGACACTCAGAAATTTGGCTAAAAACGTTTTCTCAGGGAGTGAGGTGATGGGGTGCAGAGGGTGTGAGCAGCACTTGTCCAGGCTGATGTCTGCAGGGTGATTTGGCCTGGAATGGACCTTAAAACCCAACACCTTCCATTAGACCAGGATCTGGGGCTAAATTATCCCAAATGACCTTTTCCTCCCATCAACTATGGGAAGAAAAAAAAAAAAAAACCAACCCAAAAACCCTGAAAAAACAAAACAAAAAACCCCTCCCTGCTGTGGTGTCTAGGGCCATTAAAAAATAAATCATGTCATTCCATCCAAACCAGCTTCAGGGAAAAACATTTTAAGGCTCCAAATCACGGCCCTCTCTGTGTGTGCATCAGATGCATTCATTCCCTGATAGCTTGCCCAGCCCCAGTGCCCAGTGTTTACTTTAAAACAAGCCTGGCTGCGTGGAGGAAAATCCATCACATCCATTAGAAGCTCTCACTTGAAAGTAAATGACATCTCAGTCTGGGCTCTGGGTGCCAGCAGAGCCAAAAACACCATTTAAGAAGGTGAATTTAACAGCTGTCAGGCCATGCAGCACACGGAATGGGTTCCCCCCTCTGAGGAACGTGTGGTTTTGCATCAGTTACTGCAATTTGGGGAATCTCTAACAGTGCTCCGGGTTGTGGTTTCACCACAAGAAGTGACATTTTTCCAAGCACAGGCACTGAAATGCAAATCCAGCTTTTCTGAGGGCTTGTCAGGGAGCTTGTGGCGCTGCTCTGCTGTGCCATGAGGTGCTCAGGAGCAGGACACGGCTGGATTTTCCCAAGGATCTGTGCCCTGTGCCTTCCCTGCCGCTGCACAGGGTCAGGGCTGCTCCCCCTGTGCTCCAATTTTAAGATTTAAGGATCTCTCACGGTAGATCAAAGCCTTTGACCTCTCCCTGCAGCTCTAAACAAAAATTGATGCTCGCAAGAACTTTTGGAGCCTCTTCCATGAATTCTGGGGGTTAGCCAAGGCTCCTGTGGGTGCATGGCCTTGGAGAGGTATATCTGGAGCCTGGAATTAGAATACAACATTTGTTTTTAGGCAGAAAAGGGAGTAGCTGCTCAAATGGTCAGGAGAGATCCATGCTATGGGGTTCGGATGGGTGCATTCAGTTCCTGAGGAGAGAACCAAGGCCATGAAATGCTCCAAAAACTTTGGGAGCTGTGAACTCTCCAGGTGACAGATTTTTAACAGCAAACACACCTGACTCCATGAAGAGGGAGGCAGACAATTCCATCAGCTGCTGGAAATGCTTTTTGTGCACTTGGAGCTCGTTGGTGTGAGCTGGGCAGTGGGGAAACCCAGACCCCAAACTGCAGCTGTGTGCTGGTGGGCAGCACATGGATATACTTATATTTCCTTTTCCACACACAGGAGTCTTTTTCAATGGAATTTATCACCCCTAATCCCCAAGAGGATTGAAATTGTCCTTCCCAATCCCACCTCACAACACCTTGTGAGAGATTTAGGGACATCACCAAGGGCAGGGACAGGGTGGCTTGTGCAGAAGAGGATGAAAGCAAGGAATCCCTAAAAGCAGCAGGATCAGATGAGTCCCAACAATGGGATTTCTCCTCCATGGCAGCACACATGCCCCCGTGGAGCCAGGCTAAATATTGGTCCTGGATTGCTTGGTCTCTGTGCACATGAAAGGCTACAAAAAACCCCCAGAAACCAGTACAAACTATTTCTGCAAACCACAAAGCAAAATATTCACTGGAAAGAAGCCAAGCACTGAGGTGAGGATGTAAAATGCACTGATTTGGGTTTTTTTTTTTTTAATTATTTTTACTCAATCCCAGCTCAATTTAGCACCTCCAACCCCTCAATTTTTAAAAGGTTGGGTTGGGGAAAGGTTTTTGCATTTTCAGCCAAAGTCCACATGAAAAAATAATAGCCATGAAAACCCCCCAAACAAATCCAACCCCCAAGTCCCACCCTTTGGGATGTCTGTTCTCCCTGGCCACCCCCAAGGTTTCCACACAACCAAGGAGTGCTGACAGCAGGGAGGGATGGGGAAAGGGGGGAGCCCTGACGATTTTTCCCAGAGATCCTTGTAAACTTGGAAGCACTGGTTGGGCTGGGACCACCCAGGCACTGTTTCTGGGATGGCAGATCCAGCCCTCCCCTCCCTGCAGGGTGACAGCAAAGAGAGGTCAGTGTCACCTCGGCACTGAGCTCTTGGCTGGGGGAACCTGCATCCCACACAAACCTGGGAGAGGAGGGAGCCAGGGGAGGACCCACAGGCAGCTGCATGCTCAGGACAAGGATAAATCCTCTGTTTGCTGCTGTTGGGAAGTGCAGCGACAAAGGGACCTGGATCAGGGTTAGGCAGAAAGATAAAAACTGAAATCAGAAGTGATGTGAAAGTAACTCACCAGTCCTGGAAGGATTTGAAACCTGCTTAGATGTGGTGCTTGGGGACAGGAATTAGTGGTGGCCTTGGCAGTGCTGGGGGAATGCCTGAACTCTGCTCTTAGAGGGCTTGTCCAGCGTGAAGGATTCTGTGACGGTTCAGGCAGGCAAAACCTGTTCCAGCTGGAGGAGGATGGCTGGGAAGAGATGGAAAGCAAAAGGAGAGGTCAGTCCCAGCAGGAGACACAGCCCGTCCTCTGTCACTCACACAGTATTTCTGCTTTCCATTAAAAAAAACCACACATTTATGTCTCATCTTTAAACCCTCCTCCTGCTTGCAGCACCAAAGCTGGGAAAAGGCTGCTCACCTAAACCACACAAAGAGGAAACACCACAGACTGGGCCCTGGCAGAGAAACCGTGCCTGGAATCCCTGGAAGTGTCCAATGTCCAGGTGGGACAGGCCTTGGAGCACCCTGGGACAGTGGAAGGTGTCCCTGCCATGGCAGGGCTGGGATGAGGTGATCTCCAACCAACCTTCCAAGCCAAGCCATTCCATGGCTCAGTGATTCCATTATTGCCAGCACTTTGCCTGTGGTTTAATGGTATAATTCCAGGATTTTCAGCTGCATCTTGATGCTCTTTGTGGTCTCCATGCCATTCCCCTCGCCTTTGTAGTCTCAGGATTTGTCTGGAGCTTGGTAAAGTGCACTCAGCCCTTTTATGATTTCCTGTCCTATTTCAGAGCCCTGCACTGAAAGACTTTAGTTGCCTCCTAAATCTTTTTCCAGAACTCTCCTGTCACTTTAAATGTGGGCCAGCATTTTGTTAGCTTCAAGACTTTGAAATAATATCAAAGTAAACCTCAAAAGAAAATAACGCAGTAAAGGGAAAGGTTGGGGCCTAATTCATATTTAAATAAAAATCCTTCACTTCAGCTTGGGTTACTGTGTAAAATGACTGGGAGCAAATGGAGCTTTTAAAGGTCTTATTCCCCTCAGGGGTCTGTTTTTAAATGATCAGGGAGCCTACCAGGCCCAGGAATGGAATTGCCTTCCCAGGAAAAATTCCCTATCACTGGGAAGAAAAATCCTTGAAGTTCTCCAGAGCCAGGATGGACTTTTTTCCTCCCTCCCCTCCAAGCTGTGACCCAGAGCAATGTTTGTGAATGGTGGACAAGTGACCAGGATCCTTGTCAAACCTTTGGAGAAGGAGACCAGCAGCTCAGGGCTCATGTCAAAACACAGTTTTTTCTCTCATTTACTTTTCATTTTCTGGGGCTAACCCCACATAGGAACAGGAGACACTGCCCTTTCCCCTTCTCAAATGCTGGTTTTCAGGAGAGAGAGGAGGAGCTGGGGGCAGATTTCCACCAAGCCCCAGCACCTGCCAGGGATCTGTGGGAGTGTCAGAATTCCGAGCTGACCGCCCAGCGCAGGTACCTTGGCAAGAGCGCCAAGCACTCGGCTCTGCTGGGCTTTATCCGGGGATCTCCTCTGGAATTCTGCTCTAAGCCCCACATCCTGGAGTGGTGATGGATTTGCCTTCCACGTCCCCTCGGCCCTGATTCCTTATTTCCTACTGCAGCCCCAGGAGCAGCGGGTGGGAGGGACGGCTTTTGCTAACGCCAGCAAACCCGGGATCTGCCAAAACCCCGAACAAAGGCTGTGAGAAAAATATTTCTGGAGGAAGCATTCGCTGAAACATGATTCATTTCTCTGAGATAAGTCATATTTCCCCCGGCCAACACTTACAAAAGGGCTCTCCTCCCTCATCCCTGCTCTGGCCTGGATGCTGGATAGTCCTGGGCATGTGCTTCCAGTTGAGGGCTGTGAATTTGCTCCCATGCAAAAGCAATTTGAGGCTGGTGGTGCCTAAAGAGGCTCTCTGGAACAGAGGCTGGGCAGAGTTAAAGGAATAAAGTAGGGATGCATTAAAAGGCCTTCAAAGGATTCACCATGGGCAGTGCAAGAGCCTGGCCATGGCTACCCCCAAGATGAACTCTGAGTCATGAGTTTTCACACTTTTATAAGTTTTGGTCCATTTCCATACTGGAGTTCATTGTCCAATTCCAGCTCCAGGTTCTGCAGTCCCATCCTCCCAGATTCTCTCCTCAATTCGCTGCTGTTTGCACTTTTTGGGGCTGAAGCTGCAGCGGTGTCCTTGGTTCTGGAAAAGGATTGATTTGTGTGACTGAGCTGTGAGGGAACTTGCTGACACTTTATATGAAATTCAGAGTTATACACTAATGCAGTTCAGAGTCTGGAAAAGGTGAAAGCTAAAACTGAAGGCATCAGTGGGGACGTGCATGGCTCACTCTGTGCTTCCCTCATTGTCACCGGTGCCTTCTCTCCTCTCCACCCTCCGGAAGGGGACTATCCCCATTCCCAGCTTCACTTCCAGCATCATTGTTTTCCAGCCGGGTGTGACATCCCTGCCCGGTCGCTGTGGCTTTGTCACCAGCTCCTAGAGACAATGGGCTCCATGGGTCATTTGCAGTTCATCACGTCTTTGGAGCTGTCCGGGCCCTTAGTTGAAAAAAAAAAACAACATTCCTGCTTTGCACAGGGCCGAGAGATCTGTAATGGAATTTCCTAACATCCCTTATTGCAGAAACCCTCGTTCAAGAGGGGCCCTGGCAGACCATGGCTCGCTTTCCCAAATTAGTGGTCGGGTGGAAATCCAGTAGGAATTGGGCAAGGGACCAGCTGGCATGGCCAGGTGACACACAGGACAGCAGCTCGTGGTGGGAAATGTCCATCCAAGCATCAGGCAGGGCAGTCCTGGTGGGGTGATGGACCCAAAATGCTGGGCAGGGACCTCCATGGCCACAGCTCTTCTCACAAAGAAATCACGGAATGGTTTGGGTTGGAAGTGACCTTAGAGGTCATCTCATCCCACCCCCTGCAGGGGCAGGGACACCCAGGCTGCTCCAAGCCCCATCCAAACTGGCCTTGGACACTTCCAGGGATCCAGGGGCAGGCACAGGGACGTTCCTGGGACACCACACGAGGTGCAGAGCTCCCCCATGAGAACAGACACCTCGCCACCACACACAAGGTGAGCCACACCCAGGCCAACCTTCAGATCCATCCAAGGTGGTCTCCTGGTGCCTGGTGGCATCCCAAGCCCCCTGTGTGGGATTCTGTCAGTTGATTTTTATTTCTCCTTTTTCTTTTCTTTCCCTGGGATGCAGGAAGTCAGAAAACAGGCTGGAGCATGAACCTGTTCCCATGACTTATTGCCTGGGTCACTATCCCTGCAGGCATCATCATCTCCATCAGCAGCATCCAAGCTTCCTGTGTGCCACCATCACCTTTGGGGACATTGGAACAGCTGGTGGTCCATGGGCTCCTCCTGCCAGGGTTTGGGCTTGTGCTTCATTTGCCAGTTGCCACCACAAAACATCCTGGTCTGAGGAGACAAAGCTGCTTGGGCAACTTGGACCAGGTAAAAGACAGAAAAATTAATACTCAATAATTAAATCTAGAGCCCCAACATTCTCACACAAGGGCTGAGATGAGGTGAGGTTTGTCCCTCCTGGAGTAACACCACAAAAAAAAAGGAAAAAAAGGAAGCAGGAGTGTGAAGGAAGAGAGAGGTGCAGGGGAAGAAGAGGATTAGCATGAAGTACAGCCTGGAAGGAAGGCAAGGACCTGCCTCTTCCAGACCACACCTGCAGACTTCAGGGTGGAGATGGATGGCTCCTGCAGGCTCCAAGTCATTTTCCATGTTTCCATGTCAGGTGATTATTTCATCCCTGGTGAGCTCTGCTGCTCTGCACTGGGAATTCAGCAGTGCCTTGCTATGCCCACGTTTGTTAGTGCTGCATTGAAAGAGAATTAAATCAAAGAGGACAATATTTTTGTTGCAAACAACAAGGAGAACCTGGTTGGTGAGAAGGGATTTTATCTTCTCAGAAGCTGCTCTTTCCTGCTAGAAATTCACAGAATAACAGCACAGTTTAGGTGGGAAGGGACATGAAAGCTCATCCAGTGCCACCCTTGCCATGGACAAGGATACCTTAAACTATCCCAAGTTGCTCCAAGCCCCTTCCAACCTGGCCTTGGACTCTTCCAGGGATCCAGGGGCAGCCACAGCTTCCCTGGCCAAACCCTTCAACATTCCTTAAAATGCCCATCAGGTCTGCAGGGCTTTCCACACAGTCCACAGCCACCTGGGATGAGCAGAGCACAAAGACAGAAGCTCAGATCTGAGAGGTGGCTGCAGGAGATACCCCCAGCCCTGTCAGGGGCAGGATGGGCATGCCCAGCCCCAGCCACCTCTGGCCCAGCTCTGTACCAGATCTCAGCCCCTGCAGCTCGTGCTGGGACATGTTTGTGCAGCCAGACCCTTCCCCCTGGTTGGTGCTGGGGTCGGGGCAGCCAAAGGTCAGGCTTGGAGCTGATGGTTTCCCTTCTAAACAAAGCCCCCTCCTCCTCCTCCTTCCTCCTCCTCCTCCTCCTCCTCCTCCTCCTCATAAACTTTCATTTAGTACCACCAAGATGACACTTTACATTCTCTTTAACAAGAGGGACATTTCATTCCCCAAAGCCAGCTCCAACCCCAAGACTTTTGGGAAGCTTTGGCTGGGATCCTCCCCCACACTGCAACTTATCAGTGCTGGAAAAATAAAGGTGACAGAGATGGGAAACCCCACAGCTGTCTCTTGGTCCCACTGCCTGGTTTTAATGGCTCTGCCACCTGTGTTCCCACAGGATCAGGGCCCTGTTTGACATGCCAGGGGCTGGAAAATGCAAAACCAAACTCCACTGTCTGAAACACATGTGCTTGCTTTGCTTGGGAGAGAAAACAAGGGAAAAAATCAGGAAAAGCAGCTGGCCTCCAGGCTGGCTGCCTGCACTTGTTCATGCCCTAGAAAAGAGCAACCCAAATTCACAAAATGCAAAGCATCATCTGTGTTTCTCCTTGTCCTGGACCCCTCTGTTTCTGTGGACGTCTCTGTGAGTAGCAAAAAGTTCAGCCCTAACGTTGTTTTACTGACCCTGAAATCTCTCACAGAGCTTTTCCAGCAGCAGCTCCCAGGGCTCTGCCCTCCTGTTTCCCCTGTTTCCAGGGAAGTTTCAGAGCTCAGCTGGCATGGGGAAAGGATTTGGTGATTTAGATAACCTCAGAACAGGTCAAGAGATTTGGCTGCCCAAATCCCACCAGTGGGTGATGTTCAAGGTCAGATTGGATGGGGCTTGGAGCACCCTGGGATAGTGGAAGTGTCCTTCCCCATGGCAAGGGATGGCATGAGAGGAGCTTTAAGGTCCTTGCCAAGCCAGCCCCAAACCATTTGGTGATCTTCCCACATCACCTCGGCCAGGGAACAAACTGTTGCTTTGTCCTCCCTCTTCCATCCCTCTTGGGCTGCTGTCAAGGAAGTTTTCCCCCTGGTCATCCCCAGCTCACCATCCCAGCTCAGCGTGGACAGTGCCTGGGGGCTGGTGCCATCGTGTGGATACAGCTGCAATGAGGAGGAGGAGGAGGAGGAGGGAGGCAGAACGCCGGGAAAAGAACAAATCAGCCTTGTCCAAGTCTGGATCTAAACCAGGTTCCCTCCTAGAGACACCAGTGGGTTTAGGTGCTGCTTCCTGGAGCAGGTGAATAAGTAATTCAGCAGAAGGAAGCACTACCTGCACCACTTCCACCCTACAGCATCTCCTGGTGCCACAGCAGGTCCCCAGGGGGAGTTTGATCCCTGCCAAAGGCCCAGAAGCTGAAACCACTGTACCTTACTCTGCTTTCCTGATGGAAACAGGGCTGGAAAACAACCCATGCATGTGTCATCCCCTCCAGGATCTCCAGGACTGTCTGGTGGACCAACACAAACACACTCTTGAGCCTGGAGGAGAATCAGGCTGTGGATTTTGGCCTCTGGCAGAGGGCGGGTTCTCCACGCTGGCCTTGCATCCTGTCCTGGAAGTCACAGAGTCCCCAGCTCCCAGCTCTCTTGCAAAGCTGAGGAGCAATCCCAGCCCAAGATAAAAATAAAGGGTCCACAGGGCCCTGCCTCTCTGGGGTTGTGCAGTCAGGCTCCTTCATATCATTTTTCCACTGCCTTTCACAGCCTGGAGCTGAAGCAGAGCCAAATGACAAGCAGGGGGGAGAACTGATCAGGAGCCTGGGGTTCCCTTTGGATGGTCAAAACCCCAAAGCAAGCCCTGCTGGCTGCTGTGTTCCCATTATCCTGCAGAGTGGGCACTGAGCTCCAGCTCCTTGCCAAGCCCACTGGCTGTGATGGAGATCAACCTGCCCCGACCCCTCCGGACACGTGGATGTGTCCTGGGGATGTGGGGATGTGTCCTGGCCCCACAGGAAGGGCAGGGATTCCCTGAGGGCCCTGTCCACAACCCCTGCACCTCCCACAAGCACTCCACCCCTGTCCATCCCGTCATGTTTTTGGCTGCCCCCAAATTCCTGCTGCCAAGGTCTCTGCAGAGCACTTGCAGAGTGATTTCCCCTCAAAGTCCTGCTGGCTCTGCCAGGATGGCTCTGGAAGAGGCTCAAGGGATGCAGCAGGTGCTCAGGATTCCAGCACGAGTGGCTCAGTGCTGGAGCACCTGGAGGAGGAGGTGGGATCCCCTGGATCTCCTGATCCATTCTCAGCGAGCTGGCGCCCTGTCCCAGCCAAGTGCAGCAGCACCTGCATCCAAAATCTGTGACCCACCCAGCCCCACAGTGCTGTGCCAGATTAAATGGTTCCCATTGTTATTTGGGAAATGCATGAATTTTTCCCATCTTTGACCC